>NC_139614.1:18645314-19205314 GCF_964270895.1 Podarcis filfolensis
CGGAATTAGTAACCAGAGACTTTTGGTGGCCCAAGGTGAGGGGAGAAGTCGCGGATTACGTCTCCAGGTGTGACACCTGCCAAAGGGCCAAGCCAGTACACAGGAAGCCGGCGGGTCTACTAGAACCCCTACAGACGCCGCTCGAACCGTGGGAGAAAGTGGCCCTGGACTTTGTCACAGATCTGCCCAGCTCGCGAGGCAAAACAGCGGTGCTCGTGGTCATAGACATGTTCACCAAGATGGCGCACTTTATTCCGTGCGCGAAGGTGGCCACAGCGGAACAGACCGCCAAGCTGTTCATAGACCACGTGTTCAAAGCTCACGGCCTGCCGCGGTCCATCCTGTCCGACCGGGGTCGCCAATTCATCTCGAGCTTCTGGCAGAAGCTGCTGGGCATCCTGAACGTCAAAATCAACTTAGCGTCGGCACGACACCCGCAGACCAACGGACAAGCGGAGAGGGTCAACGCCATCATGCAGCAGTACCTGCGATGCTACGCCAATCAACAACCCTCGACCTGGGTGGACTACCTACCGCTGGCCGAGTTTGCCTACAACAACACGAAGCACGGGTCTACAGGAGTGACACCGTTCTTCGCCAATAATGGGCGGCATCCCAGAACTTTCCCGGGGTTAGAGACGAAGGGGGAGGGGGAGCCAAGGGGAGCAGAGCACTTAGCAGCAGAGTTACAGGAGGTCCACGAGCAACTCCGCAGGCAATTGGAACTGGCGAAACACGCCTACAAAATGCAGGCAGACAAGCACAGGAGGGTCGGGGAGGACATCCGGGTGGGGGACTGGGTCTGGTTAGCAGCCCAGGCAGTGCCGGCCAGGACGCTAGCTAAGAGGAAGCTCAAGCACAAGCAGCTGGGACCTTACCAGGTCGCGGCGCAAATCAATCCAGTGGCCTTCCGGTTGACACTCCCGGAGGGCTCCAGAATGCACCCAGTCTTTCATAGGTCAGTGCTCACACCCTACAGGGAACCCCACAGGTTTCAGGCGACAGGGAACGCGCCAGACCCACTTAACGAATCTCCGAAGAGGGAGGGGTCACGGAGGGCGACGCCACTCAACGAGGTCACGGAGATTTTGGACTCGAGGTGGGGGGAAGAGGGGGTGGAATACCTCCTCGCCAGGGAAGGTACCCCAGCCAGCGCTAACAGGTGGGTACCGTGCTATGCCGTGGAGGAGCACTATCTTAAAGACGAGTTCCATGCACTCTTCCCACACAGACCTATGCCGGCAGAGTATTTCGACGACTGGCTCTTCACACCCACTCTGTCAGCCAGTACGTTCCAGGGTTTTTCATCAGCTGAAGAGACGACGCCGACACTAGCTCCTCGGAGGGGTCTCTCTCGGGGTTTGCCACAGACCGCTCCTATTGGTGGGACACTCAACCGGAGGTGGGGTGGCGCAGGGAGTTGCTGCGGGGACCTTTGCAAGCAGTCTCACCAGAGGTACCCGGGGGAGGGGAGGACATGGACGTGTTGGGGGAGGATCCTGGATTCGAGCACATCAGCAGAGAGATGGAAGCAGAGGAAATCGACGTCGACGAGCCCGTTGCGGTTGGGCCGGATCCAGTGGACCGGCTACACACCAGGGGGGAAGAATGGTATCCCGCACTCACACCCACTGGACTGGAGCACCCGGAACCCACACCCGAAGAGGGGGAGGGGGGAAGGGGGGGCTTCGAGGGGGGGATGGATGTCAGGGAATCAGGAGCAGGAGCACTGGGGAGAGAGGATTGGGAGAGCGAAGGGGAAGAATCCGAGGGCAGCGTAGGGGAGTATGACAGTGGCCCGAGAGATTCCATGAGCTTCTCCAGCGAATCAGAAGATTCCCAGAAGGGGGCGCCGATGGTCAGGGCAAGGGGGGTCCCAGGGGGGACGCACCAGAAACAAGGAGCCAGAGGGGAACCCCAAAGCAGCAGTGGAGGATCAGGACCAGTTTCCCCACCAGAGCGTAGTGGGGGGGAGGAGTCACATGTGTCAGGAGCAGTGTCTCCTCCAGAGAGGGAGTCAGGGCTGACCACGCCTCCAACGGAGGGGAGGTCAGTTGCAGCTAGCCCCCCCGATGGGGGAAGCAGTGACAGCAGCAGTGGAACGGTCAGGAGGAAAGCTGCTGGCTGGGCGCGCGCGCCAAGTTCAAATGTGCAGGCGCGCGGAACAGCAGGAGACCCGGATGGGGAACCAGCTCCTAAAGCCCGCCGGAGGGAGGGAGAAGGCTCAGGGGAATCAGCGGGAGAAGAGGCTAGAAAGGGCGGAACCCCGGCGGGCAGGCGGACCCAGAGGAGGAAGGAGCAGCGGAGAAGGTGGAGCAAGGCTAGAATCTTAAATTGGTGTCAAGGGGGAGGAGACTCAGACGGAGCATCAGTGGTCTGAGACTTTGGACGTGGGGCTGCGCGCTGCGGCTCTGGAAGTGAAACTGAACTTCAATAAAGACTTTTATACTTAACAACGAAGCAGCGTTGGTCCTTTGTGAGCTGGGACCTAGGGTAGCTCTGACAGTATGCTCCGTCCCCTTTAAAAACCTCGCAGCGTGAGTTGGTGCAGCAAGGGGCAAGACTTGGTGTTTTGCAAGCTCACGAAGATAGTCAAAGATGGCTACAGAGAGCCAGGTGAAAGAACTGCAAGAAGCAGTGACGACGCTTTACGCAGAAGTAGCAGCATCCAGGAAAAGAGAAGAAGAAGCAGTAGCGCTCTGCCGGGATCTGCAGGCAAGGTGGGACCGTTGGGGGAAAGAGGGGCTGCCAGGACCCAAACCGGAGGGAGTTGGCCTCGGGAAGAGGGGGGGCAGCCTAGTAGCCCACTTCGATGGGAACCTGCAGCAATACCCTAACTTCAGAGCTGACGTGGTTTACGCGCTCAATTTGCTTCGGAAGGACTTTAGAGATGAGGAAGAGAAAGTGGGCTTCATAATCACTCATTTGCATGGGGAAGCAAAAGCGTGGCTGCGGAATTTGTGGCGCGAAGAAGACCCCGCCCTCAAAGATTCCGATGCATTTATCAAAGCTATGGACGCTTGCTTTAAATCTACGGTAGATGTAGATGTTGCTCGGAGGGAAATGCATGGACTACAGCAAGGGAAAGCGACGGTGAGACAATATCACTCACGCTTTTTTGCCTTATTGAACGTGCTGGGCTGGGAGAAGGACTCTATTGCTGTCAGAGACTTGTTCTGGGAGGGGCTAAGTGGAGAGGTGAAAGATGAGCTGGCAAGAGGGGAACGACCGCAAAGTACCCAAGAAGTTGCCCAAAGAGCGTTGGCGATTGGTGTGCGCCTGGAAGGACGCCCTTGGAGCAGGGAGGAAGGACGTAAGGCAAGCAGCCCAGCCAGGACAACCCCTTTCTTTCCCAGAGAGGCGGGGCGGGCGCTGTCCATGCCTCCTTTGGGAAGGGGAGAAGAGCCGATGGAGATTGGTGGTGCCAGGGCTCAGACTGCCAGCAGAGCCCAAACACCGGGAGCAGTCAAGGCGAAGGCTCCTAGAGGGACCAGGAAGTGCTACATCTGTGACAGTGCTCAGCACATGGCCAAAGAGTGTCCCCAGAGGCTCCAGAAGCACACTGCAGCCTCAGCAACAGTAAAGGGAACAAGTCAGCAGCCGAAGCAGCCGCAGGGGGAAGAAGACGCCTGGTTGGAAACAGAGCCACTGGGGCCCAACCAGGCAAGTCAGTGAAGCAGTCCCCAGAGATTTTACAGCCCACAGACCCCCTCCCACCCAAACCAGTGGTGCAACTCACCGCATCGCTCCAGTTGCCCACTGGGCACACCATGCAAGTACCAATAACCATTGACTCTGGGAGCAACGCAGACTTTATAGGAGTGGACTTTATCAAGCAACATCGCATAGCACTCATGCCAGCCACGATGCCCCTAAACGTCGTCACGGTCGATGGCAGGAAGCTACTTGGAGGAGAGGTGGTACAGCAAACACCACCGATGGTGATGCATATTGGAAACCACCGCGAAGTCATCAGCTTCAACGTCACCCACCTGTCAGACACGCCCATAGTGTTGGGTATGAGTTGGCTGGATAGGCACAGCCCGGCATTAGCATGGTACCAGCGGCAATTGACCTTCTGCTCCTCCTACTGCGCAGAACACTGCATCCAGACCCGCCAGGAGGAGGAGGGGCAAGAGGATGAACCACAGTTACACCTAGGCATGGTGCAAGCGGTACCCAACAAGTACAAGGAGTTTTTGGAGGTCTTCTGCGAGAGGGAAGCGGATAACCTGCCTCCCCACAGGCCTTACGACTGCAAGATTGACCTCCTGCCGGGAGCGACGCTGCCGACTGGGAAACTGTATTCCATGTCTGAAGACGAACTGCAAGAACTCAGGGAGTTCATAGATCACAACTTGAAGCGGGGGTTCATCCAAGAATCTAAAGCAGTGGGGGGCAGTCCCGTGTTTTTCGTGAAGAAGAAGGACACGCCCCAACGCAGGCTCATAGTTGATTATAGGCTCATAAATTCCAAAACAAAGCCCGCAGCATTCCCCATGCCCAAGATCGACGACCTGCTCGCGACGGTGAGGAAGGGACGGATCTTCACCAAGTTGGATCTACGAGGGGCGTACAACCTTATACGCATGCGGGAGGGCGATGAGTGGAAGACAGCCATGTTTACACCTTTAGGCACCTATGAATATCGCGTAATGCCTTTTGGTCTGCAAAATGGCTCCCATACCTTCCAAGCTTTCATGCATCACGTGTTAGCGGGACTCCTCTACAAGAAGTGCGTTTGCTTCCTGGACGACATCCTGGTCTTCTCGGAATCGCAGGAGGCTCACGAGAGGGACGTCAAGGAGGTCCTGCAGAGGCTACGGGAGCACAGACTTTACGCCAAATTAGAGAAGTGCCAGTTCGACATGACGGAGGTGGATTTCCTGGGCTACAAGCTGTCCGACAAGGGACTCGCCATGGACAGCACCAAGGTCCGCGCGGTGTTGGACTGGAAGAGCCCGCGCAATCGGAAGGAGGTCCAGAAGTTCGTCGGCTTCGCCAACTTTTATCGCAAGTTCATCAAAGGGTTCGCGAAGGAGACGGCGGCCATCACGGACACCCTCAGCTCCAAGAAGAAGAAGTTCACCTGGACGGACCAGGCGGAGCAGTCCTTTCGGAGACTCAAGCGTCTCTTCGCGTCCGAAGAACAGCTGCTACATGTAAACCCCAGCAGACCAATGAGGGTTGAGACGGACGCCTCGGACAGAGCGGTGGGGGCCGTCCTGTTGCAGCAAGATCCGCAAGGGGAATGGAGGCCGTGCGCATTCTACTCCAGGAAACTCAGCAAGGCGGAACAGAACTACACCATCTGGGACAGGGAGTTGCTGGCCATTCATGCAGCTTTCAAGGCGTGGAGGCACTTCCTCGTCGGAGCCAGACACACAGTGCAAGTCTGCACGGACCATAAGAACCTGGAGTACTGGCGCACGGCGCGGTTCCTGAACCAGAGACACATTCGCTGGGCGGAGTTCTTTGCGGATTTCGATTTCCGGATAGAATACATCCCGGGAGACAACAACGTCATGGCGGATGCACTATCCAGGAAGCCGCAGTATCTCGAGGAAGCGGCGCCGGTGGTGGCCAAGCACATTTTCGCACCGAAAGTGTGGGCGTGCGCTTCAGCTGCCGTGGACCTGGACGCGGTGCGTCGAGCGCTGCAGACGGATTCGTTCGCACAATCCAAGATGGAGGAGGTGCGAAAAGGCACAGCGAAGGACGACGAGTTCCAGATACGAGACGGACTGCTCATCCGCCGAGGGGCTCTCTACGTGCCCGGAGACGACCTCCGCGCGAAAGTCTTGCAGCAGCTACACGACGTGCCCAGCGCTGGGCACTTCGGCAAGGACAAGACGGCGGAATTAGTAACCAGAGACTTTTGGTGGCCCAAGGTGAGGGGAGAAGTCGCGGATTACGTCTCCAGGTGTGACACCTGCCAAAGGGCCAAGCCAGTACACAGGAAGCCGGCGGGTCTACTAGAACCCCTACAGACGCCGCTCGAACCGTGGGAGAAAGTGGCCCTGGACTTTGTCACAGATCTGCCCAGCTCGCGAGGCAAAACAGCGGTGCTCGTGGTCATAGACATGTTCACCAAGATGGCGCACTTTATTCCGTGCGCGAAGGTGGCCACAGCGGAACAGACCGCCAAGCTGTTCATAGACCACGTGTTCAAAGCTCACGGCCTGCCGCGGTCCATCCTGTCCGACCGGGGTCGCCAATTCATCTCGAGCTTCTGGCAGAAGCTGCTGGGCATCCTGAACGTCAAAATCAACTTAGCGTCGGCACGACACCCGCAGACCAACGGACAAGCGGAGAGGGTCAACGCCATCATGCAGCAGTACCTGCGATGCTACGCCAATCAACAACCCTCGACCTGGGTGGACTACCTACCGCTGGCCGAGTTTGCCTACAACAACACGAAGCACGGGTCTACAGGAGTGACACCGTTCTTCGCCAATAATGGGCGGCATCCCAGAACTTTCCCGGGGTTAGAGACGAAGGGGGAGGGGGAGCCAAGGGGAGCAGAGCACTTAGCAGCAGAGTTACAGGAGGTCCACGAGCAACTCCGCAGGCAATTGGAACTGGCGAAACACGCCTACAAAATGCAGGCAGACAAGCACAGGAGGGTCGGGGAGGACATCCGGGTGGGGGACTGGGTCTGGTTAGCAGCCCAGGCAGTGCCGGCCAGGACGCTAGCTAAGAGGAAGCTCAAGCACAAGCAGCTGGGACCTTACCAGGTCGCGGCGCAAATCAATCCAGTGGCCTTCCGGTTGACACTCCCGGAGGGCTCCAGAATGCACCCAGTCTTTCATAGGTCAGTGCTCACACCCTACAGGGAACCCCACAGGTTTCAGGCGACAGGGAACGCGCCAGACCCACTTAACGAATCTCCGAAGAGGGAGGGGTCACGGAGGGCGACGCCACTCAACGAGGTCACGGAGATTTTGGACTCGAGGTGGGGGGAAGAGGGGGTGGAATACCTCCTCGCCAGGGAAGGTACCCCAGCCAGCGCTAACAGGTGGGTACCGTGCTATGCCGTGGAGGAGCACTATCTTAAAGACGAGTTCCATGCACTCTTCCCACACAGACCTATGCCGGCAGAGTATTTCGACGACTGGCTCTTCACACCCACTCTGTCAGCCAGTACGTTCCAGGGTTTTTCATCAGCTGAAGAGACGACGCCGACACTAGCTCCTCGGAGGGGTCTCTCTCGGGGTTTGCCACAGACCGCTCCTATTGGTGGGACACTCAACCGGAGGTGGGGTGGCGCAGGGAGTTGCTGCGGGGACCTTTGCAAGCAGTCTCACCAGAGGTACCCGGGGGAGGGGAGGACATGGACGTGTTGGGGGAGGATCCTGGATTCGAGCACATCAGCAGAGAGATGGAAGCAGAGGAAATCGACGTCGACGAGCCCGTTGCGGTTGGGCCGGATCCAGTGGACCGGCTACACACCAGGGGGGAAGAATGGTATCCCGCACTCACACCCACTGGACTGGAGCACCCGGAACCCACACCCGAAGAGGGGGAGGGGGGAAGGGGGGGCTTCGAGGGGGGGATGGATGTCAGGGAATCAGGAGCAGGAGCACTGGGGAGAGAGGATTGGGAGAGCGAAGGGGAAGAATCCGAGGGCAGCGTAGGGGAGTATGACAGTGGCCCGAGAGATTCCATGAGCTTCTCCAGCGAATCAGAAGATTCCCAGAAGGGGGCGCCGATGGTCAGGGCAAGGGGGGTCCCAGGGGGGACGCACCAGAAACAAGGAGCCAGAGGGGAACCCCAAAGCAGCAGTGGAGGATCAGGACCAGTTTCCCCACCAGAGCGTAGTGGGGGGGAGGAGTCACATGTGTCAGGAGCAGTGTCTCCTCCAGAGAGGGAGTCAGGGCTGACCACGCCTCCAACGGAGGGGAGGTCAGTTGCAGCTAGCCCCCCTGATGGGGGAAGCAGTGACAGCAGCAGTGGAACGGTCAGGAGGAAAGCTGCTGGCTGGGCGCGCGCGCCAAGTTCAAATGTGCAGGCGCGCGGAACAGCAGGAGACCCGGATGGGGAACCAGCTCCTAAAGCCCGCCGGAGGGAGGGAGAAGGCTCAGGGGAATCAGCGGGAGAAGAGGCTAGAAAGGGCGGAACCCCGGCGGGCAGGCGGACCCAGAGGAGGAAGGAGCAGCGGAGAAGGTGGAGCAAGGCTAGAATCTTAAATTGGTGTCAAGGGGGAGGAGACTCAGACGGAGCATCAGTGGTCTGAGACTTTGGACGTGGGGCTGCGCGCTGCGGCTCTGGAAGTGAAACTGAACTTCAATAAAGACTTTTATACTTAACAACGAAGCAGCGTTGGTCCTTTGTGAGCTGGGACCTAGGGTAGCTCTGACAGCCGCTAATAGCCGCTAAGCCGCTAATAGCCGTGCTTCGCAAGACGAAAAAACCGCAAGACGAAGAGACTCGCGGAACGGATTAATTTCGTCTTGCGAGGCACCACTGTACTACTGCTTAATAGACATATTATTATTATTAGTTATTGAATTTATATACCACCCTATACCTGGAGGTCTCAGGGAGGTTCACAGAAAAGATTCAGAGCGCTTCACATAGAATTTAAAGTTTTTTTCCATTAGGGGACATCATTGTTGGGCACATGCTGTGGCCTCTTTCGCAGCCGGCGACACACTGCCAACTCTTGATGTCCCTTGACCCTGTTCATGCTTCTGCTCCTCTGTGCAGTGGCTGCCCCTTGACCTAATCCCTCCAAACAAGTGAGCTGTGACAGGAGCAAAGAGCAGGAGCAACAGTCTCTGTTCACCTTGCTCTCTCCCTCTTGTCCTGGCCCCAAACAGGAAGGGGAATGACCTGAGGCCCACTCAGAGAGATGAGTCACTGAGGACATTCTCCAATATTTGGATCCGACATTGCTGGGCTAGATCATGGAATGAATCTGCCATAACCATTCCAATGTCCTTTTGTCACACAATATACTAAAAACACATATATTGAAAACCAGATGGACCAAAGTGCTGGTGTCTATCTGGTGTGTATTTTAAAGGGGGGGGGGGAACCACAGCAAAACAGTTGTTACATGATAATCGGTAATGCTCAACATGTGAATGTCATTTCTTTTATTATTCCAGACATTTGCTAACAGCTCCCCCCCTCCCACCACCGCAAAGATGAATATATTCTTTGTGTGTGTGTCACCATGACTGAATAGAGAGAATACTAGTCAGAGGCAAGATGAAACAAGAGAGAGAAACAAATTGCTGTAATTTTGCTCGAATTAGAGTACAATGTAATCAGAACCTTTCTATGAGTGGGGTTCTTAAAAAAAAAAACTTAGGACAACTTTGTAAAGCATAAAAGCTTAATTGTTTCTACGAAATATTGAAAGGTATGTTTCTAAAACTGCTGCTCTGGATTCCTAGGTAGATGTTAGCAAAGCACGTGTTGTGACAAACTATTACAGAAAAATTATATACTGAAAGTGATTGATATGTTATAGAATTTACCAGCAGACTGTAGGCAAATGTAGCTATTTCTTTCCAGACAGGCTGTCTAACCTGCAGTAATATTCAGTGATCATCCACTCCCCATCATCTTTCATGTGAAAGAAAAGCATAGTGCATTTAGTAATTTGGGGAAATGATTTGAGATGGGGCACATTGCTATTACTCTGTCTTATTCTTGAGTACATATGACTGATAAATGGATTTAGTGCTGCTGCATTCACTGAAGATTGGTGTGTGTGTGTGATGCTTAAATTTGTCAATGCTGTAAAGGCCAGTGTCGTGAGCAAGGCATACAATATGGACAGAGTGGCAAAAGAGGGAGAGAAATATAATGGTATGCAACAAACAGAAAGGAAAAATGTGAAGTTCAAAGAAACAAGACAGAAGGAGAATAGAATTCAGTTATATAGAAAATGATTAAGCACATCATTCACTTTGCTTGCAAATGGTTCATTTTATCTTCAGCTGGGTACCTTTGGAAAACAGGCACATAGGGGGAAGAAGGCCATGGAAATGTTTGAGCTGACACATAACATAACAGTGAAAGCTTCTACCATGTGGATTCCATGTGCTTTAAATAGCTCTAAACCGTGACTTGAATCAGGAAGCCGCAAGTCCCAGTTAGGATGTGTGTTGAAGTAGCTGAGCAAGCCAAAATAACCGAGTGTCACGATGGCACAGAGCATTCTAAAAGCCGACTCTTTCTTGATGGGAACACCACCATATTTGGAGCAAGGACACTGCTTTGGATGCACTGCTGTATGCCTGCATCTTGAGGCAGCTACCTTTTTCTGACATAGCTTGCTAATGTCATTATTGAATGTTGTTGGGTTAAACCAGAAAGGATGCCCATGTGGCCACTGTAAGGAATAGTTAGCTCCAGGAACTGAAGGTTACCTCTCAGTGCTACTTGAAGGTTAGAGGTCTGCAGGGAAGGTGTAGGGCAGGCATGGCCAAACTTGGCCCGTCAGCTGTTTTGGGACTACAGCTCCCATCATCCCTAGCTAACAGGAACAGTGGTCAGGGATGATGGGAATTGTAGTCCCAAAACAGCTGGAGGGCCAAGTTTGGCCATGCCTGATGTAGGGCTTCTACCCAGGAACAACTAGTTTTCCAAAATAGCTTTAAAGTTGTTGGAAGTGTTAATGTCACCTTATCTGCAAATGAAAATTTTGTTTGGTTTCATTAGCTATATCTTCCATATACTATAGGTATTGGTATAATATGCTGTTTAATACAATGGAGATGTTTAAATGCATTTTTTCCATTCTAGAAGATTTTGGTGTTTGATTAAAATGTAAAAAATCACTGTTAGGAAAGAATAGTATCCTAATTATAAGTATTTATCTACACACAATGTGGATTTTTTGCCATTACAATGATTAAAATTAGCATTCTCTTGTGTCATGTCATACTAACACAAACTAGTCTTCATAGTTACATAGGGAATAATAAAAGCAGATCTTTTCTTCCTGTCTAGTGTAGTGAATTATGCAATTTATTAATCATCACTATAATTTATTTTGTGTGTATTTGTCTTCTATCTCTGCCAAATACTCTTATGCGTGATCTCATTAGATTTGATCTGTAAGTGATTAGAATTTGTTTGGGGTTTTTTTTAATGCCTGCTAAAATAGGACATCTTGCTCTGAATTCAAGCCTAGTTTTCTAAGAAAACACCATGGAATTCTTTGTAAGTCACTTGGGAACATTTTTACAGTTAAACACAACTTCTAATTATTCAGAATGAGACCCCTGATCCTGTTTGGTTTGCTTGATGTTACGAGGTATTTGTGTGTGTGTGTGTGTGCGCGCGCGTTGGGGGAGGTGATTCCTGAGCACACATTCACTTGAAAATCAATCCAGTATTTGAACAATTATTATAAGAACACTTTGTATTCACCAATGTACATTTAGAGTTTACAACAATTATTGCCCAAAGCCATGTAGTGACTGCTTAATTCTGACACAAATTTTTGGTAACTTGTGCATCTTATTTTTTTTTTATAATATATTTATTAAAGTTTTCAAATAAAGCATATATTAGATAAGCACTTATCATTGTCCATTTAACATCTCTCAATTGTTACATGGGACTCCCCCACACCTCCCGCATACACTTACATCATTATTAAATTAATTTCAAACAAATTATCATTTAACTCATCTTAATTAATAATCTTAATTTGGTTTGACATATAATTCAGCCTTAAATCTAATTTAATGGTAGACAATTGTCTGCACTGGCATCCGATTCAGCACTCAGCCAAGTTACAATATTTTTGTAAATAAATCTTAAATTTCCTCCAGTCTTCTTCCATCCTTTCTTCTCCCTGGTCTCGAATTCTGCCGGTCATCTCGGCTAATTGCATATAGTCCATCAGTTGCATCTGCCATTCTTCCACAGTGGGTAGCTCCTGAGTTTTCCAATTCTTGGCAATTAATATTCTTGCTGCTGTTGTTGCGTACAAAAAGAATGTTCTGTCCTCTTTTAACACACTCTGGCCGACAATACCCAGGAGAAAGGCCTCTGATTTCTTAGTAAAGGTGTATTTAAACACCTTTTTTAATTCATTATATATCTTCTCCCAAAAGGCCTTCACTCTAGGGCAGGTCCACCAGAGGTGAAAAAATGTTCCTTCATTTTCCTTACATTTCCAACATTTGCTATCAGACGAATGGTATATTTTAGCCAGTTTAACAGGGGTCATGTACCATCTATACATCATTTTCATCACATTTTCCTTCAACGCATTACATGCAGTGAAGTTCAGCCCAGAGGTCCACAACCTTTCCCAATCTTCAAACATAATATTATACCCAATATCCTGCGCCCATTTTATCATTGTTGATTTTACCATTTCGTCATGTGTGTTCCATTTCAGCAGCAAGTTATACATTCTTGAAAGTACCTTAGTCTTAGGTTCTAACAGTTCAGTTTCTAACTTTGACTTTTCCACTTGGAATCCTAGCTTTTTGTCATTTTTAAACACTTCTTTAATCTGAGCATAGTGTAACCAGTCTCGCACTTTGTCTCTCATCTTTTCTAAACTCTGCAATTTCCAGTTGTCACCATCCTTTTCTATTATCTCCCAATATTTTGGCCAGTTGGCCTCCATATTGGCTCTTTTCCGAGCCTTAGCCTCCAGGGGTGACAGCCACCTCGGAGTTTTATTCTCCAGTAAGTCTTTATATTTTGTCCAGACATTAAAAACTGATTTTCTGACAATATGGTTCTTGAAGGCCTTATTTATCTTAGCTTTATCATACCATAAATATGCATGCCATCCAAACGCATTATTAAAACCTTCCAAATCCAAGACATCCGTATCTTCAAGAAGTAACCAATCTTTTAACCAGCAGAAAGCTGCAGCTTCATAATACAACTTTAAATCTGGCAGGGCAAAGCCCCCTCTTTCTTTCGCATCTGTTAATATTTTAAATTTGATTCTGGGCTTTTTGCCCTGCCAGACAAATTTAGAAATATCTTTCTGCCACTTCCGGAAGCACTCTGTCTTGTCTACAATCTGCAGTGTCTGAAACAAAAATAACATTTTTGGCAATACATTCATCTTGATGGCAGCTATTCGGCCTAACAAAGAAAGTTTTAGTCTTGACCAACTATCCAAGTCTCTCTTAATCTCTGACCAACATTTTTCATAATTATCTTTAAATAAACTCAGATTTTTTGCTGTTATGTTTACCCCTAGGTATTTAACTTTTTTAACCACATTTAGTTCTGTCTCTTTCTGAAGCTGTTCCAACTCAATATCTGTCATGTTTTTCCCCAAAACTTTAGTTTTTTGCTTATTTAACTTAAATCCTGCCACTCGACCAAAGTTTTGAATCAGTTGTAGTACTCTTTTCAAACTAGACTCCGGCTCCTGTAATGTCAGAACTAGGTCATCTGCAAAAGCTTTAAGTTTATATTGTTTCGCTCCGACCTGAATCCCTTCCACCAACCGGTCCCCCCTAATCATATTCAGGAGCACTTCCAGAACCGAAATAAACAGTAATGGGGAAATCGGGCAGCCTTGTCGTGTACCTTTTTCAATTTTAAACTCTTCTGTAACCACATTGTTAACTATCAGTTTAGCCTTTTGTTCTGAATATATTGCCTCAATCCCGTTCTCAAACCCCCGTCCCACTCCCATTTCTTTTAAATTCCCCTTCATAAATTTCCAAGAAATGTTGTCAAAGGCTTTCTCCGCGTCTATAAAAATTAAAACTGCTTTAGTGTTTATGTTTGTTTGTAAAAGTTCCAATATGTCTATGATGTTCCTTGTGTTAGTAAACATATGTCTGCCCGGGAGAAAGCCTGCCTGGTCTTTATGGATTATCTCACTTAAAACTTTCTTAAATCTTCGTGCCAAAACATCTGCAAATATTTTGTAATCCACATTTAAAAGGGAGATGGGACGGTAATTCTTGAGTTGTGTCTTTTCAGTTTCTGACTTTGGAATCAATGTGATAAATGCTTCTTTCCACGATTCAGGCGCCTTCTTCCCCTCCATTATTTCATTACTGACCTCCAACAAAGGTTGTATCAAATAATCCTTCAATGTCTTATAGTAGTTAGAGGTCAGTCCATCTGGCCCTGGTGATTTGCCCTGTTTCAGACTCAGGATGGCCTGTTCAATCTCTTGTCGTGTTATTTTGCCATTTAAAATTGTTCTATTTTCTTCTGACAGCTTTGCTAATCCATTTCTCTCCAAAAATTGTGTAATCTCTATTTCATCTTGTGGCCCTTGAGTATATAACTTTTTAAAATACCTCTGGAAGCACTTTCTAATCTCTCCCGGGTTCTGAATGTTCCTTCCTTCAACCTCTAAGTTTGTTACTGTATTTAATCTTTGTCTCCTTTTCAACTGCCAAGCTAGCAGTTTCCCACATTTATTTGCCGATTCAAAAGTTTTTTGTTTCATTGTTTTAATCTTCCATTCTATTTCCTGATTTATCAGCTTGGAATATTGCGCCTGATAAAGTTTGATTTCTCTCAGAATCGGTTGGGACTTCGGGTTAGATCTTAACTTCTTCTCCAACTCTTTGATACTTTCCAGAATTTTATCTTTCTTTTCATTTTGCAGTCTTTTCTTTAAGGAATTCTGTTGAATCAAGAACCCTCTCATCACAGCTTTACTTGCATCCCAGATAGTTCTTTTTTCCACCGTAGTGTTCAAATTAATCTCAAAATAGTCCTTTAAGGTTTTTTGGGCCTTCTTTACAATTCTTTGATCTCTAAACAGGCCATCATTCATCTTCCATCTAAAGGAGCCGATTGGGATCAATGTCATATCCATTCTCAAGGCGTTATGGTCGGAGCATGTTTTGGGGCAGATTTCCACCTTCCTCACCTTAGGTGCCAGACTTCTAGTTATCCATATTTGGTCGATTCGTGTCCAAGTCAGTTGAGCTTCAGAAAAGAATGTTCCTTCTCTTCCCAGGGGGTTTCTAACTCTCCAGATGTCAACCCAGTCCATATTGTCAGTCATTTCAAAAAAGGTCTTAGGTAGTCTTCCCTCTTTAGTAATGTTCTGGTTCTGTGACTTATCCATATTTGTTGATACGACCCCGTTCATGTCCCCCATCATGATGACGTTGTTGTAATCCAGATAATCCAGCATGATCTCGTGCAACTTCTTATAAAAATCCGATTTTCCTTCATTTGGAGCATAAATTCCTAATATCAAAATTTTTTCTCCTTGATACTGTACTTCTATTGCGAGGATTCTTCCACTTTCATCTTTAAAGAGAAATTTTGGTGAAAGGCTCTCTTTTGCATAGATCACTACACCTCTCTTTTTAACTGTATCCGATGATATAAATTCTTGACCAAGCCTTTTATTTATTAACACCTTTCTATGGAGCCTAATCACATGTGTTTCTTGTAAGCATATAATGTCCAATTGTTCCTTTTTTAAAATATGAAAAATTTTAGACCTTTTTTCGGGACTGTTACAGCCATTTATGTTCCAACTCAAAAGCTGCAGAGACATCCTGGATAGGTCTGGTTATTCTTTCTGGGGTGGTACCTTGTTCTCCGGTCCTTGAGGATCCGAGGGGGCGGGCTCCCCTGGAAGTTCTGGCGCTGGCAATCCAAGTCCTTTGTGGAGGTCTTCTCCGTGTGCTCCCAAAAACTTGTCTCTATCTTCCACTGTTTTGATTTTGATCTTTCTCCCTCTGTAGGTAAAGGATAATCCTTGTGGAAACTCCCACCTGAAGATAATTGCGTTGCTTCTCAACAGTCTTGCCAATTCCGTGTAGTTAGATCTAAGGTCCAGCAACTGCTTAGGAATGTCCTTGTAGATTTCAATTCTCTTGCCCAAAATGTCTAGTGACTTTTCGTAGTGCAGGCCCAAAATCTTGTCCCTTTCCTCCTTTGATCTCAGTGTTATCAAACAATCTCTGGGCTTCTCTGTCCTTCTGACTCTGCCAAGCCTGAAAGCAGATACAATTTTAAAGTCTTTTTCCTCTAACTTCCAAAACTTGGCAAATTCCTTAGTTAGAAATTCAATAAAATTATCTTCTTCCACCTCTGGTATTGACCGTATCCTCAAGTTGGTCTCCCTGTTTCGCAGTTCTGTCATCAAAAAGTAAATCTGATGTTCTCCAACTTGTTTGCTGAGTGGTCTTACTTCTTTCTCAAGTTCTTCCAATCTTTGACTAGTATCTTCAGCCAGTTTACGATTTTCACCTACAGCCTCCTTTAATTCTCCAATAGACTGGGCATTCTGTGCAACTTGTCCAGTCAGCTTATTCAAGCTTTCTGTGTTCTGTTCAATTTTAGCTGTATGCAAATCAGCCTTCTTGTCCAGAGCCTCCAGTTTCTCCAAAATTTTCTCCAAGACAGAGCTACTTGTCCCTGAAGCCATATCTCCCAGGTGCAGCTCCTCTGTCTCACCCTCCCCTGCCTGTATTAGGGAGGCCGCCTCTATGTCTGGAGGCAAAGTGGAAGGCAAGGCCGGCACAGAAGATCTACGCTGTGAGGCTGCAGATAAAGTTAGAGTTGTTTGTTTAGTCCTTCCTCTTCTCCTTGCGCCACTCATTCCAAAGTTATCTGTAATCCAAGGTCAATCCAAGTTGTTCCCATGAGAAAGCAGAGTCCCAGATGCAATAGTCAAACAGAGGCCGGGAAAGGGAAAGTAAAACAAAGTCACTGCTGTAAGTCCAAAATCCTCTAGAGGGAGCTTAATACGTCTTCAGGGAAAAGATCAAATCCAAGTTAAACTTATAAATTTAAATCCATGTCTATCGCCTCCACAATGTATTATTTTTAGCAGAGTAAAACTTAAAGCAAAACAGTGTTTCTTACAGTGCCTTGACTGCAACAGTTTCAAAGTATCCAGTTCCAACTCAGAATGTTTCAAAACCTGAATTCAATGTATCCAAAGTTGCAAACTGGTGCTCATCCAGGCAGCTCCAGCACCAGAGATTCTTATTTATTTTATAATCCACTGGTGCCACAGAAGAAGGATATCAGTGCACCCCAAATATGACCAGCAAAAGTCAATAGCTCAAAGTCTTTCACTCAGAAAACTGCTTTAACAGGGTGCCAGCATTTAGTTAACGCATAACTTTTTGTCTCCACTCCTCCTGCTCTTTGCTTAAAGTTCAGTATAGCGGGAGATGGGCTTCCTGCTTATCCTCACTCCGTTTTCAGCCAGATTTCAACTTTTTTAAAAAAGTTTTAAAAGTTTCATAAAGTTCTCAAAAAGTTTCAGAAAGTTGACAAAAGTTTCAGAAAGTTTTCAATGTCCAAATTTACTCACGGGTTGTAGTTTCCAAAGTTCAGAAAAGTTGCAGGAAGAAAGGACAGCGCTGACCGGCAACAGCAATGCGGCTTCACTTCGCTGTTTGCGCAACGACCCACAGCGCCGCTACCCCCTCCGCGATCCGGAGCCCCTTACGGGGTCCCTTCAACGTTTTGGGGGCTGCTTCTGGCGCCCGCCGGGTCCCGAGACCACAGGCTTCTGCCACCTGTGGTTTTCCTGAATGGGTCTCCGCTTCGCCGTAGCGGACGACCCGTTTACAGCGGAGCTCCCTTCTCCTTACTCGGAGAAGGCAGCCATTACCGGTCGCGCCGCCTCCGGAAGTCGGTAACTTGTGCATCTTAATTATCCATCCTGGGTAAATACTGTCACTAAAGACAATGCAGAAAAATATATATTCAAAAATTAAGTGTCCCTTGTGCCCTGGGTCTTTTATAACAATGAGATCTAGGAAAGGGTTCTTATCTAAAAACGATCACAATTCTTTAAATGAGTAAGGCAAAGGCTATACATATCTTTATTGTCCTGATGTACTCTTGGGTCACATTATGCTTGCGCCAACTTTGTATTCCAACTATATTTGAATATGTTATGTAATAATGACCATTGTTTTGCTGTTGGAATTATTAATCCCTAAAGGAAACAGCCCAGAACCCAGAATTAATTACCAGCTGTTTTCTCGCTTGTTACTGGTGAGCTTGGTTCAGCTGGAACTCTGCACACCATTGGCAGAGACTCGGACCGCAGAAATGTGAAATGTGATAGAGATGGCTCTGTGTGATATCATTTCCACATCTCTCCTGAGAGGGAAGGAGCATATAGTATTTTCCTTCCCCGCCCCCACTCTCTCCTCTTTGACCAGTGGTGGGAAACAGACATATACCCACCTGCTCCAGCTCAGGCACATGCCTGTTGCTGTTTCTACTGTAAATATATATTTACCTGCATAGTTTTTACTGTTGCTCTTGCTGAGCACCAGTGCATGATTATGAGCAAGTAAATCGTATTTTAAACTTCTCAGTCTCTCTATGATTCTGTGTTAAATGGGGTAAGAAAGGGGAGCCAGCTTGCTTTGCAGCTGGACTTGTGAGTCGAGGAACCGAAACCCGCGTGGTGGTAAATAAAAGACAAGGACACAAGAATTTTAGGTTAATGGGCTGAAAAGGGCCACAACTTTTATTGGTTACAACATGTGAGTGGTATTGGCTGAGGCACTGGATAAAACAACCTATACATGACCCCACCCATGCAGCGGGGGTCTTTTGTAGGTTAACAAACAGTGGGAGGAGCTTGTTGATGCAAATGCAACTGGAAGCTTCCCCTGATTTCACCGGGGGTTGTGCCATGGCCCTAGCCACCAACAGGGCATCGGACAGGATCCATGACTGCTGGATTCCTCTAACGGAATACCCTACAAGGGGTGGGGTAGGTGATGGCCAAACCCCGCCCTCCAACACACAACACATATTCCAATGCCTAACCGCCAATACCCAAAAGTTGTGACGAATTGCTATGAGGTAGGCGAAAAACCAAGAGGCTGGTGCCAATTAGCCAAATGGATAAACACTCCTACCAGGCCCCCTGGGCAACCAGGGTGACCAACCAAAGTCCATAGCAAGGCTGAAAACATGAACCTAGCCTAAAGGGTGGGTGGGCGGGTGATCCGACGTCTTCCGAGGGCTGAATGAGGCGCGGAGGCTGCTGCGGCCGCTTGAATGTGGCTAAACCCCTTCCCCAGACTAGCCCTATTGGCTGGTCAGCCAAGGGAGCAACGCGGCAGCCGGAAGATGACACAGGGGGCCGAACACGCCCCCCTGCTGCCGCGGGAACAGTTCCCGTTCATAAATCCTCCCCTCTGTGAGGAGGAGAGGCTTTGTTCAAGGAAGGCTTCACAGCCCAATTCCTATGCTTTCAGTTTGCTGCTAAGGATGGGACGTACAACTCTGCTCAGCTCCCTGTTTAAATGCAAGTGGTAAGCTAATGTTTTTTGTCTGTTCAACCCACACATGTGGGTTGAAGGATAAATTGCAATTAATACAGCTTCTCCTACCTATTAAAACCCATCTCACAGGTTGAATAGTTTCATCTTGGTGCTTGATGTTCTAGGATTTCCAGTGGTTTCCAAATTGTAATTTTCCCATGGCCACATGGCATGAAGTGACTTCACAGGAAGAGGTGTGGAGCTAATAACCTCTTGTAGGCTTCCTCAGGATCTTTTATCCCAGTTGCTATGTGCATTGGATTCGAATTGATTTTATATATGGGTTGTTGTTGTTGTTTCAATTTTATTTTTAATCTTTTGTATATCTTTTTACATGTGAGTTCATGTGCATATGTAAACAGGGACACTGGTAAGCTTGGTAACAGCTTCTGGGTAACTCTTGCAAGGTATAACTAAATCAAGATCTGAAGTTAGTTAAAGTCTCAGTCTCTGGAAACATGGTGTAAGCAAGCTCACAATGTCTGCAGCACTCTTGCCGACATTTGCCTCTAGGGCTTGTGCTTTCCTGAATCAAGAGGACTTCTAATAACCTGACCTAGTTTGTTTCCTTTTAAGCTTTGAATAAGTGAAAACGTTTCAGAACGCTGGATGCTACATTTGGAAGCCAAACAGTGGTTTGCCTTTTTTAAAAGTTTCATTTCCCCATTTAGTTACAGGCCTGTTCTGCTTGTGATCTTACACTCAAAGGAAATACAGCCCACTATTCCACAAATCAGGTGCTTCCAGTTTTTACAAGTAAAAATTCTGTTAAATTCTGGCAGGCCTTTTGGGGTCATTTGTATATTTTTTGTATTCCTAGTTGTAAAATGTATGTCCCAAGCAATGAATGGATGTACTGTACAGAGCAGCCCAAATAATAAATGTGTTCAGTATTGCAACTTTAGCGTTCTTGGTCCCGGTCTAGAGAAAGATAGTCACACATCAGCTTCATTAAGATAAATGGGATGTTAGTTGGAACAAACATGTCATTAATTTAATTAATTGCAACAAGCTTTGGTGACTTGTTTACTGAGCATTCTTTTATTTGTTTGCCAGGAGATTGGATGATGTTGGCTATTTAATTACCTTTCATTCTGTTTATGGAAAGGTTAGACAATGTTTCATCAACAAACATTATCCCACGTTTTCTAGAGTATTTCCCCATCACATTCCTTATTGCAAAAAGTCTGTTTTTGTTGGTTTTTTTTTTTGTGAGGAGAAGAGTCGGTTTGTTGCACAAGACCTCCAAATCAGCTTTAATTGTGCAAACTGAATTTGCTGGTATGTGATTCAATCCTACCTAAAAATAGTGACTCTCTGAAAGTGCCCTAATTTTGGATTTTGGACAATATATGGAAGAGTTATCTTTGTCTCTTTCATGATATTGGGACCAGCCACTTAGCAAGACATATTAATCTGCCTTGCTTTATTTGTTGTTGTTTAGTCGTTTAGTCGTGTCCGACTCTTCGTGACCCCATGGACCAGAGCACGCCAGGCACTCCTGTCTTCCACTGCCTCCCGCAGTTTGGTCAGACTCATGTTTGTTGCTTCAAGAACACTGTCCAACCATCTCGTCCTCTGTCGTCCCCTTTTCCTTGTGCCCTCCATCTTTCCCAACAGCAGGGTCTTTTTCAGGGAGTCTTCTCTTCTAATGAGGTGGCCAAAGTATTGGAGCCTCAGCTTCACAATCTGACCTTCCAGTGAGCACTCAGGGCTGATTTCCTTAAGAGTGGATGCGTTTGATCTTCTTGCAGTCCATGGGACTCTCAAGAGTCTCCTCCAGCACCATAATTCAAAAGCATCAATTCTTCGGCGATCAGCCTTCTTTATGGTCCAGCTCTCACTTCCATACATCACTACCGGGAAAACCATGGCTTTAACTATACGGACCTTTGTTGGCAAGGTGATGTCTCTGCTTTTTAAGATGCTGTCTAGGTTTGCCATCGCCTTTCTCCCAAGGAGCAGGCGTCTTTTAATTTCGTGACTGCTGTCGCCATCTGCAGTGATCATGAAGCCCAAGAAAGTCAAATCTCTCACTGCCTCCATTTCTTCCCCTTCTGTTTGCCAGGAGGTGATGGGCCCAGTGGCCATGATCTTCGTTTTTTTGATGTTGAGCTTCAGACCATATTTTGCGCTCTCCTCTTTCACCCTCATTAAAAGGTTCTTTAATTCCTCCTCACTTTCTGCCATCAAGTTTGTGTCATCTGCATATCTGAGGTTGTTGATATTTCTTCCGGCAATCTTAATTCCGGCTTGGGATTCATCCAGCCCAGCCTTTCACATGATGAATTCTGCATACTGTATAAGTTAAATAAGCAGGGAGACAATATACAGCCTTGCCGTACTCCTTTCCCAATTTTGAACCAGTCAGTTGTTCCATATCCAGTTCTAACTGTAGCCTTATTGGAACTATAAATATAGTTTCTGCTTATTGTTACAAGTTTGTTTTACTTCTGTTGAGATCTCTTACATGACATATTTTAATAGAAGAAAAGATTCAACAAAATATATCTCATCTCTCCCTCTCTCTATACAGTAGACTTTTCTTGCATGGTATAATGATCAAAGAGTCACAGAACAGAAAGCAGGACATTATACAACTGTAGGAAATGTCAAAAGCCAGCGCTTAATTGCTGTTCTCATGGCCACATTACCAGAGACTACAAATAGTGCTAATGTATAATGAATTGAGCTTCCCCCTTTACAGCCATT
Organism: Podarcis filfolensis; assembly: GCF_964270895.1. Classification (NCBI taxonomy): domain Eukaryota; kingdom Metazoa; phylum Chordata; class Lepidosauria; order Squamata; family Lacertidae; genus Podarcis; species Podarcis filfolensis. The sequence continues at coordinate 18,667,265 of NC_139614.1, forward strand.
TTGTTCCTACAGCTATTAATGCCCTTGTTGAATCATTGAAAAATATTAATGGGATCACCACCTGCTCAAATTTATTTGTTCAATATGTTTTTCTTTTCTTGTGACCCAGTCCCAAAGCATCAAGATTCTTAAACAATGATGTGGGAAACAAGAATTAACACAAAACTACAAAACATACCATATTCATATAAAACATGCATACAATGATGAAAGGGCAACACAAATATCTTAAAGTATGATTTGCAGGATGTACAGAATGAGAATGGAGTCACTGTTTAATTGCATACATATCAATTTGCTGCTGGCAAGTACTTAGCAAATTTCTGTGTAAATGTCAGACCTATGCTTATTCAGCAAGGATACAGGATCACAAGTGCCATCTGGAATGGGGAAGTGTAGCCTCTTTATTTTCTACTAGGATTCAGACTATAAGGAGTAATATGGATGCTGATTCAGAGGCAAATGAATAAATATGCACATTAATATATTCTGTAATTACGACACTCAGTAATAATAAAAAAAATGTCATTCAGATCCTTGCCCAGATGTCTGCGTCTTTTGCGCTGTTCGAGGATGTAAAGGCCTCTTTCTTCTTTCTCCTTCCAATTGTGAGGGATAAAAAGGGCAAATGAAAAATTCTGCAGCAAAAATAATATATTACAAATAAATATTGCAATAATCTGCAATACATGGCTTATAGGCCCAAGCTGTTCAGGGTTCAAAATTTAATACATACCCTCCAAAATCTCTCAGACGAAAATAGGGACATTTCTCACTTCCCCCCCAAATGACCCTCCTCAACCCCCATTTTTTATTGTCACCCCCCCCCGATCATTTTCTATCTGGAGACGGACGAGTGCTGCTACCACCACTCTTCTCTTCTCTTTGGCGATCACTCGTAGCCGAGTAAGACTGAGTTGGGTTTTTGGAAGATGCCTGTGTGTAAATTTGTTTTATGTGTGTAGATCAGTGCACGCTGACCAACACACAGTCTTCGCAGTGGGGCTCTGTTCCGATGGCATAAAGTAGTCACGACAAACCAGTAGATTCCTGTCTGCTGCAGCCTTCATCCGCCTTCACAGCCGTTGTAACATACCGCTCGTTATCATCTGCCTGTTTTGCCGTTGGATCATTCTTTGTCTGGCTCCTTCCCTTTAACTTTACCGCCTTGGGTGACCCTGCTGGGAGTACGAGATTCCCGATGGCTTCGCTCACAAGGGTCATAGGAACATGCAAGCCCACTCACCACGACAAAGGGATGATGCAGCGAGTGGGGTACCATCACACCAACAGTACACAACATACACATCCTTCATCGACTTGAAAAAACAACAACCCTTAATGCCAATTTTATTTTATTCTTTGGTAGATTTACAAAAAGAAAAGCACAAACCAATAAATAAATTTTAGAAAGGGGAAAGATTAAATGTGAGCACACAAAGATTTTTTTTTTTAAATCAAGACTCCTTGCGTTTCGCTTCACTCTCCCTTTCTTCCTACCCAGGGCTGCCTTGCCCTCTGCCTGTCCCCACAGCCAGCTCAACACACAGGGCTGGAACTCAGTGGCTGCAGCCTCTCCTCCTCTTCACCTACTCATGGGCTGCCACTATGAGCTGCCCAAGGGAGGAAGCCAGCAGTGGTAGCCATGGATAGGCAACAAGATGCTCCCTCACAGCTGCCGCCTCGAGACAAGCGCCGGCTCATCTTCCCTGAGCTCGGCCGCAGCAGCACCGATGGGGGAAAGAGGGACATTCTGGGATCAAATCAGAAGCTGGCATGGCTTTCATAATCCTGGGGCTGTCACTGGAATATCGGGACACTTGGAGGGTATATTACTATTTAGATAATTCTAAGCTGGGTCTGAACTCCAGAACAACCAATACAGTGGACACTCGGGTTGCGAATGTGATCCGTGCAGGAAGCACGTTTGCAACCCACAGCGCTGTGTCTGCGCATGCATGGGTCGTGATTTAGCGCTTCTGCGCATGCGCAAGCGCCCAAACTCAGAAGTAACCCGTTCTGGTACTTCTGGGTTCGGCATGGTGTGCAACCCAAAATCGCACAACCCGAAGCGTCTGTAACCCGAGGTATGACTGTACTAAGTAAAGACAAGACAAGCAGAAAACACTCCAAGAAAGAAAACTTCACTGAGCATATGTGTTCTTCACCCTGTAACTGAAAGGGCCCACACAGGTAATATGTTAAATACTGAAGTAATTTCTAGGTATTTTAGCCTGGGGGATGACACCCTTTTTCGGCCAATGAGTGCATTTGGCATTTTGAGGAGGTGCCGAAATTCAGTGCAAAATGTTTGCTGTGAGGGCCTGGCACGTAATGGTTGCCACGTCAAAAAGAGGAGAAAAAGAGACTGAGCCACAAAGTGGTGGGGGCAAGCCTGTCCACCTGGCCCCCTATCCATGTGGAAAAAGGCACCTACACCAGACATTGCCCTGTTCCCTCAAGGAGATAAGCCATTTGCACTTCTCCTCTGTTGAGGACAGATGGGAAGGAGGGAGTCCCGTCCAGGCATCCAATGAGTTATGGGCATGTCTAAGGGAGCATGTTCAATGTAGGATAGGCTGAGCTTGTGCAAACGAACTGAGCAGGAAGATTAAACACTTTCTCTAGTATTGTGGATTTTGGGGGTGATATTTCATGAGAGCTTTCGTGGGGACCAGAGGAGCTACTGGTGGGCATGCTGGTGCTCACAGGTGCCATATTGGCAACCCCTGAATTAGCAGTATTCCCAGTGCTACCAGTGAAGCAGCCATACTTTCTTCTAAAGTGGAGTCCCATGGGTTTACTGGCACTGCTGATGGGGATGTTGCCCATGCTTCTTGGGCCTGAGAACTCTGGTCCATCATTCAGTGAGGGTATTTAAGGATGAAACTAGGAGGCAATTGGTCCCTTGCATAGAGTCAAAGCTAATGCGGATAAAGGAAACCAAGCTCAACACTAGAAATACTAATTGCCCGAAGGAAGAAAAGAACTTTGTAAGCCTAGAATTACAAGACCTGAAGAAGAGGCTAATGAGTATAAAGACTGAGATTTCTACCCAAAATATAAGGACAGTAGAGCCTAGAGCACAGTATTTAAAGACGTCCAACAGCTCTTTATCCCATAGAAAGACATCAGTGCAACTCCCTGTTCCCTTTTCAAATGACACCAAATTAGATGAGGAATTTGGCGCCTCCGACATTTCTATGGCAACAACACCTAAAGAATTCTATGTTGCTGACAATCTGGAGATATCCAGCACCAAATCTACATCTGGACCTTTGCCTAATGTTCCAAAAACTTATCAGAATGATCAGCCTTCTCTACTGTACTCCTGGCGAGACAGGATGGACAGTTCTTTCGAATTCGAATCTGGCTCTTTGTTGGCCAGTGATCCACATTTTATAACACATACCTCATTAATACTTCCACAGCCACAGATAGAACCAACAATCCTCCAATTAACCCAGGAGGGAGAGGGGGATTGACAGTTAATGAAACACCATGGGACTGTCCCCCCCCGCTTGGGGTGCGGTTGGTTGGGTTTTATCTTCTAGGGATACTTACCCTATCAGACCTCCACGTCTTTCCCATACTATTTTGACCCAGGAGTCCTGGCCCAAGGATGACTTGTTATTGAGGGGATGTTACCCATCTATTGGGGAGGCTAGTATGGGATCTGGGATTTCCACAATTGAAGGGCTAGGGAGGAATGGCGGTGGGGCTAGATATCTCTATCGGCGAAGGGTTTCGAGATGCAGTGATCCTCGAACCCCTTCCAATCTACGCCCCATCCCAAGGGATGAGGGTAGGGACAGCAAGGATTACACACCTCTGTCATTGGTGCTGTGCAATGCCAGGTCCATTGGCAACAAAACCGCCACCATGCGTGACTTTTTTGTCTCGCAGGGGATTGACCAGGCTTGCGTGACGGAGACCTGGGTACGGGAAGGCGAAGTAGTCTCCCTACATGAGATAACACCCCCAGGTTTCTCTGTCCTCCATCAATCGTGGACTGTGGGTCGGGGGGGAGGAGTAGCGTTGTTATTCCAGGAGGATTGCTCTTTCAGAGCTCTGGCATCACCGGCGATCTCCGGCATTGAATGTGTTGGTCTCGTGTGGGGCACCAAGGAGAGCTTGGCTGTCTGGCTGGTGTACCGACCACCCAGCACACCTGCAGCCACCCTGTCAGACCTCCTGGAGGTGGTGGCGGGCTGGGCCTTGGAGTTCCCAAACCTACTGGTTTTGGGAGACTTCAACGTCCATGCCGATGCCGCTCCCTCCTCACAGGCTCTGGACCTAGTGACTTCCATGGCAACACTAGGGCTCTCCCAGTTTGTTTTGGGCCCCACTCATCAAGCAGGCCACACGCTGGATCTGATCTTTGGGGCTGGCATAGATGTGATCATGCTCCCCGCTGTGGAAGTGCCATGGTCTGATCACTACGCTCTGAAAGCCAAGATTGACTTCCCGCTCCTCCCCGGCTCGGGTGGCAAACCTATTTGGGCTCGTCCGCGAAAACTGATGGATCCTGATAGATTCCGACAAGCCTTGCGGAACCCTGCTCCTCCTGGCGACTCATTAGATGACCTTGTTGAGGACTGGAATAACCGGCTCTTGGCAGCCATTGATGAGATCGTGCCTAAGCGCCCTCTGCGACCCTGTCGAAACCAGGCACCTTGGTTTACTGAGGAGCTCCGGAAAATGAAGCGGGATCTCAGACGGCTAGAGCGAGTATGGCAACGGACTCGTGACGGAGCCTCAAGAACATCTTATAGGACGCTTATGAAAGCCTATGAGATGGCTTTGAAAGCTGCTAAGAAATCTTACTTTGCAGCTTCAATTGCATTCACTAGCTCTCGCCCGGCACAACTTTTTAGAATAATTAGGTCAATAACTTCCTTAGGAGGACAACCAAATTTAAGCACAAATTTGACCCACAGCTGTGAGGCATTCGCGAGCTTTTTTGCGGAGAAAGTCCTGTTGCTCCGCCGTGACCTCCCTGCCAATTTAGATACAGTGACTGAACTAGAGGCCCCTCGACTGACTTCAGGTCCAGTGTTGGACCATTTCGATCGGATACTCCCTACTGATGTGGATAGATTCCTCCAAGTTGGTAGGCCCACCACCTGCCTCCTTGATCCATGCCCGTCTTGGCTGATTAGGGAGTGTCCAGATGTTGCGCGGACCCCCCTGGTTGAAATTATCAATTTGTCCCTTGACACGGGGACATTCCCAGGGGAACTGAAGGAAGCAGTGGTGTGTCCACTCTTAAAGAAAACTTCATCAGATCCCTTAGACCTATCCAATTACCGCCCAGTTTCAAATCTTCCATACCTGGGTAAGGTAATTGAGAGAGCGGTTGCTGAACAGCTTGGTAGGTTTCTGGAGGAAACATCGGCATTAGATCCATTTCAGTCCGGTTTCCGTCCTGGCTCTGGTTGCCTAACAGATGATCTCCGTAGACAACTGGATCGAGGCGGGTCAGGACTGCTGATCCTTTTAGATTTGTCAATAGCCTTTGACATGGTCGATCATGATCTTCTGGACCACCGCCTCGCAGACGTGGGGATACAGGGCATAGCCCGTAACTGGTTGTGCTCTTTTATCTCTGGTTGGGACAGAGGGTGGCACTAGGGAGGGAAATGTCGTCGCGCCACTCCTTGGTGTGTGGAGTGCCGCAGGACGCAATTCTCTCCCCGATGCTTTTTAACATCTTTATGCGCCCCCTTGCCCAGATTATCCGGAGCTTTGGGCTGGGCTGTCACCAATATGCTGATGACACTCAGCTCTATCTGCTGATGGATGGCCACACCGACTTGGCCCCGAACACACTGACCAGATGCTTGGAAGCTGTGGCTGGATGGTTTCGTGGGAGCCGATTGAAACTAAATCCTTTGAAGACAGAGGTCCTATGGCTAGGTCGGGATGGCATGGGGATGAGGGACCAACTCCCTTCTCTTGCGGGGGCCCAATTAGTGCCATTGCCTTCCGTTAAGAGTTTGGGTGTAATCCTTGACGCCTCCCTTTCCATGGAGGCGCAAGTTACAGCAACAGCCAAGGCGACATTTTTCCACCTTCGCCACATCAAGCAGTTGGTCCCTTACCTTTCCCGCCCCGACCTGGCCACAGTGATCCATGCGACGGTCATCTCCAGGCTTGACTACTGTAATTCGCTCTACGCGGGGCTGCCCTTGAAGCTGTCCCAGAAACTCCAGCGGGTACAGAATGCTGCAGCGAGGCTCCTCACGGGGTCTCTGCCATGGGAGCATATTCACCCAGTGCTTTTCAAGCTGCACTGGCTCCCGGTGGAGTACAGGGTCAGATTTAAGGTGCTGCTTTTGACCTTTAAAGCCCTTCACGGCCTAGGACCCTTGTACCTACGGGACCGCCTCTCCTGGTATGCCCCACGGAGAGCCTCAAGGTCCATAAATAACAACACCCTTGTGGTCCCAGGCCCTAAGGAAGTTAGATTGGCTTCAACCAGAGCCAGGGCCTTTTCAACTCTGGCTCCGGCCTGGTGGAACGCTCTGCCTCATGAGACCAGGGCCCTGCAGGATCTGATTTCTTTCTGCAGGGCCTGTAAGACAGAGTTGTTCCGCCTGGCCTTTGGCTTGGAGCCAATTTGATTCCCTCCCTCCCTCCCTCTCTTTCTTTTTTCTTTTCCTTCACCTTCTGCAATGAGGCTACATTTTAATATTTTAATGTTCCATTATTTTAATGTTGTTTTTTATTTTTGTTTTTAAGTTGTAATCATTCATCTTGTTTTTATTATTGCTTGTAAGCCGCTCTGAGCCTGGCCTTGGCTGGGGAGGGCGGGGTATAAATAAAAAATTATTATTATTATTATTATTATTATAGGAAGGAGCACAGGAAGCTGCCTTGTACCTGTTGGACCTGTTCCATATCTGCTATTGGGTCCCCGGAGCACAGATTCACACAAAGTGGCAAACGACCTTGCAGGATACAACAGGGTTTATTTGAAATGCATATGCATAGCAAAGGTGCAGCGCAATAAGCTCGCAATCTGCACACCCAGTTCTGAGCGTGCCAGCTTTTTATACATTTGCAGAATACAATGCCACCTGATTTCTTCTAAACCACCTGATTTCTGGGAAATCGAAAGTTATAGTAAGTTTCTATATCCTTACATGGGCATATCCTGATTATGCTCTGTTCCATGAATCGCCCCCTCATCCCTGCCCCCTCCACATCACAGCAACGGGCATTCCTGAATCCTCCTTATCTCTTTACAACTTTGAATCATAAACATTTGAGAGGCCCCTCAATGCCAGCCTTGTTCTCCTGGCGGACCTCGTTTGGGGGGGGGGTTTCTTATGGCCCTACATACCAAGTCTGACCATTGCTTCATCTAGCTCAGTATTGTCTACACTGACTGCCAGTGATTGCCCAGGATTTTTAGTTTCTCCCCACCCTACCTGGAGATTCCAGGGACTGAACCTGGGACCCTCTGCTTTAAAGGCAGGTGCTCTCCCACTGAGCTATGCCTGCTTTTGGACGTGCTCTGGAATTTATGCTCTCCTCCCCTTTTTGCAGGTTCTAGCTTCCATTTGCAACTAACTGCACTTAGTTTAACATTCAGTTGTTATGTAGGATTGCAGCCCAATTGGGTTAGGCTGGAAATTAAGGGTTTATTCAGTATTAGAAATTACTCAAACCCACCTACGTTTCTATCATCATGTAGATTCTCATATCATGATTGAGCATTGACATATATGAGCCATTTGGATTATGTATATGTTTTAAGTTTTAAATTATAGGACCATGTTGGGCTGTTGCTTACTTAAAATATGTATTTTGACATATATACTGTGCCTTTTGTTCCCCTCCTGTGAAATCATTGCCATTCTGCAATAATCAAAGAACATTTGTTTGCATTAAAGATATCCCACTTTGTCACAACAATCTGCTGCCTATTAAAAGCTTGTAGTAAATGGGCTCTTTACTATTATAAAAGCTGTGATCCAATGGGGACAGAATACAAAAAAACCCACACTGGTTCCCCCACCCCATCTTCATTAAACAAAAATGCCTTTCATAGAAGCTAATTCTTTTCTATAAAGAAAAAGAATAAAATTCATCTTCTACTTCAAGAAAAACATGCACAAAGACCCTCCAATTATAGGCGAGAATAATATACAGGCTTTTTAGGAATCTACAACCATGAAATGTATTGCAATTATTTCCTTCCTCCTTTATATTTTTCATATCATTCATACAAAGCTCATGATTAAATTAATTTGCTCTGAATTTCAAACATAAATTTGCATGGATGGCAAGGGATTGTGTGTGTGTGAAGGGATGGGGGGGAAGCACTATTACTCCAACAGTGTTCTCAGAGTGCAGGGAGCCCCTGCTGTTTTACCTGCTTACTGTTAATACATGTCTATGCTGCCATTTCCATTTCCATTTCCATTTGAAACCCCCTGAATTGCCCTGCACTTCTACAAAATGCAGTTGCCGCTAAGTCATGCTACCTTCTGATGTTTAGTGACCCGAATGAAATTGTTTTAATGTAATTGACTGGCATGCTTTTGTATATGGAATAAAGCCTGCTCAGCAAAGACTGAATTGTGTGATTTTCTTCCTCTTGTAATAAAGATTTCTCTCCCCACCCCTCACAGCCAAATGTGAGCAATGCTATTGGCTGATAAAGACAACAACCTTAAAATTTTCTCCCTCCCCCCCTTAAAAATATATTGAATTGTAACAATGATTTCATATATGTGCCCCATACTACATTTTTCCCCTTGGCTGGTCAACAATTTGCAACAAGTAATTAGCGATAAAGCATCAGTTCCCCGTGGAAGCAGTTTAGCTGAGGTCATTCAAACGAATATAGTAAGCAATTGGGGAGCCATTTAAGAGAAACACATAATTAGTATTTTATCTGGCATGAAGTCAAAGCCCAGTTATTTTTTATAATAAATTTCCAAATATATGCTTTGGGGCACAAGAGAAGGAATGCATTTTAAAACAATTGGCAACCAATTAGGTTAACTTAAATAGACAGTGGCAGCTCACGAGATGAGTTGCCATACTGCAGCTCTTTCAGCCAGGGAAACCTTGGCGTTGAGCTTTGTTTGGTTCCATTATAGTTCCCTGATCAGTTCTGAATGCGCTCCATTATAAAAAGCCAATGCAGATAAGTAATTGGATGTCATCATTCACACAGCCCTAGGAAGAATCAAGTCTATGTTTAAAGTCTGCTTAAAAATAAATTAAAATTGGGAGAGGCTACAGTCCTTTACAGGAAAATGCACACTTAAGTCCCACTGATATCAAATTGAATTTAAGCACACACAACTCTGGCCTTGTCACAAACCATGGTGGTTTGTTTTCTGTTTTGTTCGTTAACCTTTCACATCATCAATTTTTGATCATTCTTGGGCATTGCTTTGGAGGAGATCATATGGTTGCATTGCAGGGGGTGGGACTAGATGATCCTCAGGGTCCCTTCCAACTCTACAATTCTATCTTCTATCCTCTTCCATGACTCCTCTGACCACAGAATATGTGCTATATCTGCACATTTTTTTCACAGAAGAACACCATACTGCTCAGGGTAGAATATACGATGGGTGTTTGGGTCTTCTTGAAATCTCTGGGGAACAAGGAGTTACTCCAGGAATCAAGGTTAAGACAAATTAATTTATTAGAACTTTTACAGTTAGAATCAAAACTTGAAACAAATTAGGGTCTTTATGTGGGATCATGAAAGGATCCCCCTAAATAATACACATTTTTGAAATTTCAACACATTTCAGAGCTGTGTATATATAATGTAGTCCTGTTTTCAGCACTGTACTCAGTGTCCTCATTGACATACAGTTAACATCACCTCCAGTATGTCCTTACCTTCTTATACTGTTTATAATATCCAGAGATAACCGTGTCCCACTGGTTGTCTCTAGTCCATCGCATTTCTGTTATGCCCAGTATATCAATGCTGTCTCCTAAGACCAAGCACTCCAGAGCCTCTTGTCTTTAATGTCTTTCCTGCCTCCATTAAAGTTTCTCTGCTTGCATCCATGCTAGTTAATGTAAAAGTCTTTATTGTGCATTAAATGACCTTGGTGATCAATTAAATGAGAATGAATTGGGGATTTAGGGTTTTAAAGAGCAGCAGCAGTCTCACTTGTTTATTTTGTTTTGTCTTATTAAATGCTTTTAAAATACCAGATAGCGGGAATGTAGAACTTTGCACTGAGTTCTAAAGTAGGCTCAGGCAAAGAAGCCAACCTCAATCAGTCATGGACAAGAAATTTTAAAAAAGCAGAAGGAATGAAAAAGGAATTGGAAAAGGCAAGAGGAATTGGCTGAGTCAGATAGATGACGGCAAGGTAATGTTGACAGTGCCTCTTTCAGGCATATGATGTGGGTGTCTCCTGTTGTGTCGTTTTTCTGGTCAGAAATTAGAATTCACATTAACTTCCATTTTGGTAAAATCCTTAATATTTGTCAATGTTCATGCGCTTTTCAGTGAAATCACTGTGGTGTGGGGACCAAAATCCCATGGGTCCTTACAGTTGCAAAGAGACTTGTACTTCATTGCTGGAAGGCTAAATACCCACCACACATTACTCAGTACTATAAAGATCTCACTGTCCCTTTCTACAGTTGAACTTATATCTTATATGGTTATTGTCAATCTGGTTTGGATATCTAGTTGGAGATATGGACTAACATTAATACATGTTTTTATGTTAGGGTTGGTGATTTTTATTTTTATTTTTATTTTATTGCTGAAGTGAGCCGAAGATGTTTCTTTCCATTTTCTTTTTCTTATATTTGGAAATTAAAAGGTTGGAGGGAGGGAGAAGGAAATGGTTGCCCAGTACAGTGACAATTCTGTTCCACATCTTGAATCAGGGAATAGGTGTACTGACCAGCTAAAAGGAGAATAGTGTCTTCCCTTGTCTTCTGAGTGGAAGATGAAGGGTCTGTTTTACCATTTAAATTGTGGTGCACAGAACTCGACATGGTACTCCAGGTGTGGTCTGATCAAGGCAGAATAGAACGGGACTATTACTATCCTTGATCGGGACCTTATTTGATGCAGTCCAGAAAAGCATTAGCTTATTTTTTGCTGTTGTAACTGTGATGGGATGATGAGCTGCTTGTGCGCGAAATTCTTAGTCCCTCAGAGTTTGGCTAAGTCCACAAACCTCTGTAACGGAGCTCCTTAAGCATGGCTCCGTCAGTCGCTGGTAGAATCCGACAGTGGGCGTTTACGGAATTTCCTCCAGCATAAAAGCTCCTTAACGGAAACGCGCCTTCTGGACTCTCGGCGCGACAGTTTCCGGCGAGGAGTGGGTGTCCCTATAGGAGGTCCTGAAACCTCCCCACTGTTTTCGCTGGAAGTGTCTCTGAGCCATCCCTCCGACTCACTTTCCCTTGGAGCTCCTTCTCTCCCCCTGCTGGTTCCCTCCTCAGCTGATAAGTCTCTCCCAACCTCTGTGAGCCCTTTCACCTCCTGTTCTACCAATGGCAATTCCCTGACAGTAACACACTGTTGACCCATGTTAAGGCTGTGGTCTACTAACACCCCTACATCCTTTTCATGTGTATTGCTTGAAATCCATTGAAAATCATTCTGTTAGTTTGGGCCCATTTCTCCAATCTGTCATATTGAATTCCAATTCTGTTTTCTGCAGCATTGGCTACCCTTCCTAGTTTGGTGTCATCTGCAAATTTGATGAGCATCCCCTCAGCACCTTCATCCAAGATATTTAACAACAAGGGGCCCAGCACAGAACCCAGTGGCACCCCACTTTTCATTTCCCCCCAGTATGACAAGGAACAGTTAGTGAGCACTTGTTGGGTTCAGTCAGTCAACCAGCTACAAATCCACCTAACAGTTACCTTGTCCAGTCTGCATTTTACCAGTTTTTGGCAGAAGAAATAACTGCAAGTTCTTCTATGACAAAAAGGGAACATCCAAAGAATTTAGGCTGACACAGCACATGCCTCGTAAAGACTTCATCGAAGCCCTTAGAACAACCCAAACTTCCTGTTGGCACCTGTTTCAGGTTCACTTCCTCCCTTGTTTCTTTGCACTCGGCAGACCTTGTATGGGGGCTATCTACCATGGAATCAAGGTCTTCACAGACAGATTGCACCAGTGGCAGGGAACCTGGGTCGCTCCAGATGATTTTCGGTCTCCAGCTCTCATCAGCCCCAGTCAGTATTCCAACTGGTCAGGGATGATGGGAGTTGCAGTCCAGCAAAACCAGGAATACCATAGGTTCAACCTAGCCCTGCATTAGACAACAGTACATCACTCCCCAACACTAATGTTTGCCATTTGCCCTCCAAGGTCCCTCTGCTCTGTAAGCTCTGCTTCCTCCATGGGGCTCTTCTCATTCAGCTTCTCAGCTTGGATGTGGAGGGAAAGGCATCCCATCCAGACTCTCCACCAGCATAATGGACTGCAGAAGGAGCAAAGTACCAGGAGATGGTGGCAATTCTTGCCCACTAGGACTGCAAGCAATTGCACTGATAGGAAGACAAACTGCTTTCTTTACAAGGTTCCTCCCAAAGACTGTGTTTGCCTGTACAAGGTGTCAGAAGACAAGGAGGGAAGAATTATTTAGGTTGAATCTTGTAAGTTTTGTCTATAAACCACAATACCCACCCACCTATCCATTATTCTTTTCTAATGCTGAGTTCTCTTCTTGAGCAGGCAAGCACAGTGCTGTTTCTTAGATGGCTCAGAAGATGTGGGAAGGGCTGTCTATAAGCAAAATGATTTCCAACATGTCAGATCCTAAGGATTACCTCTGGGCAACAGTGCATTAAAATACTTTTCCATCCTCTTCCATTTTGCAGATCAAGCCATGCCTGCACATGGTGGAAAATAACTCACAAAAGGAAACCTTGGGCAGAAAGACCCCTCATAAAACATGATTTGTAAGAGAAAACAGATCTGTGCTTTCTAAGTTAATGTTTCACTTTTTCTTTTTCTTTCAAAGTGCTGAGATATAAAAGTAGGTCGGCGAGTCTATTTATATAGCTCACTCCACAGTGTGGTTTAAATTAATGCTGGTGACAAATGTTTGATATGCCATGCTTTTGGTTTTTCCTTTTATAGTGTGCTAGCTAAATTTAGAATTGTTCAAAGAAGCTGTTATATGCAAACCTTAGGGCAAGACTTAGATCTTTTAGGCAGTTTCTTTTTTATTCCTGTGGCCTTCGACTTTATATTCATAAGCGACATACTTTATCACAGATAGGGGTACTCCCAATGCATTCCTGTTTCACCTGCAGGATACTGCTACATTCGAAAATTCTCTGTTTTCATTTTCTTTTCTTTCTTTTCTTTTTTTTTAAAAAAAGATGTGCTAGCCCCTACGGTTCCAGAAACAGCCTGGAAAAAGTGATGTTAAATAATAAGCGAAATGGCACTCCAAAACTTAATCCAACATTATCATTTGCATTTACTTGAATTTGAAAATTTCTGATATATACCTTCATCCAAAACATGGGCTGCGTCCATTTAAAGCACGCTTCCCAACCCATGCCAGGAATCCTTGGAACTTTAGTTTGTCAAGGGTGCTGGGAACTGTACCTCTTTGAGGGATAACTGAAAGTTCCCAGAATTCTTGGATGCATTCAGAAAATGTGCTTTCAGTGTTTGGTGTGTATGCAGCTGCTAATTCCAGGGTGGTATACGTAAGAATCAAATCTCAATACAATATGAAAGCAATTTTTTAAAAATAAAAATCACAACAACACCATAAAATATGAGAAATAATAAACTGAAATTTATTTAACCAGCTAAAAACTGTTAATGATTTTAGAACAGATTCCCCCCTCCCTATAATACATAATAGCACGTAAACACCAGGGGCAGCCATTTTTTTCTGCACAATCGCCTTGTGTGTGATGGATGGTCATAAAACACCATCACTTTGCAGAGGGACTTGCTTTATGTTCAAGATGTGTAGCAACTAGGAAGCCCTTCATACTTAGGCACTCTGACTGTGATGGCTTAGATAAAAAAAAGGAAAGCAAAAATAATGGGGCAGGGAGGGTAAGAAGGCAGTGCACAACCCTTGGAACACTTCATAAGTCATTTTCAATTAGTAAGTTGTTTTTGTGTGGGAAGGGCTTCTGGAAGGATTCCCCCTAAAAATCCAGCAGGAAATGGGATGGATGTAGTCCTGTCCCCTCTGAAAACTGAGACAGACCAAACTTCAACAGGTCTGTCCATCTGTAATCAAGAGAAAAGAAATTCTTTTTGTCTGACATGCAATATAGTCAGAAGACAGAAAGCTCCTGTGTCCATTAGGATGGGTTAGAATAGGTTGCATTTTGTTGCTCTTGAGCCAAAGGATTCACAGAAGTCTTTGATCTCTTAATTATTCAACATGGCAGCATACATATTATGGCGGAAAGTGGGAAATTATGTAATTTCAGCCACCAGGCTTTAACTGTTCTTTCTTACAAAGCTTGTGTGTTAAGGTCAGCAGAAGGGGTCACTTGATATTTCTTCCACCCTTGGAAGCTCAGGGGTGTACTGTAGGTGGCCTGACAGAAGGGCATTCTCTGTGGCATCCCCTAAGTTGTGGAGTTCCCTCCCCACTGACGTGCATCTGGCATCTTCATTATGCAGTTTCCGTTGCATGCTGAAAACACCTCTTTTCCTGAGCCTTCGACACCTGAGAGATATTTTTGGGTCCGACCCTATTCTTGTGACTCGTGGGACTCCTAGCCTCTGCCATTTCCAGGTACGTAATATCGTACCTGGAACCTACAACAGAGGAGAAACAGGAAGCTAAGATGTGCAGACTGTTCACAATGAATGAGAAATAAACATGGAGTCCGGACCAAGGTGTTCTTGTTGTTTAGTCGTTTAATCGTGTCCGACTCTTCGTGACCCCATGGACCAGAGCACGCCAGGCACTTCTGTCTTCCACTGCCTCCTGCAGTTTGGTCAAACTCATGCTGGTAGCTTTGAGAACACTATCCAACCATCTCGTCCTCTGTCGTCCCCTTCTCCTTGTGCCCTCCATCTTTCCCAACATCAGGGTCTTTTCCAGGGAGTCTTCTCTTCTCATGAGGTGGCCAGAGGATTGGAGCCTCAGCTTCAGGATCTGTCCTTCCAGTGAGCACTCAGGGCTGATTTCCTCAAGAATGGATTGGTTTGATCTTCTTGCAGTCCATGGGACTCTCAAGAGTCTCCTCCAGCACCATAATTCACCAAGGTAGTTGCACTTAATTATGACTCAGTTGAAGTCCCATTGATTTCATTGGGGACCAAGCACAACTCAACATAGGCTGCATTCATCCTATACATTTACAGCAACCCCCAAGGAATCCTTGGAACTGTAATTTTCCTCCAAAGGACAGCTCCTGGCACCCTTAAACTACAGTTCCCAGGTTTGTTGAGGGGTGGGGTATGCTTTTGATGAATGGTGCATATGCAGCTTTAGTCTAGATTCCATCTAAATTGTTTATTTTTTATTACTGTTTATTTATTACATTTATATACCACCCTTATCTTCCAAGGATCTCAAGGTGGTGTACATAGTTCTCCTCCCCCCATTTCACCCTCACAACAACCCTGTGAGGTAGGTTAGGCCAGGAGAAGGTTACCCAGTGTGCTTCATGACTGAGTGGAGATTTGAACCCTGCTCTCCCAGATCCTAGTCCAACACTCTAACCATTACACCACACTGGCTCCTAGGTTTCATAGGCAACTCTCTCCAGTTCATGCAGGAGGGCCTTTAAACTCCACCAGGCCAGCACCATTTCTTCAACCCACCTGCCTTTTAAATATTTTACATTCTCAGTTGACCTCCTCCTGTTTTTCCCCTCTCCACGCCTGCTGCCTCTTCTTCTTCCTTTTTGGTGAGCTAAATTCTCTTGGCGTTCTCCCCGCAGGAGCAGTTTAAATGTACTTTCCCACTAATAAATGATTAAAACTCTTTTGTTGTGTCATGCGTTGGTTTCCCCTCACAACAGACAGAAAGGGAGGACAGTTGGAAATCAGGCACTTTGGATTACTCACAGTATGGCCAGATGATTCAAGCGAGAGCAAAATATTTCAGGCAGTGGTTCAGGTGCCAGTGACACATGCTGCTTTAATCTGCCTGGATGGAAAGAACTGAAATCTTTCTGAGCCTTTTTTTTTTTTGGTGGGGGGAAAGGAAAGGACTTTTAAGAAGGTGACATGCTGATTTTCCTGCCTTTTCATGTCTTCCCTCTTTTCTGGACAGCAAGAGAGTCTGCTGAAATGAAAATGTGAGAGGCAAAGCTATCGGCTGATCTTGGATTGCAAATATTAGCACCCATTTTAATTTGATTTTTTTACTAATCTTCAGTATAGGAACATCTTATGCTCAGCACTTCAAGGTAACACCCAGTTGCTTTCTGTCTCTCGGCCTGTTTCACTCTCCACGAGGGAAAAGCCTCAAAATCATAGATTAGATACCCCTGCCTGATCACCCTTTAGCTACTATCTCACATTCACAGTCAGGATGGTTCAAAAGTGTCCCCACCTTCTTGAAAGAATGCAGCAAGAAAGCTGGGCTAGAATTGGGAATGCCCAGTTTCAAATCTCCAGCGACCTATGGAGCTCAGTGGGTGTCCTAACCTACCTTGCAGGGCTTGTTATGGGGATAAAATGTGGGGGAGAAGTACTTTGAGCTCCTTGGAAGAAAGGTGAGATATCAATGTAACCA
This sequence comes from Podarcis filfolensis, assembly GCF_964270895.1. Taxonomy (NCBI): domain Eukaryota; kingdom Metazoa; phylum Chordata; class Lepidosauria; order Squamata; family Lacertidae; genus Podarcis; species Podarcis filfolensis. Next base: position 18,683,971 of record NC_139614.1, read on the forward strand.
ACTGTGAGTTTGGAACTAGAGGAAAGTTGGCACTTTAGGAAGCTGTCTTATCCCGAGTCAGACCATTGATGCATCTTGATCGGTATCATCTGCATGGACTGACAGCCACTCTCCAGGATTTCAGAAAGGAGTCTCTCCCCCAGTTCTGCCTGGAGGTGCCCATGGAATAAACCTAGGACCTTCTTAAGAAGAAGCAGATGCTCTAACACTGAACTACAGCCTTTGGGGAGGGGGGATATCAACTCTGAATCAGAGAATCTTGTGTATAGATTGCTTATCCCCAGCCAAATAGCCCACTTGAAAAGAGAGTCTTCCCCAAACTGGCGGCCGCCAGATATTTGAGACTATGATTCCCATCAGCCCCAGCCATCAAGGTCAATGGCCAGGGATGATAGGAATTTTAGTCCTGGAAGGCACCAGGCTGTGGAAATAAGACCGTAATAGGAGAACCTTTCAAGTGTGAAGAGTGTTGTGGTGGTCTTGGTTTCCCGTCTTCTTGCATCTTTTACCTAAACTAGGGCAGGCAACCTTTCCGCCCTTGAGGGCCACATGTGGAGGTGTGTGGGCCCTTAGGGGCCACATACAAGTGGGCAAGGCCAGAATCACAACTGGTGTAAGTAAGAATTTGTTTGTTTGTGACTGTACTGTTCTGTTCAGACTGTACTGTTTGTTTGTGACTGTACTGTTCTGTTCAGACTGTACTGTTCAGACTGTTGAAGAAAATCAATAAGAAAGGATACCTAAGTAGAGTGACTCTGCAGAAGGACTCTCCACCCCCAAAATGCAAAATCCAAATGCAGTTTAAATTAGATCAGATTTCACACTATTCCTGTCAGACAAACGTAGCCTTTCGGCTGCCAAACTATCTGCAAATCCAGTATGTTTTGTTTTTATTTTAAACCAATCAGTTACAGAATCCTAAATGGGTACTGGCGCACTTCTCCTCAAATAGCTTTACAAGGGCATAAAATCAGATCTTTACAGCTGTGAAATTTCAGCTAATATGCTAACATTGCAAAGGATCTAGTGTGCCTTGCACAGCTTCCCGTAGAATAAAAGTTCTGTTTCAGAACGTTTATGCACTGTGTAAGTTAGCATTCTTTTGATCTTCCTTCCCTACCCCTTTTAGAGTATGTTTACCAATCTAATAAATACCTAGTTTGGGTCAGAAATGGAGGCATGAACACATGTTAAGTGGCAAAGGAGAATTTTGGAAGATCCACATTTGCAAATATGACAAGTTAAAAGAATCACAGTGTTTAGAGTTCCATTGGATTCTGTTTGGGACAACTTTTCTCAGCCTCCTGAATAGCTCTGGGGGAATGACAGCTGACAAAGACTGGTGGTACTATAAACACTGACTGCCTCTAGTAAAGTCTTTTGGAAATGTTAATTAATATATGAAAGTCTACAAGACACCATTCACTGTGAGATTCTGCTAAGCTCCCCATGCAATTTTTGCCAATGCATATGTATGCCTCATAAATCTTTATAGCTCTGGGATTCCCAGTGTGTCCTGTTATGATGAAAAAGGGATATCTGATGTGGAAAGTGTAAATAGTGTACAGAGAGCTTCAGTAAAAGTGTTTCATTTCTCACTGGTGAATTACAGTTTTATGGCACATAAATAAGCAACGGAAGGCAGGCAGGCAGGCTAAAACACGAGGAATAAACAGGTGTATATCATTCATGCAGCCATGTTTTCCCAAGTGAAATTGTTGTTATGAGAATATCTCTTTCTTTCTCAATTTGACTTTCTGTTATTGCTGTCAAAAGCAGTCTTCCTCAGCATGCTTCATTGAGATCAAAGCCTGGCTGACTGACACAGTCATTAAATGCAGAGTCAGGTTGCAGGGACCTGGATCTTGCAGTCCTGCAGTGTGACTGGTAGAAAGCAGACCGGAGAGGTGGGGTAGAGAGGGTAGAGGGGGGGGGAGTGGGGATTTAGGATGCTAACTTTGGAGCCTGATAGTCTTGCCGGTGACTTCTGTTGACCTCTCCCATCTTCAAGGATGCAGTTTTCCTTACTGATCAAAATAAGGCGGAAAAAAATCTCTTATTTGTAAAAAAATAATAATAAAATAATAAAAGAGCAGACAGGGAACTTTACCCCAGGAGGGAATCTGGGACTGCCTGATAAGAAGCCAAGGACTACAGATGTTTCAGTTTTCAAGTCTCTTTAGAAATGCCAACTCTTCTAGCTGTGATCTGACTTAACTGAGAAAGGTGAGCAAGGCTGCACTTTGAGGCCATCGTAGGATGCAGTTTCTCTTGGGGCTTGCTTTCCTGTGGGGTGGATTAACCAGCTGAAGCTGTCCTGGCGATTTAGGAAATGCTTTATGGAGGGAAACAAAATTCTGCCCATAGGCATTTCCCTCCAACGATAAACAGAGATGCTAGTGTTGCCAATGATCTTAGGTAAGTGTGTGTCACTTGTATAGACAGGAAAGCAGAAAAGGAAGGGAAAGAAAGTTGACTACTAGAATTTCATGCAGACCAGAGAAGGAAGTTTAATAATTAAACTTCCCTCACACCAGATTAGATTCCTTTGTTTTTCAGTCACCGTAGCCAGTGTGCCTTTCACTCCATTCTGAATTCTGACCTAATAAGGAGAATTAGGAATTGTGGCATGCATAGTTAGCTGAGGTTTTCTAATCCTTCCACTCACTTGCATTGCATTGCCTTCTCCCACCCTCTGTGCCTGTGTCCATTGATAAAGCACAGTAAAAAAACCCAGTATTGATGCACTACATATGATTCCATTAGTGGTTTTTTTGTGAGGTGGTTTACTGATGCCTACATGCATTTGCACACAGGTAAAATGCCACATAAGGGACGCGGGTGGCGCTGTGGGTAAAACCTCAGTGCCTAGGACTTGCCGATTGTATGGTCGGCGGTTCGAATCCCCGCGGCGGGGTGAGCTCCCGTCGTTCGGTCCCAGCTCCTGCCCACCTAGCAGTTCGAAAGCACCCCTAAGTGCAAGTAGATAAATAGGTACCGCTTTATAGCAGGAAGGTAACGGCGTTTCTGTGTGCTGCGCTGGTGCTGGCTCGCCAGAGCAGCTTCGTCACGCTTGCCACGTGACCCGGAAGTGTCTTCGAACAGCGCTGGCTCCCGGCCTCTTAAACGAGATGAGCACGCAACCCCAGAGTTGGACACAATTGGCCCATACGGGCAGGGGTACCTTTACCTTTAAAATGCCACATAAAAACAATCTTTACACAGCTGCTTTCACCACCATGCTGAGATGCTTTTTTGGGGAGGGGGAAGGTTTGGCTGTGTAAACACCATGCAGTTAAAGCACATTCTCTCCTCCCCAAGAATTATGGGAATTGTAGTTTACTCATCACAGAGTTCCACTTCTCAGCACCCGTAACAAACTGCAGCCCCCAGGATTCTTTGGGGGGAAATATGCTAAAAGCTGAGACATCACCTTGCTGACAAAGGTCCGTATAGTTAAAGCTATGGTTTTCCCAGTAGTGATGTATGGAAGTGAAAACTGGACAATAAAGAAGGCTAATCGCTGAAGAATTGATGCTTTTGAATTATGGTGCTGGAGGAGACTCTTGAGAGTCCCATGGACTGCAAGAAGATCAAGCGTATCCATTCTTAAGGAAATCAGCCTTGAGTGCTCACTGGAAGGACAGATCGTGAAGCTGAGGCTCCAATACTTTGGTGACCTCATGAGAAGAGAAGCCTCCCTGGAAAAGCCCCTGATCTTGGGAAAGATGGAGGGCACAAGGAGAAGGGGACGACAGAGGATGAGATGGTTGGATAGTGTTCTTGAAGCTACCAGCATGAGTTTGACCAAACTGCAGGAGGCAGTGGAAGACAGGAGTGCCTGGCGTGCTCTGATCCATGGGGTCTCGAAGAGTCAGACACGACTAAACATCAACAACAACATGCTTTAAATGCATGGTATGTACACATTCCCCTCCTCCCCAAATAATCCTACTAACTGAAGTTTCTTACAGGTGCTGAGAATTATAGTGCTACGAGGGCTAAGCTGCTCTTCCCATATGTTGTGTACACAGCTGTTGATGAAATGCTGCACAAAAATTGTATTGCTACATACAATTGCATCAAGATTGCTATTTTTGGTAGTGTTTTATCAACGTGAACATTACTGCTGGAGAAGGAGGAACCAGGCACAAATGAAATGAAAAACAACATAACATAACATAACGCTGCAGTGCACATGTTGCCCTCTCAACAAAACTCAGAAAGAATGGAATAATGGGGAATTTGTAATGCTTTTGGTTCCACCGCATTACTCACTTGAAAACATTGGCACCAGCACAACTGCAGTGAAAGTAGCTCCATAATAAAATTGATCTAAAAATGCATATATAATCATTCTTCACCTGGTTCCATAAGGACAATAAGAATTGACATCAGGCAAACCTCCTGAGGCAAAGCATTCTACAGCTGGATGCTGTAACAGAAAAGGCCACTTCTCCAGGCACTTCTCATTTATTTTGTTCATTTGAAGTATTTATAACTTGATCTTCATTGAATATTTTCAGTCCCAATGCCGGGAACAAAGAAATTATATATAATATTGGAATGGAATGGAATGGAAAAGATAACAATACACAAGGATTACAAAATCTATAAAAACAAACCAAGTTAACAGCTCCAGCTCCAGCTCCATCTCAAAGCTAAATTACAATGAGGACAGCAATTAGAATTTCCAATTTAACCAAATACCTGTGGGCTTGCTGATCAAAAGGTCGGTGGTTTGAATCCCTGCGACGGGGTGAGCTCCCGTTGCTCTGTCCCAGCTCCTGCCAACCTAGCAGTCAAAAGCATGCCAGTGCAAGTAGATAAATAGGTACTGCCGTGGCAGGAAGGTAAACAGCATTTCCATGCGCTCTGGTTTCCATCACGGTGTTCCGTTGCACCAGAAGCAGTTTAGTCATGCTGGCCACATGACCCAGAAAACTGTCTGTGGACAAACGCTGGCTCCCTCAGCTTGAAAGCAAGATGAGCGCCGCAGTCCCATAGTCACCTTTGACTGGACTGAACCATCCAGGAGTCCTTTATCTTTTACCTTACCCCCTGTGTGGCATGAATCATTGATCCCACAAATTCCACAGCAAGAACTCCCCATCCCCTTTTCACAGAAGTTGGGAGAGTCGGGGAAAGAGCCCATGAGAACTCAGGGCTAGATGATGCATTATGCTGATTATGTAGTTTGTCCCCAAGTATAGGATTTTCCTTTCACAAATGGCCAGTGTGGGGGACGCAGACCAGATTAGAACCTTGGCATTGGAGTAGGCATACTTTTATCCTCTCTCTCTCTCTCTCTCTCTCTCTCACACACACACACACACACACACACACACTCCAGTGTGGGCATGTGCCCCACTTCAGTGGGAGCTTTATCCCTCCATGGAAATAATTGGCATGGGGAACTTGATCCAAATACTGACTGTGGTGGTGGGATTGTTAAAGTTCCCTACTTCCATGCCAGGCTCAAGATCTGGCCACTCTTGCTTGGTATTTGTGAAAGAAAACCCCTGCACTTTAGGAAACCACGTGATGAATGTGGTTCACGCTAGAATCATACTAGTGTCTCTGCATGTGTGTGTGTTTAAGGGAAATGCCTATGGTGTGTAATATAACTGGATGTGTATGAATGGGGAGAAACAAGCAAAAGCACTCCCACTTTTCAGTTCTTTATATCCTTAAATCCCAAACGCACTGAGAGTTAACCACAGTTGAGCAATGGTTCAATTTTTTAGTGGATAACATTCAGAAAAACTAAATTACAAAGTCGGGGCTAATGACAAATCCATATTGGGTGGAAACTTATTGGAAGCTTATTTAGATGTAGAATGTTGCTGCTTAATTCTGTTCCTTTTGTTAAATAGTGAAGTTAACACCACTGTTGCTTTCCTGCCAGCTGGAATAAGGATTTTTATTTTTATTTTTCATGGACCAGCTGGCTTCTACCTTTTCTCTTGACACGTAACAGGCCAGTGTTCCATTCTTGAGCTGTGAACCTAAATCTGATTCTTAATATTATTCTTGACCATTCTGTCGTCGCTTCAAGTGTATCAAATTATTACTGCCAAATACTCTGAGGTACTCAGATTCGATTTTGAGCAGAGGGAGAGTTTTTATGGGCGTATGTATCCTGAGATATATAATTATGAAATTTTGCAATATTACTAGTGCTCTATAGTAGTGCTTAAGAACACACACCTTATAATTTGATTAATTTTCTCATTTAAAGCATGGATTCTTCCAGTAGAAGCTTAGGACCTGAAAATAATTGAGATTTTAATCTTGTAAATATTTAATTGACATCTGGAGTTCCCCGCAGCAATACTTTCCTAGCATTCAATGTTTCTGGAAATTCCTCTAACAGGACAATCCTCTACATGTCTTCTCGGAAGTCAGTCTCACTGAATTCAGTAGTGCTTGATTCCTGGTAAGTGAGCATAGGACAGCGGTCCTAGTCAGGCAAAGCAATCAGAATGTGACATTCTAGTGACATCGGCTGTTGACCCAAAGTGGCAATATCCTAGCAGCTGCTGTTGCCATGGGCATGGATTTAGCAGACATGGGCCGTGCGAGGGCGGAGGGCAGAGGGGTGAAACGATCGCTTCATAAGACTGCAGTGCAGCTGGAAATAGAACCCAGGTTCTGTGAGTCCTTGGCCAGCGTCCTCAACTACACTAGCCTCCTTTGCTGCCAGAAATGTGTTCTTTTGTACTTACAAGCCTTCACAATCTGTAAAGCTATAGTCCACTTGATACTGCCTTACAAAAATGCCGATGCTGACAAAACTCAGAAAATCATCCTTTGGTTCAAATCTGACACATTTACATTGAAAGTACTTGGTCGAAATCAGCACGGGTCTTTTTCACAATTCGTTTACTTTTTGTATGGGACGCTATCGTTCTAGATAGCATGCAGTTGGCGTTTGTGTAGGGTGTTGTGTCGCATCACGTGGGTAGGTTTTTTTACTTGTTCATTTATTTAATTTTTATCGGCATTGCGAGAGATTAGAGCAGCGGTTCTCAACCTATGGGTCCCCAGATGTTGTTGGACTACAACTCCCATCATCCCTGAGCTCTGGCCTTGCTAGCTAGGGATGATGGGAGTTGTAGTTCAACAACATCTGGGGACCCACAGGTTGAGAAAGGCTGGATTAGAAGGTCCAGGGCCTGGTTGGTTGCATTCAGCTGGCTGCAGTGTGGTTTGCTTGTGTGCATGAGGGAGTAGGATTGTTGGGTCATATTAGCCCTTATGTATCATATGCTGTTGGGGGAGATGGGTCATTGTCTTGTTGTGCCATGTATGTGATAAAGGGGAATCACAGTGGGGTGAAGGCGTCCTCCTTTGCTTGTCCCTGTGCTAATATAAGTTTGGTGGTTAACTTCTCTACTAGGACAGTTTTCGACACATTTTGGTTCCAGTAGTCTATGTTCATTCCCGATAGATCCTTCCAGTGTCTAGTTACGATATTTCTAGCCACTGAGAGTAAGTGACTTATGAGTTCTTTGTCATGTGCAGTGTTATTCAGGTATGCATGCTGTTTACGTGGGTTGCATGCTAATTCCTACACAGAAATACTTCTCCATGGGAATTTTCCAGCTCTGTAAACCAGGATACATTGGGATTGAAGGCTTTTGCCCTTGTCGATGTTACGCAGCATTCATTTTATTCCTTCTTATTTGTTTATTTTAAAACAGTTGCTAAAAATAAGATCTCTGCGGCTGCAATCCTATGCACACTTACCCAGAACTAACGCCACAGCCCTTCAGCAGCCTCAGGTGGAATTTCCGACTCTGCTGAAAGATGGGGAAAGAGCCAAATTAGATGTGACATATGTCATGTACTTTGCCCTTGCATGGCTGCTTTAGACAAAATAAATAAATAGCTGATGCGGTGGAGCTCGATCAAGATGCTGATGTGGGAAGCAAGTCTCGATCCATCTTCACCACATCTGCTGTTTGCCCCCAACCATGATCCCAGTTAGAATTGCTCTCCCCAATCCCAGTCCAATCTGTTGTTCATAATGGGAGGAAGCATGGGAAAAGCCATTCGCTACTGTGGCACCATTATCTGGCAAGTGCCATGTCCCAGTGTTTCTCAGGGTACTCAGTAGACCTCTTTTTTGGGGTTTCTTTTGCACTCCAAGATATTTATTCACTTGCATTACTCAGGCCTAAAACCTCAGGGGACATTGTTGGCTGCTGTGCTTTCTAGTCTGAAAAGGGCACTTGAGAGTTCAACTGTTTAGGGAAGTTTTTAATATTTAATGCTGTATTGTTTTTAACACTTGATTGGGAGCTGCCCAGAGTGGCTGGGGAGACTCAGCCAGATGGGCGGGGTATAAATAATAAATTATTATTATTATTATTATTATTATTATTATTATTATTATTATTATTATTATTAGCACTAAGGGACCCATCTCCACTGTCAGCACAGTGCTCATTGCTGGTTGTCAGGTCCTGGACATAGAGCAGGTTGCTGAAGTCCCTGCATTTGGGGACACCCAGATTATTGGATTCCAGGACTAACCTACACTGTTCAGTTAAAACGTTAAAAATGTATTACAGTGGTACCTTGGGTTACATACGCTTCAGGTTACATACGCTTCAGGTTACAGACTCTGTTAACCCAGAAATAGTGCTTCAGGTTAAGCACTTTGCTTCAGGATGAGAACAGAAATCGTGCGGTGGCAGCACGGCGGCAGCAGGAGGCCCCATTAGCTAAAGTGGTACCTCAGGTTAAGAACAGTTTCAGGTTAAGTACTGACCTCTGGAACGAATTAAGTACTTAACCTGAGGTACCACTGTATAAAAATGTGGCACCAGTGGGTGCTGTAGAGCGTCTATCTGTCAGTGGAAATTTGCATTTAGAGCTATATTACATGGGGTTCTTTTAAGCGTTTTTACAGATCAGTGTAGTTCCAGCCTCAGTCAGCCAAAGCAAGGCATTAGAGCAGGGGGGTTGTCGGAAATGTGGGGCTTTTTATTTCCTAGGTGGAGGTGAGGTCAACAAATGCCACCAGCAGCATTTGTATTTAGGAGCTCCAAGGTTAGCCAGTCAAATTGCAGAAAGACAAAAGAGATATATAATTAACTTATGGAACTCACTGCCACAGAATGTGGTGTTGGCCACAGAATTAGATGTCTTTCAAGGGGATTTAAACAGCTCATGAAGAATAGACAGGAATGGTGGAAGCTACCATTGGTCCATCTATCTCAGTACTGTCTACCTTGGTTGGTGGTGGTTCTTCACGGTTTCAGACTGGAAACATGTCCTGCACCAACTGGAGGTGCCAAATATTGAACCCGGGATCTTCTGCATGCAAACCAGATGTTCTCCCACTGAGCTGTGGTGTTCCGATCAGATGCATTAACCGTTTTTAGTCATGGTGACAAACTGAAACCTCCATGTAAGAAGCAAGGGGTTTGGAGCTTCCTGAAAGCATACAGTTGGAAACAGAATGTTGAGCTAGACTAGATGGGGGAACTTTATCCTGTTCCAGAAGAGCACTTATGTTCCCATGGAGGTAGATGGTGCTGGATTACCCAGTGGGCTAACAAAGCACATGCTGAGGACTCCATTCCACACTCTTCCTCTGTTTTTCTGTTCTCTTTTTATCACATATCTTCACCTAAACCAGGGGACATCCTTCTAATGCAGATTAAATTAATGCAAGGAAATCAGATTATGTCATGTGCATGACATTATTATTATTATTATTATAATTATTATTATTATTAGTGGTATATACCTCCCTATACCTAGAGGTCTCAGGGCAGTTCACAGAAAAGATAAACAAAAACCACAATATATATAATCAAAATAAAAACAAGAACCCAATAACAACTCCCCCTCCCAAAAGAGTCACATTTTAAAAGGGCATAGGATGTCAACCAGATCAACCAAAGTCCTGGTTAAAAAGGAATGTTTTTGCCTGGCGCCTAAAGGTGTATTATGAATGTGCCAGGCAAACTTCCCTGGGGAAAGCATTCCACAGACGGGGAGCCACTGCAAAGAAGGCCTGCTCTCGTGTTGTCACCCTCTGGACCTCTTGAGGAGGAGGCAGACAAAGAAGGGCCTCAGAAGATGATCTCAGGGTCTGGGTAGGTTCATATGGAAAGAGACGGTCCTTGAGGTATTGTGGTCCTGAGCCATTTCAGCATACATGTAAGTTTTGTGTCATTAAAAAACACCTATTTTATATTTTTTCATTCTCTTTATTCTGAATTACATATGGGTGATGCCTTAATTCTTTGCCCTTGCAGTAGGCAAATACACACACAGTGGGCTTATCCACACTTACTTTTTGCCCCACACCTTCCAGGCACATGCCCACTCTTTAAAACTCTGTGTCTGAGCGGGGGCATTGTATGGGGGCCAGGGGGGCTGTGGCCCCAGGTGCACAATTTTGAGGGGCATTAACCAGGCACCCCCACACAGACACCAGCATCCGTATGGATCCCTATTGTGCCTAGGCACGTGCTAGCGAGCCCTGGGTCCCTTGCTACCACCAGTGGTCTCTGGGCCCCAGAGCCTGGCCTGACCTTACCATTGCGTCCCCAGGCCTGTTGCTGAATGGTTGCCTGGCCAGCACTGGCATGCTCAGTACGCTCCCCTGGCGGTTAGCAGGCATGCACGGAGGGAGTTGGGCAAGGGGTGACACCATTGCAGCCCAGCCTATCATTCTTTTCTGTAGGCATCAAGGGGATTTGCCCCCCCAAGGGCCACATCAACCAGCCGGGCTTCCCTCTGTGGAGGCGAGCAGGTGATGCAGCCCAGCCCCACTTGGTTTCAGTGGGGAGGGGGGTTGCTGCAGTGGCATCAAGAGCTGGGCTGGCACAGCAGGCTCCATTCACCACCCTGTACCGCTTGCCCAAGCACTATTTCCCCCAGCTCCAGAACTTTCCTCGTGAAAGCTCGCTCTTTAAAGCGAAAGCACAACAAACGACAATGGAAGTTTTCTGCGGATTACCAATTGCTCCCATCCGGTGGTAAAGAGTGGGTTTTCCTGGGGAAAGCTCCAGAGCAAAATAATAATAAAATAAACAAATAAACGATACAAATTAAAGCTTTAAAGCATAAGGCAGTGCCTCGAAAGAGCGGAGGAAAAATAAGCATGGATAAGCCAAGTATCTAATGAACTGTAAGCAAACTAGAGTCATATAGTCACTGTATAAATCTTACTCCTTTCCTTTCCTGTACAGATCAATACTGTAATTTGCTTCCCTATGACCTACTGTAAAAAGTTCACTCCAGGTGAAATCAAGAAGCTGGATAACTCAGCATGTTCCACAGTAGAGCAATATATCAGATCTTCTTCCCACACTCCAGCTGCAGCTCCGACATCCTCCTGTCGGCTTCCGATGCTGATCTTGCCCTACAGAAACACAAACGGTCCAAGGTCATACGAGCCACATGAGCTCCTGCCTTGAAGCCGATGGAAGAGGATATAATTTGTAAAAAGTGCTTAGTCACAATAAAGGGTTCTCCCGTGTATTTAATTTGATGCTTGTATGCATCAAGGCAAATCATATACATTTGTTTTGGCTCGCATTGCACGTTCATTCATTATGACACTAACAGTGGCGTAGCGTGGGTTGTCAGCACCCGGGGCAAGGCAAGTAATTTGCGCCCCCTAACCCGTGGATTTGCGCCCCCTAACCCGTGGATTTGCGCCCCCTAACCCATGGATTTGCCCTAACCCCAGATGTTGCGCCCGGTGCGGCCGGCCCCCCCCTGCACCCCCCACGCTACGCCACTGGACACTAAGCTAAATCATAATTTGGGACTGACTGATTTTGAAAGGTGGATACAGAGAGATTATAGAGGCTAATTGTGACAAGATAGTGTCAAACACAGCTCTGTTCCAAGGATGCAGGTAGGGATTTAAGAACTGGGGTGGTGGGAGGGATTTTTCATAAAATGTTCATATGCTGACATACATGTGTAGATGGAAATTTAGGCTGACTTTCAAAAGGAAAGGAACCAAACTGTGGCTTTTGCTGTCAGGTTTTACTCTGAGCTATGGGATGCCAACAAGATTTCCTGGGCCCACGACACTGCCTTATTATTAATTAGTATATTGTTTAATGCGAAAATAGGCTTTGAAGCGGTTTGCAACTACACAAGCAATAAAATATAAGCATCCAGAAGTAAAATGTGCAATGGAAATGCACAGTGAAACAATACTGTGAAGGTAGTTAAATATAAAATTCCATAGTTAAAATGTGCAATGAAACTGTCATTAAAACGACACTGTATTAAATGTACAATAAAGCAATCCCATTAAACTAATACATGTATGTGGGTTGGACCCAATCGGGTTTGGGCCCCAAGTCCACAATTTGGATGGTGGGTAACATGCCCTCCAACATTTAGAGACATCCTAAGGAAAAGTGGGACATTCTGGGATCAAATCAGAAACCGGGTAGGCTTCTATAAATCCAGGACTGTCCCTGGAAAACAGGGACACTTGGAGGGTTTAGGGTAAGCTCCCAGGCAAATGGCAGGAATGCGCCACCCTCACAGTCTGCATCAGGACTCCCAAGCAGGGTGCTGATCTGGATTGGGTCTCCCACGTTGGCTAGTTCTGCAAAAAGAATAATTGTAAGGTAAAGTAAAGGTAAAGGACCCTTGGACGCTTAAGTCCAGTCAAAGGCGACTATAGGGTTGCGGTGTTCATCTCGCTTTCAGGCCTTGGGAGCTGGCGTTTGTCTGCAGACAGCTTTCTGGGTCATGTGGCCAGCATGACTAAACCACTTCTGGCGCAACGGAATACTGTAATGGAAACCAGAGAGCACTGAAACGCCATTTACCTTCTTGCCGCAGTGGTACCTATTTATCTATTTGCACTGGTGTGCTTTCGAACTGCTAGGTTGGCAAAAGCTGGGACAGAGCACGTATATATTGTTTGGCCCTAAGGTTTTTTTTAGGTCACATACATTATTATTATTTATTTTTTTATTAAATTACCATTACATCTATCTATCTATCTATCTATCTATCTATCTATCTATCTATCTATCTATCTATCTCTTATCTCAGACACTTTCAAGACCTTCACAGCCTCTCTGAGAAAAGAAAGGCTAGAGCTGGAGTTATCAGTATGTGGATAGCACTGTACTCTACCATACTTTAGACTGCTCACTAATTAATTGCATGCTAATATCATTCAAAAGCAAATGTGAATAATTGAGTATATATTATAATTCAGGTCCTGTTTGATTATGATATGCAAATAGTGGGGAGTAAGTAGCATATGTAAATTTTCTGCTCTGAATTGGTCTTTCTAAGAGTACAATTAATAGTTTTCCTGATGGTGTGAAGGTATTTTGAAATATATATTTATCTTCATCCATCTCTCTCTGTATATATTCATTTGGTTCAAGACTGTATCGCAATGACGAAAAAGTAAATTATTAGTTCTGTAGTGTGATGATGTACATTCAGCAGAAGATGCTTCTATTTAGGAATCGGTCATAAAGATGTAATTATTCTCGTCATGGTACAATAGGACTCCTGATAAATATACAAAGAATTTGAAAATGTATGTATTCATTCGATTTTTACTGTTGCAAAATCAATAATGGTTGGAGACAAGGAACACACTCCATTAACGTTCTTTGCTTTTATTATTAAAGAGTCGTTTTTCAAGTTTTCGCTAAATGAATTTAGTATTTGCCAAGCCTTGAGCTTGGCAAATACTTGGCATTTTATAGGATTCAGGCAGTAACAGTGTCCTTGATCTCCTTCTTTATCTCTTCCTTTAAAGATGCCTGTCTTATATTGTCAAGAGCTACTTGAAACCTTGAATAGTGCTTTAGGTGTCAATCCTACACACCTAGACTAGGGAGCACATGAACACAATCAAACCTACTTCTAAGTAAACATCTATAGGATTGTACTGTTAAAAGCCCAACAGGGTTTTATTCATGTAGCCGCTCCATTCCAGAGCCCCATGGGTGCAATTGTGTTTGCAAAATCATGCATTTCTGGTTTGCAGCTGCTTGCTGCAGTGTAAGCTGCATGCAGATGGAAATTTGCACATCAGCCAGGAGACACACTAAAGTCAGTGGCACTACTGATGAGTAAATTTGCATGGTTGTACCTTTATGGTAAAAGAGTCATCAAATGTGGAATATTTCATCAAATCTCTGTTTCAAAAGATATTTGCTGTACAAGCTAGACTGATCACCTGAAAAGTACCACACACACACAGCATCCCTTTAAACTGCAAGGGTTTCTCGAGGTAACAAAAGAAGCAGCTGTGGAACCAGTCCAGAAATGATGCAAAAGTCACCTAGGCCTTTTTGTTGCATTGCCAAAACATAGGAAACAGATTCTTGTTCTTGCTTTTGGGGGTTTTGTTACCCCTACAGCAAGCCTGGCTTTATTCAGTGTCCAGTTGCATTGCTACAGAGCCGCACAGTCACGTGACCCTTTTCAGCTTGGAAGCCAGGGGCTTGCTTTTCACCTTCGGCAATGCAAGTCCACTCAGGCATTTTCTTCCAGAAAAGCCCTGTCTTGTCTGCACTGAAGACTTGCTCTAGAAGATATGCCCTGTCATCCAGCAGCCTCTTTAGTTGCACAGGGTACGTCTTTGTCTGCAGATGCAGCCTCCCCTCTAATTCAGACATTCTTCAGGCTGACGCGGATGTTAAAGCTATTAAGCCAACCGGAGCTGGCTTTAAATTCTTTGGCAGGCTGGTCCCCAACGGTAGTGGAAGGTCTGAAATGGTCAGAGGGGCCCAGAGCCTTTTGGAACAAGATACTGCCAACTGCAGGACCATGCTTCCGGTCCTTGTCTTCTAGCCGCTAGTTCAGTGCCATTTCCATCTTCACAAAGCCTTGTCCTGCACCTGACTGGTCACTTTTGCAGTCAGTGGTGTGCTTGCTGCCACAGCCCCACAGATCTCCTTCCCATGCACCTTGATGGCACGGATACTGGACTCATTCTGGCCAAATTTGTGCGCCACTGCACACACGAACAGGCTATCCTTCAAGCAGTCCAACATAGCCAATATCTCTTCCAGCCTGGGAGCCATCTTGTACTTCTTTGGTTTCTCAATAGTCACCGCCGCCTTGGATTTAGGGGTCATTTTGCAGTCTGACACTCTGCCATCTGTCTTCTCTGCACTCTGCATCCCATCATCATCTCTACAAATACTTCCACAAGTCTCCCTCCTCCAGTCACCCTCTCCAACTGCCTCTTCCACACCCAAACACTCTCATGAAGGCTTCTGGTTATTATTCCCTGCTCTCCTGCCTCTTTTCATACCAATACACCCTTTTGTGCCATTTTCTTATTTCCCCCCGTGTGCACCATTTTCCACAACATTAAAAAAATTTAAAATTGTTTTTTGGTGATGTGCATAAAGCTGCTGTTAGTGCAAGTGTTAAATAAGCCTAAGATGAGAGTTAACTTCACCACAGATAATGAACCTAGGATAAAAGCAAACAATGCACATGCCTTTGGACCAATTCAAAGTACTGGCACATTTACACTAGTTCTCCTTTGGTATGTCCTTCCTCACAGAAGCGAACCAGTCAAGAAAGAACAACTTTTCATCCTAGTGAGCTGGAAACACACTATTTTTGCAGCAGTAGCATCTATGTCCCCTCATCTCAGCAACTGATGGCTGCTGCAAAGTTCATAAAAGAGGTGGGGGATTGGGTTTCCCAAAACTGCTTGTTAGTCTCAGCTCACATGAACATTTTGCTGTAGATAGAACCCAGATATTTTATGCTCAGAGGATGGACTGTCCCCAACCTTCAGACAATTAGTTGAATTAAGTAGCTGATTTTGGAGAACTCAGCAGGCTGAGAAGCAATACTGAGGATTCTAAAAAGCGCCTCCTTGGCTCTCACTCAGTTGTTTTCTCAAAGTGGAAGCTCAGCAGCACAAATGGAAGCTCATTCCCATCCCAACCCCCCAATGTTTGCCAGACATCCAGTGGATAATCAATAAACTTGTGATGCTCTAAAAATCTATTAGGTATGATGGAACAGAACTGAACCACTGTCTCATATTGCAATTGTGGTCAGCGTTAGAAAAAATATTTCAACTTGATAGATAGCAAAATGAACATCTATGGCTCCTATCCTTATCCACAGTCAGCTGTCCTTTAAAAGCTGATTAACGTGACCAGTTAACGCAGAAAGATTTCATTTTCCGTGTGATAAATTGCTTCTGCCTACAGGCTGCATATGCATGTGATGTATGTTTAAATGTGAAGCCTTTCTCCCTGATCTGCTAATATGGGTGATTTATAGAACCACAGAATTGTAGAGTTGTAAGGGACCCCAACTATAATAATATAATAAAAACAATTTATTATTTATACCCTGCCCATCTGGCTGAGTTTCCCCATGCATGGCAGATGGCCAACCACTGCTTAAAAACTTCCAAGGAAGGAGAGTCCACAACCTTCTGAGGGAGGAGTCATTCTGGGAAATGACCATAGGTCAGTAGTAGAGCATCTTGGCTCTCATGGAGAAGGTCTCATGTTCAATGCCTGGAATCTCCAGGTAAGGCTGGTAAAAAGCTGCTCCCTTAAACCCTGTAGAACTGCTTCCAGCCAAAGTAGACGGTACTGAGCCAAATGGACCAATAGACTGACTCAGGATAAGGCAGCTTCTTAAGTTTATAATGTCTGCTGTGACAAACAAAACATCCAAAAGGCTTATGAATCTGTGAAGACAGGCTTGACCTGTCCAGCACCAGCACCACTCAGGCAGCATTTAATGGATTTAACTATGCAGTCAGCAGTACTTTTTTTCAGGGGGTACTCAAGTACTAACACCTCTTTGTTGTTGTTAAAAAGTGTGGCACTAATTTCATGGTGAGTACTGGCACCTATTTTTCTAGGGGGTAAAAGCACTGGCTGTCACTTACTTGCCCCACTTACTCACAGGGTGCTTTTAAGTCCCACTGGTCTGATTTGGTATAAGACACCTTTCTATGTTCCTATGAACTGGCTCAATTCCTAGGCACAGGAAGCATTTTCCTTACCCATCATATATTCACTTGACCCAATGAGTTGGCCCTTGGTTTATTACAAAGCTTTGTTTAATCATAACAATTACTGGTATATGCAAAGAGATGGAAAGATACAGCTCCACCCACTATACAGGAATGGCTGATATTATTGACATTTATTAAGGACTGAAAATTTTCACGGACTTTTTACATGAAAGATAAAATAAGCTTGCAATATCTGGATTTGAAGATTGAAAAAATATTGGCTTATGGAAAACAGAATAGTTGGATGTTGATGAGTGAATACTATTGGAAGACTTTTCATCTTTTTCCATTTTCTTTTTATCTCTCTCTCTTTTCTCCTCCCGTCTTTCTTTTCTTTCCCCCAACTTTCTTCTTCTTCTTGCTTCTATTCCTTTTTAGATTAGATTTTAAAAGTATTTCTTTTATTCTGGTGTATCATAAAAAGATACTTTGTGTTTGGTATGAACTTTTGTATATCTTGTGATAAGTATCAATAAGAATAGATATTTCTATAT
The DNA here is from genome assembly GCF_964270895.1 of Podarcis filfolensis. Classification (NCBI taxonomy): domain Eukaryota; kingdom Metazoa; phylum Chordata; class Lepidosauria; order Squamata; family Lacertidae; genus Podarcis; species Podarcis filfolensis. The sequence goes on from NC_139614.1 coordinate 18,701,500, forward strand.
AAAACACCAAAAAATATCCCAAAGCATTCTTTAAGGACATCTCTAGTGCTGGAAGGCTTAATTATACTGGATAAAATACAGCATATTCTACAAGAACACCCAAATTTCTTGACACATTGAACCAAAGTCATTGTTTACAGCCTGTTTTAATGCGAGTTACTTCTGTAAATAATGTATATTTCCTGAATAATTGTGGGACTATGCCGCAGGTAAATTCCAAAGGACAGAGCTTTTCATTTTCTTCTGTTGCAGTCTGAATCAGTGACATAATTAAAGGAAACACTATGTACTGATAACACTGAACATCCAAGGACAACTTGTCACTTCAGGTTGTGCATAAACATAGCATGGTAGCATAAGATGACAATGGCGAATGGGATTCTGAATGCTTAGGTACACAAAGTGGGCTTTAGAGCACAGGAAAGGGATTTTAAAGTTAAAGGACAAGAGGAAAGAACAAAACTGCAGAAATGTAGGCTGAAATATATGCAAATATAGAAATATAGAACTGAGTTAATAAGATGGGTGGGATATAAGTAATAAAATGATAATAAAACATTGTTTTCTGTATAGCTTTCCAAACTATGGAAACTAGTGGAATGTTAGTGGTTTTTAAGCCAATTTGATTTAAAATATTAATGTTGATGCCCCAGTTCCATCTCTTGTTGAATGTAGCTAGCCTGACACAATAGCTGGTGGTTCCAGATGGGGATGTGCATCCCTGTCTACATCAAAGAATGTGTCCTGCCAGTTTCATAAGGCATGGATTTCCTTTTATAGCAGGGGTGTATCTCTCTCTCTCTCTCTCTCTCTCTCTCTCTCTCTCTCTCTCTCTCTCCATCTCTCTCTTGCAGCCCAAGGGCTCGTCCACACTCCCGCGTGTCCCATGCCTAGAAAGCATGGGTATGAGTGCTTTTGCACTTGTCCCACCTATTCTAGGCATGGGTCTGAGTAGTTTTGTCCCGCTGCTTTCCCCCAGAAAGCCCACTCTTTTGTGCTAAATCAGAACAAACAGCAATCCGTGGAAAACCCAATTGTCATTCAGCACTAAAGATTGGGTTTCCTCAGGGGAAAGCAGTGGGGCAGTGGATGTCACTCTAACCTTTGTTCGGTAGGCTGCTGTCTAGTCAAGGGCAGCCTGAGGCACTTCGGCACTTGAGGCAAAACACCCCTGTGATGGGGGCGCAAACTCTGTAGGGGTGTCTCCTCTGCTGAGTAGGTAGGTGGGATCCTTTGCAACAGGTACCCAAACGAGTTCAGTAAAGGCACCTGTCATGTCAATAGGCAGGGAGTTCTAAAGTGTGAGTGCTGCCACATAATAATAATAATAATAATAATAATAATAATAATAATATTCATTCATTCATTCCCCCACCCATCTGGCTGGGTCTCCCCAGCCACTCTGGATGGCTTCCAACAGAATTAATTCAAACATTAAAAACTTCCCTAAACAGCTGCCTTCAGATGTCTTCTAAAGTCAGATAGTTGTTTATTTCCTTGACATCTGACGGGAGGGCGTTCCACAGGGCGGGCACCACTACCAAGAAGGCCCTCTGCCTGGTTCCCTGTAACTTCATTTCTCTCAGGGAGGGAACCGCCAGAAGGCCCTCAGAGCTGGACCTCAGTGTCCAGGCTGAACGATTGGGGTGGAAATGCTCCTTCAGATATACTGGGCTAAAGCCATATCAATAATTGTTGTTGTTGTTGTTGTTGTTGTTGTTGCTGTTGTTGTTGTTACTTGACCCTCACCACAAGGGTCTAGGTTACAGCAACATAAAATATGGCATGAAAAAACAGTGAAAACAAATTACAATCACAATAATAGGATGAGTCCTAAAATTTCTCTCTTAAGTAAAGAGGTGCATCTTCACCATACAATGAAAGATGTACAAGGAAGGTACCAGACACACCACTGCTGGGATGGCATTCCGCAATTTATAAGAGAATGACCTCTCCCGGGTCACCCCCCCAAACCTCCGAGGGTCGTGGAACTATCAAGAGGGGCCCCTCTGCTGATCTTAGCACCCCAGATGGTCCATAGGGAAGGAGGCGGTCTTTCATACATTTGGGGCCTAAGTTGTTATAAGGCTTTAAACCAGGGGTCAGCAAACTTTTTCAGCAGGGGGCTGGTCCACTGTGCCTCAGACCTTGTGGTGGGGCGGACTATATTTTTTTTTGGGGGGGGGGGATGAACGAATTCCTATGCCCCACAAATAACCCAGAGATGCATTTTAAATAAAAGGACACATTCTACTCATGTAAAAACACGCTGATTTAGAAGGCTATTGGGCCGGATCTGGCCCCCGGGCCTTAGTTTGCCTACCCATGCTTTAAACAGTAGCATGATCACCTTGAATTGGGGCTGGCAACAAACTGGCAGCTACTTTGCATATACAACCATAAGTATAGAGATTATGTCAGCGACTGTTTCTAGAGGGGCAGCTGCTTTAGCCACTCGCAGGAGATAAAAATGCATATTGTGGCACCTTAAACTAATACATTTACAATGCAACCCTGTGCAGATCTACTCAGAGATAAGTCCCAACAATTTCATGGGCAAGTATGCATAGAATTGCAGCCTCAGTAGCAGAAGTGTTTCCCTCTAACTATGTTCCACACAAATATTACCTTGAAGTGCTTTGTGCAATTAACCTTCTTTTACAGAAAAATGAATTGTAAATGGCATGCGCTGGTCCTAGCGTGCCAGACTATTCATGTAGAAGGCCAAGCAGGAAAGCATACCAATGTTCTGCTCTCTCATTTGTTTTGTCCCAACAGTATTTCACGTAGAGTTCAGTGCTTCAGCGCTGGCTTTATTTTAAAAGGGCATAAATGCATTGTTTGAATACAGCAGCAGGCTCAAGAATACATTTGGTGACTCATCTTTCCAAGAACCTTCAGAGCTTTTTCTCCTGCAGTTAATGCCTCCTTCGATTCTAGCTAGTGACTAGCTAGGCAAACAAAACATTAAAAGTGTTGCTAGATGCAAACCAGTAAATGGGGTTGTCATGGGAGGCTCTCAGACACTCTGCATGCAGAGGGAATGGGGTTCCTATTAAACACACCACCCACTTCTTCTTTATCTGCCTCTGCAACACCCACATTATGTTCTTCTTTCAGTGACAGCTTCAGTGGAGGTAAAAAAAAAACTTTTGCCACAATTTTGGGGGAGGAAGGCTAGACACCTTTACTGGGTGTAGGTGTTTGCTGCAAAGCAGTGGAGGAGAGGAGAGGCTGCCAGCTCAAAACTGCAGGCAGGTGGTTGTGGAGGGGCTAGTAGCATCCATGGCAAGTTGAGCCATGATTTCAGTAGGTTGTTGTGGGCTTTGCTAGACACTTGGGAGCAACAATGTGCCTGCCTGGTGCTCTCCCTTCCCTTTGCTGGCACCTTGCAATGTACTGGAGACAGGTCCTCCTCAGTTGCCACTGAGGGGTGCAAATTGCCTCAGGAGCTGCTTATGTCATCTCACATGCCTGTTAAGGAACTTCTTCAGAAGGCCTGTTGATTGAGCGGCCATCTTGATTTGCTTGCACAAAATTTACATGGAGTTTAGGCTATGTACGGTTTTTGTTGAACATTGGTTCTGCTTTGCTTACAGGGAAGTTATATGGCACCCCAAATTCTTAATTTGCAGTTTACCTTGATGTTCTTTGTTGGGCTGCAGAACCTTGGTTTCAGATTTATTTAGTTGTTTAATGTGTTTACACCACCCTTCATCTGAAGATCACATGGGAGAGATCATCAGGGGGTTTGGGCTGGGTGTTCATCTGTATGCGTATGATACCAAGCTCTACCTCTCTTTCAAATCAGAACCAGTGAAGGCAGTGAAGGTCCTGTGTGAGTGTCTGGAGGTGGTTGGAGGATGGATGGTGGCTAACAGATTGAGGTTGAATCCTAACAATGCAGAAGTACTGTTTTGGGGGGACAGGAGGAGGGCAGGTGTGGAGGACTCTCTGGTCCGGAATGGGGTAACTGTGCCCCTGAAAGACCAGGTGCGCTGCCTGGGAGTCATTTTGGACTTATAGCTGTCCATGGAGGCACAGGTCAGTTCTGTGTCCAGGGCAGCTGTTTACCAGCTCCATCTGGTATGCAGGCTGAGACCCTACCTGCCTGCAGACTGTCTTGCCAGAGTGGTGCATGAGCTAGTTATCTCTCGCTTGGACTACTGCAATGCCCTCTATGTGAGGCTACCTTTGAAGGTGACCCGGAAACTACAACTAATTCAGAATGCGGCAGCTAGACTGGTGACTGGGAGCGGCCGCCAAGACCACATAACACTGGTCTTGAAAGACCAACATTGGCTGCTAGTACGTTTCCGAGCACAATTCCAAGTGTTGGTGCTGACCTTTAAAGCCCTAAATGGCTTCGGTCCAGTATACCTGAAGGAGCATCTCCAACCCCATCGTTCTGCCCGGACACTGAAGTCCAGAGCCAAGGGCCTTCTGGCGGTTCCCTCGCTGTGAGAAGCCAAGTTACAGGGAACCAGGCAGAGGGCCTTCTTGGTAATGGCACCTGCCCCGTGGAATGCCCTCCCACCAGATGTCAAAAAGAACAACAACTACCAGACTTTTAGAAGACATCTGAAGGCAGCCCTGATGGACTACTGTAGTTTAATATTTTGTTGGAAGCCTCCCAGAGTGGCTGGGGAAACCCAACCAAATGGGCGGGTTATAAATAATAAATTACAATTGTTGTTGTTGTTGTTGTTAGATCACAGGATGGTTCACAACTTAAAATTACAAAACAAGGATGATGAAGAACACAAAACATAGCAAACAAAAGCAAACCAATACCCCCCAAAAAAAACACATTTAAAAGAGCTATAGATCATTTAATCAGCCAAAGGACTGTCTCTCCTGATGACTTCTCTTGACGTCACCATCATACAATGAAAGCAGTTTCTGTGCCAAAACTGGGCGTAAACCCTGATTGAAATGGATCTAAAAAAACCCAGTTTCCTCTGAATGCATTATGCCACTGAATAGATACAAATTGTCTGTTGGCAAACAGCAGGGCAGTACTACTGCATTCATGCCCTGAAGTTGCACTTCTTAGAGAAGACTGACTGGTCCAGTGTAGGAAACCTGATGATGCCTTGGATGGACCTTTGGTCTGATTCAGCAGAGAGCTTCTTATAATTGCTGGATTGATTAGGAAGCCTTCTCCCAACGTGCTTTGCAAGCCTTCTTCTATCTTTACTTGAAGGGAAGCTTTCATCAGTCCACAGCCTCCGCAAGAAGGTGAGTGTTGCTCTCAAATTACTCTTCCCAGAAGACAGAATGATACTGGTCTATACCTAGCAGTACTTTTCATATTGTTTCAAATTAAACAGTAATCCGCTAATTGTAGGGTGGCCTACTTTACAGAGCACACAGCCCTCTGTTTAAACGGCTACCTGAGGCTTTTTGCTATTATTGAAGATGGCTCTCAATTTAAGCTAGGGCACAGATGTTGGTACCATTGTTAAAGTGCGTATTTTTATTTTGCTGAGGTAAACATTCCTACCTGCATCCAATTCTGCAACGGTATGTTTGATGTGGCTCAGCATTTGCCATAGTTGGTTTTCTCATTCTTTGGATTGCTCTCTTGAGAGCTTGAGCTGGTTTGGTGTTTCCTGTCTCTTTTCTAGCTTCCTTCCACCTCGCCTTGCATTGGCATTTTTAGCTTCCAAGCAGACTGGTGTCTGAGATCCTTCCAGCGGGACAAGGAAAAGGTAGACATTGGTGTTGAGACTGAGGGTGTTCCATCATAAGAATGTTGTGGCATTTCACCAGGACAAGAATGCCACTCCTGGCTATTAACCATGCTGGTTGGCTGAGGCTGGTGGGAGCTGGAGAACAACATTTGAAGGCCCACAGGTTTTCCATCCCTGCTCTAGGTATGTGTGTGTGATGGTGGTTGTCACAAGGCTTGCAACTGTAACTGGTAACAAGGTAGAGAGGCAGTAGCTTTGTGGCAGGGCACATACTTTTCATGCAGAAACTTCTAGGGACAATCATGGGCATCTCCAGTTGGGCTGGGAAAGAACTCTTTTAAACTCTGGAGCATAATGTTATAGGTTTGGGAGGTCGGACTGGGTGATATCCTTCCAAACCTGTGAATCTGTATCTGTGAGGTTAGAATCTATAAGAGTGTACCCGCCGACATAGCCAAACAAGTTCCTTTGTTAAAGTAATGGCTTTAGCTGGTCAGATACTGCCATTTACATGTTGCCATAGAGACAAATGGGCAGGGCTTTTCCAACCCCACCTTTCTGGATGTCATGTCGTCCTAGGGTGGAGAACACTAGTCCAAGTCAGGGCTTTGTGTGTTTGCATGAGTTTTGGCTGATGCAGGAAGCTGGGGACACAGAGGCTCTCTGCTGGACCCAAGTTATGGTTTGGGGATCTCCCAGGAAGTTTGGTTGGAATGTTAATGCTGTGAGCACCTCTAACCCAAGCTCAGTTTGTATATATGTATAAATGAAACCATATATCATAAAGACACCACAGTCTCCATTGACTTTCTTACCAAGGAAAACAAACCCTGGGTAAGCTGTGGAACTCACCACAGTCTCTCACCAGAGTTTCTTCCCAGTTGGAGATTGGGGTGCGTGCAACAACACTATAGGCAATTCTGAGTTAGATGGCACAGTTGTCTAACTTGGTATCAGGGTTGCATCCTATGCTTCTGACTAGGAACATAGTTTAATTGGTACCTTTCACTGTGAGCTGCGCAGGTTAGTGATGCATAGCTGCAAATGCTTGTGTTTATATTAATATCTGCCCATATTTGCATTTGCATTTATATTAATATTTAGATATTTGTAATTCCATATCTCTCTCCTATACCCCAAGCTCCCAGCAATGCTTGTGTACCTGGTATCTGAACATTGCTTTTTTAAAAGCGGGAATCCAAGAAATCGTGGAATGAAATTCCCAAAGACCTGAAGCTGCATGCATAGATGTAGTGTTGAGTGGTGTGCACAGTGGAAAAATAAATAAAGGAATATTGGATTTGGAGGAATAAAGTGACCAGGCTGCAAATGATTACCTACCCAAGGGTAATGTGTGTATAGTCTCTCAGTTTTGCTGCTGCCTCCTGGACGCAGCCCGGGTGATGTTTTTGCAGTAGCAAATACTTTGTGGTAATACATCTGCCACACCCAAACACCAAGTAAACAAGACAATGGAAGGAGAAGACTTGTGCTTCAGGGCCATTCTTCTGGAATTAGAAGAAGTACAGGATAGACAATAGCAAATATGAAATTAAGAATCCTAAGCTGTTTAAGAGGAGCCCTCCTGGATCAGGGCAAAGGCCCACCTGCTCCAACATCCTGTTCTCATAGTCACCAACCAACAGTTTATGGAGAGCCTGCAAGCTTATGGGGAGCCTGGTGTAGTGGTTAAGAGCGGTAGACTCGTAATCTGGTGAACCAGGTTTGATTCCCCGCTCCTCCACATGCAGCTGCTGGGTGACCTTGGGCTAGTCACACTTCTTTGAAGTCTCTCAGCCCCACTCACCTCACAGAGTGTTTGTTGTCGGGGAGGAAGGGAAAGGAGAATGTTAGCCGCTTTGAGACTCCCTAGGGTAGTGATAAAGCGGGATATCAAATCCAAACTCTTCTCTTCTTCTTCAAGCAGGACATGAGCACAACAGCATCTACTTCACTCATGGTTCCCAACAACTGGGGAACACGGGCTTGCCTCTCTGTGTTGCACTTTCTTAGGACCAAAGAGCCATAAAATCTCCCACCTCATACCATGCACACGATATACTAGGATTTGGGGGCCTTACATCTCACTGCTCCGCGGCCTGGTGACTTACTCCCAGGTATGTTTGCATTGGATTATAGCAGCTGTTTGTCAAAAACTGCTTTTAACAAGTATTAAGAGGATGTGGGAGTCAAGAGAGTAGTTGACGGAGCTGCTAAGTGTCTTCCACATTAAATAATTAGTGAAGGATGAAAGGGTGCTTATGCAGCTATTGAGTTTTCAGAGAGTCATCAAGTAGCAGGGACTAACAGTGACAGAATATCGCAGTTTGTACTTGCAACTGTCACTTTAACATGCTTGCTTGTTTTTCCATCTGGGGGGATTTGGGGTTTGTGACAATGCCTCCTCCTCCAGACCTTTCCTTCCTTAAAAATCACATACTTTTGTAAACTAAGAAAATCTTTATTAAAATATATTTTTGAAAAAGTCCTCCCATGGAAAGTTTGGTGAATTGCTCTCCTGTTTAGTGAATTCTGGCAAGTCTTTGAAGCATCAGTTTTATTTCTGTATCATATGTAGGATGGGGAACTAGTGTATTGCATTCATCTATCTGAAGAATTAATAATGCTGTAAGATTTATTCAAGTTTATTTACTCAATCCTTTCCCTCTCCTTTATTGTTTCTCTCTTGGGATTTCATTTAAGAACATAAAAAAGCCTGCTGGATGAGGCCACCGGCCCATCTGGACCAGGATCATGTTCTCACAGTGGCCAACCAGATGCCTGTGGGAAAACTGAAGTCAGGATTTGAGCTCAAGAGCACTCCCCCTTTGGTGCTTTCCAGAATTACTGCCCGCAACTTTGAAGGCAGAGAATAGCCATTGCAGCTGGTAGTCTTTGATAGTCCTTCCTTCCACAAATTTGTCTAATCCTCTTTTAAAGTCATGTAGGATGGTAGTCATCACTGCCTCCTGTGAGGGTGAGTGTCATGGGCCAAGAGTCCGCTTCGCTTGCTGAAAATAATAATAATAATAATAATAATAATAATAATAATAATAATAATAATTTATTTATACCCTGCCCATCTGGCTGGGTTTCCCCAGCCACTCTGGGCGGCTTCCAACAAAACACTAAAATACAGTAATCTATTAAACATTATAAGCTTCCCTAAACAGGGCTGCCTTTAGATGTCTTCTAAAAGTTTGGTAGTTATTTTTCTCTTTGACATCTGGTGGGAGGGCGTTCCACAGGGCGGGCGCCACTACCGAGAAGGCCCTCGGAGCTGGACCTCATCAGCCTAAAGGGGGACAATGTGGTGTAACTCCACCTGCAGCCACCGGTGGAGGAAGAGGGGTGCAGGGGGAGCGTACCACCCCCGGCAGTGTGATTCTGGTGGGGTGCCATCGCGCACACCCCCAGGACGCATGTCACGCCCCTGCAGGCGGTGTGCCACGCCCCTGCGGGTGACATGCCATGCCCCCGGGATGTGCGCCAGCCACGCCCCTGCCTGCTCTCCGCCCCCCCCGGTGCCGGAGCATGAAGCTCCGCCACTGCCTGCAGCTAATCAGCCTTCACAGAGGAGAAGGCACTGATGAGAGCTGAATAGCACTGGTGAGAACGAGCTGGCTCTGGTCTTCTTAAACAGAGTTCTCAGCAGCAGTCAGATACTGGAAACAACGTCTGTTGTTCCCAGCCCTACCTTGTTGCTTCCTGCTTTCCATCTGCACCCTTGGGTCCCATCTGGACTCTTGGATCTGTGACCATCTGGACTCCCTGACCTCTGGGCTGTCTGACTTTGTATGTGGATTCTGCTCTCAGGCAAGAGTTCCTCAGAGACCCCTATCCCTGCTTGCTCAGCAATGGGACTATGGCAGTGAGTTCCATAGTTTAACTCTGTAGTGCTTATATCTGTCCTGAATTTTCCAACATCCAGCTTCATTAGATTTCCACAAGTTATATTGTTATGAGAGTACTTGCAGAGTGAGAGAAGTGACTGCTGGCAAGGACAGCATCACCTTGGGAAAGGTAACTTTCTGACATGATTTTTTAAGGGCTATTTTTGTTTAACCTGACACAGCCTTAAATTTCTGTAATCTCAAAAAAACACCACTCCCACAGATCTTGTTACCAAATGCTGTTGTTGACCCTGCCAGTTTCTATCTGGCTATCTTTTCAACGCATGCTGTTATCCTTGCTTCCACCAGCAAAGTCTCAGTTATCTCTTATTCAGCAGGAATGACTAAATTTCAGCAGGGCTCTAATTCCTGGACGCTTGCAAAATATAAAATCGCAGGTCAGGGATGCAATCACTATGAAGCAAACAATAAAATGAAATAAAAATTGGATTGTTCAGCACAGCTTCTTTAGCTTTCCTTCTCCAATTCTCTCCACCCTCTCACTTCAGCTGATTGGTATTTTTGCTGAAGGCCTACTTTAAAAATGCCAGCTCAGCAGGAATGTGAAAGTATCCCAGTAACTAGGAAAGGATTAAAAATAAAGAGCCATTAGGAAAGATATGGAAAATTAATTGGAAACCAGCAGCCGAGGCTAGAATTAAACATATGCAAGGGGCCATCTTTCATTCTATACCATTTTCAGTACAGAAAGTGTTTTATAAATCTTAAACCACTCATTCTTATGATAATCCTGTGAGGAAAATGATTACTGTTTCCATTTTTTACAGCAGATTCCTTAAGGCCATTTACGAGAGTTCAAAATTGAAGGTACATCCATGGAGAGAGAACAAGGGTTGTTGACTCTTTTGCTCTCTATTCTCTTCTATCTTAGCATCATATTTTGAGTGAGGAAGTGATCTCATTCCCAGCCTGAATCTTTGCATCCCTGAGGATGTAACTTTGGGCTGAGCTGAGCATGTTTAAATCCCACTGATTTCAAAAGGACTACCCTTTGGACACATTCGTCCGGAAGACTGTAATGAGTGAATAAATCTTCCACAGATAACAGCCACAGTTTCCTGGGTGTGAGCCTCATCACTGCACACAAACCCCCAGAATCAAGCTATGCTTTGGGGTTTCAATGAGCGAGAACTTCCTTCTCAAGATCTGAAACACATTGCTTGCACAAAACCATGTGCAATGTTATATTTCTCCTATGTGGATTCTTGCTAGATTCTCTGGAACCCCAGTTCAGATTAAATTGGGAGTCAGGTGGTTCTTTCTGATTTTCTATGTGCCCTGCTTCCACCTAAAGCTGTATCTCAAGTAGCGGCACGTGGCGCTACATGTCAGCTTTCTCCAGAGGAGACTTGCTTGGATTGTAAATGAAGATGAGCTCCGTGGTTTGGGCTTCTTAATAAATGTTACTCTGTACCTCACAAGTGCCTACCTAACATATTTCAGTAGGTTATTTCTCTGTGGAAGCAAGGAGCAGAAGAATGGAACGATACAGACACGAGAGAAGAAGTAGAGTAAATGTGAAAGTTTACACAGCTCATGGGTGAGCTCTTTTCTTTTCTTTTCTTTTCTTTTCTTTTCTTTTCTTTTCACACAAGGATTGGCTCCTGAATTTCACTAAATGCCAGCTCCAGAACTATAATCTGTGACTGGGAAATACATATCTGAACATAAACTAAAAATGACTATTAGGAACCACACGTTTTCCTAAGAAGCTCTTCCCTTTGAGTCCCACTCCCAAAATAATAATAATAATTCTACAACAAATCCTCTGGTTTTCTTGCAGTGTCTTACTCTAAGCTATTTCATTGAATGCTGTATGACTTTCCCCCTGTAAACTTGTTGGCTTTTGTTTTGTTTTGTTTTGTTCTTCAGGCTCAACATTTCAAAGCCCGTTTAGACTTCCCTGGAGTTTCATGCCCTATTATTATTGTCTTTTAAGAGTTCCATCTTGGTTGTAAATTGCATTTTATATCTTCCTCTAACAGTGTGCAGAACTATTTCCCCCTCACCTCCCCAACCACAAGCCTGATTTTCTTCTGGTTAATTTAATACCTCGGCAACTAGAAATAGCCTTATCAATTTCCTACACATTTTGCTTTGTTTTATTGTGGCTCATTATCTGTCTTATTGTTTTACCTAAGATTAGTACAGCACATTCTCAGTGTATTTCCACAGCATGACTTGTTTCTGTCAGTGTTCTGAGATAACTCTCTACCCCAATCCTCTGATTTCCACATGTTTAGCTGGTGGTTGCTTCCCTGCTGCTTTTAATAGCATACTGTAGTATTGTGTTGGCCACTTTTTCATAGCAGATTGTCTGTTTAATTGCCATTTCCTCCAGAATTGTATTTCCTCTTCAAGCATCAGCACGCTGTACACACATGTTGCAGGGCATGCTGGCATCAGTCATGCATTCTGTGGGGCATGCAGACTTGTTGTCAAAACGCCCCATGGCTTGTGTGCATGACACGAGCATGCCCTGCGGTGTGTGTGCACGGCTGCCACAGAATTTTGAGGGCTCCCAGCCCCCTTTTTTGAAAATTTGAGGGCCCTTGCTCACCAGATTGCACACCTGGACAGTGCTCTGTGGCACCCAATAGCATAGCCACCAGAGGGACAAAAGGCACTCTACCAATGCTACCCTCTGGACTCAGTAGGATTGGTAACACTGTGTGCCCAATTCCTGTTCCCCAGAGCTGGTCCAGGAGAATACCATGGTTGATGGTATCAAAAGCCAATGAGAGATCAATAAGCAGGAGGAAGCCTGCATTTCCCCTCTGCTACTCTCTGCAAAGATCAGGGCAACCAAGGGCAACTTGTACACTGCTCTAGAATTGTTAGAATGAAGGGTGGTTTTTGAAAATACTAAAAATGAATATTAATGTGATGTTAAAGCTTGAAAAGGTCATTTGGGGGAGGTGGGGTCCTGGAGGGCAAGCATGTGAATTATTTATTTTCCAAGTTCATTGGTTTGTCCTTTTTTCATTTCCCTGTTAGGGGTATGTGCAACTTGGCTTATATTTCTAGGCTACGGGAGGCAAACACTGTTACTGTTTGATTGATTACTGTTTGTAAAAAAAAACCAAAACCAAAACCAAACCACAGGTCCCAATTCACAAGGCAGAAATGAAAAGAGATTTTTTTTTCAATCCCTGGTAGTTGCACCCCCATGTGTGCTACATAAACCGTGTGATTCTACCTTTACCTATAAGTACATGACATGCTCACATTTGATGACTTTGAACTGCCTTCCTGGAAAGCTTTTCTTCTTCTTTTTACCCCTTTCCTCGACCTGCCTACGCTTCAGCTTCTTCATATATAAAATAGTGACAAACAAGGTATGGGTTGCATGGGTATCTCTTTGCTGTTTTGTGACTGTGTAGGGCTGTGAGAACAAGGAGATATCCAGCTTGTTGTATTTTTGGCATTAAGGCACACAATACAGTTAACAGGCCCTGCTGTTTGCAGAGCTATGACGGCTGTCAACATGAGTCCCAAAGGAAATTAAAAAATGGAGGGCGTAAAGTGGGCCTGCTAGGCAAACTAATGCACGAGGGTGTGTGTTTTGAGTGGAGTGGAGAGAACGTCTACTAAATTGAGTTGTGTTTAATCAGAGACCCAACAGAGTACGAATCAAGCAACTCCTGTACTTCACAATGTGTTCTGTGTGCTTTTACTTCAGTAGTAAAATAAATAGATCGGTCGCCATTAGTATGCTCATTTCTCTCCTGAGGTTTTTGCTCTTGCCTGTTTTTAAAAGGCTGGAAAACCGTGTGAAGAACTTCAGTAGACATGACAAGCTTTCATCTGCCCTCTTGAAATACAAGGTGACTGAAACTTGTCAAGCTGGGCTAAAAATGTGGATACTTGTGACTTTTTGAAATGTGTTTCTGGAAGAATGTACCTTATACTACAGTGCAGGAGATATAATAGATCTGTTTACAGGCATGAACATGATCTGCGGAGGCTGGTTCACGTGTGGGAATGGAGCAGTGCCCCATAAACCCCAACCTCAGTCTGCCCTCAGGCAACCCCCAGTTGCCTGCAGGTTTCAGTCGGGGCACCTCTGCCTGCCATTGATTTTTGGCTCCAGTTTCTGAGAGTCTCCTTGCCTTCGTCCTACCTATCTAATGAGCACCAACCATCTCTGAACATGATACTGTATAGATCAGTCTGACGGAGATAAGGGATATATGGGAAGTGCATTTTGATTAAAGACATCCCCAAAAGACACATGTTTATTAGGAGAACCCTCAAGATTTGGTTCAAACTCCCAAGTTGGTGCTTTGAAAAACACCTTGGGAGTCTGTCCATTTCAACCCAGGGTCATAGTCTGAGCCAGCCAGAGGGGTCTGCTAATTCAAATAAAAGCAAGCAAGCAAGCAGCACGGCACTCATAAATGACAGCAACATTAAATAAAAAGGAAGAAATGAAAAAGAACTGTAGGATTTGAGAGAGACCAGAAAGGTAAAGGGAGGTGTAACCCTGTCTAGGGAAAGCAATTGAGAAATTTATCAGAGATGGGAACCACTCCTCCATAGAGCCTCCATCTTGCCAAGATTCAAATTCAGGTTATTTCCCCTCAGCCGTCCACCCCACCAATGGCACTGTGCAGTCCAAGGCCCACACAGCCTCTCCTGCTTCAGATGTTATGGCAGAGCTGAGTGTCATCACTGAACTAATGTTGCTTTGCCCCCAAACTCCTAAAGACTTCTCCCAGAATGCCACAAATACCAAATAGCATTGGGAAGAAATCGGTGTCCTGTGGCACCCCATAGTGTAACTGCCAGGGGGCTGGAAAGCATTCTCCCACCTCTCAGAACTACTGTAGCACAGTGCCCCCAATTTCTATTCCATGGAGCCAGTCCAGGAGGCTACCATGGTCAATGTATCAAAAGCCACAGAGAGATCTAGCAGTATGAGCAAGGTCCATCTCTCTGCAAAGGCCACCTGTCAGGGTGACCAAGGCTGACACATTCCCATGGCCAGGTCTGAACCCAGATTGGAATAGATCTAAATAACCTGTATCATCCAAGAAGGCTTGCAGCTGCCTTACCACAACCCACCCCACCACCTTCTCCACAAAGGGAATAGCTGCAACTGGTCAGTTGTTATTCTAGTCCAAAGGGTCCAGGGATACTTTCTTGATGAGTGGTCACACCACTTTCAGGGCAGCAAGGATTCTCCCCTCATGCAATGAAGCACTAACCACGCTGTGTACCTGACCAGTCTAATCCCCTCAACTAGATTTAATAAGCCAAGAGGGACAGGGATCAAGAGGGCAGGTGGCCAAGAGTATAGCTGCCAGCACCCTGCCACATCAGCTGACTGCATAAAGCTAAAACTCTGGAACTCATCTGGAACTGCTACAGCTGCAAAATTAAGGTCATTCCAGAGTCAAGCAACATTATCCTTAAAGTGTGTAGCCACTTGGTCACAGCAGTTTCTCAAATGCTTCAGAGGTCCCTCCACCACAGAGAGAGTCTAAAGGATGCAAGGTATGACTTCAGAGGAGGAAATCCAACCTCACAGGGCCTCTTCTGTCTGCTGAACCTTTCACATCTGTTGACTCACACTTGGTGGAGATTGGTAGGGATGGATCGGGAGTGGGCTGGGGACAAATTGGGAGAAGGCATGGCTTGAAAGAATTCATAGCCTTCTCAGTCCCCTGATTCGCCCTTAAAAGAGGGATAAGCCTGTGCCACCCTTGGAGCTGATGTATATTGACTTCCTCCCATTGGAAGCAGTGAATGGGGAAATGTTTCAGCTCACAAGGAGAAAGGATGGAGTGCAAGAAGAACCCTCATTGCTCACTTCTGTCCTGCCAACAAGATCATGGTTGGACTTTGCATATTGCAGTTTGTCCGCCACATCTGCTTCCTCTCTTGACACTGTACTGTGGCTTCTCCTGGCTAGTGCTCAATAAAAAGAACTACATGTGTATTATCATTGATATTATTAACAATGCTTTAATGAATGGAGCTTTAATAAATGGAGGAAAACAAAGACCACAACCCCTGTCACTTCAACCCTGTTGCCTTTGCAGAAGTCATTTTCATTGCCCAGCTCATGCTAGCTGCTATTGGAAAATCAGCATTGGACTAGAGGGACTGTCCTTAGGTTCCTACACAATTTCATGCATATCTGCTTGTACCTTCCAATAGCCAAGTGGTTTAATGCAGTGCTTTCCTTTTGCAGCGGGATTTTTTGTTGTTGTTACCTAGTAAATAAATGCACCTCTGCTCAATAAATTTTTAACATCACTAAAAAGAAGTTTTGAAGGCCCGAAGTAGCCCTAAGCTCTGGGCTAATCTCGTTAACTTTGCACTTTTTGTACATTTCATAAGAATTGCCAAGTTTAATCAGAGCTGTAACACTCCAGGAACCTATTTGGTTTGAAATAATTTAATTTCCAAAGTTCTTTGACCTGAAAGCTTGGTAAACAAGCAAGCAGAAAGCAGGCCTGACATTTCTCAGCATTTAAAAATAACTTCGGGTTCCAATTCCACATGTGCTTACCTGGGAGAAATGCCGCACTGAAGCCAGTTGCAGACGTGCATAGATTGCCCTGCTATACAGTTGGAAATAGGCTGTTTATCCACAAGGCTTTGATTTCCATGTTTTGAGAAAGAAAGGCAAAATGCACCCCTGTTCATGACAAGGTCCCCCTTGTTTACCTATCCCCCCTTTTAATGTGGATAGACTATTTTCCCTGTTGATGGAATGTGGAGAACCTGCAGGAAGACAAACACGAGAAGGTACATGATATAGTGATGTCATCATCACCATGATGTCCGGCAGTAACTTGACTCCAGCTCAGGGAAAACAGCATGTTGAGCTGGCACAACCCACAGAGATGGTAGATACGGACACTGGTGCTGAGCTTCAGTTTGGTGACCAGGGACTCCTGAATCACATTCTGCCACGTTCTCCAGAGGTAGCACTATAACCAAACAAGAGGAAGATAACAGCTTTTGCCACCCTCCAGGCTGTTCATAAGAAAGAAGGCAGGCAGCAGGGGCTAGCTGAGGGCAAACTGAGCTTGGTGGGACAGTGCCCCATTTGCTCTAATGGACTAACCTTCCCTGCCATAAGCAGCCAGACAAGGCATTCTTGGAGGTTGTGAGCCCTCGCTTCTTGCTAGGGAGAGCCAGTGTGGTGTAGTGGTTAAGAGCGGTGGACTCGTAATCTGCTGAACTGGGTTCGATTCCCCTCTCCTCCACATGCAGCTGCTGGGTGACCTTGGGCTAGTCACACTTCTCTGAAGTCTCTCAGCCTCACTCACCTCACAGAGTGTTTGTTGTGGGGGAGGAAAGGAAAGGAGAAAGTTAGCCGCTTTGAGACTCCTTCAGGTAGTGATAAAGCAGGATATCAAATCCAAACTCTTCTCTTCTTCTCTTCTATGCATGCAGATGAGGAAAATATAACTCCAGAACTTGACTTACATTTCCACGCTTTCTTTTCTTGTCCCCTCTACTTAAATTCTTTTGGACAGTATGTCACCTGGCATCTAACTTTGCCCAGGAATGAATACACTATATTATTAATCTCACGTTATTTTCCGGTTATGTAAGAGCACATTAGAATTGTCGTTTTAAATCAGTCCGCAAGCCAATGTGATGATCTTAATGTGCTGCCTAGATGTGTATCTGCACTGAATTAAACAGTAATTTGGCAGTCTCCTCTGCTAAATGCAGCAAGATAGCTAGTTAGCGTGATATGCCCAGGCAAATGTATTGTGTTGCAGTGACAGAGATAATTCCCCACAGGGATTATACTGGCATTTGACTTGATTCTTTCTGAAAAATTAACTCAGCATGCCCTTTAAGTTGAGGGAGCAAATATGTATTGCAGATTTTTCTATGAATGCTAACAAATGGGAGCTCTGGATATGAACTCTAGTCACAAACTGTGGCTGAATTTAAACTACTTCTTCTTTTAGAATGCCCTGATTTGGGGGGACAGCACCTTGATTGGGAATTACAGCAGATTGGCTACGCAACATGTGTTAGTTTTGAGATAGAAACTGTTGCGCCTTTCCCCTTTTTATTGCTTAAATTTAATTCCCGAGTAAATTTTTTACATTCTGCTCCAGGCCAGTCAGGCAGTGCTTTGAAAACCTGTTCTAGAGGA
Organism: Podarcis filfolensis; assembly: GCF_964270895.1. NCBI lineage: Eukaryota > Metazoa > Chordata > Lepidosauria > Squamata > Lacertidae > Podarcis > Podarcis filfolensis. The sequence continues at coordinate 18,719,244 of NC_139614.1, forward strand.
AGTGATACATTATTAATGCCTTAATGTAGTTGGAAATATTTAGTTTCGTCTGCCTCCCCACCCCCCTGCTTTACTAAGAAGTCATCTCAGGTCATAAAACAGATTGAGATTGGTGGGGAAGAAAAGGTAGCTTTCTCCAAACAAATGTTTAGCGGAGAATGCAAATAGTTTCTGCAAGGTGGGTATGTCCGGTCAGTCTTTGTACTGCAGACGGCTCCTGTTCCTGAAGAAGATAAATAATACTCAGGGTCCCGGAAGGGGAGAAAGTGCCGCTGCACATTTTCTGTGTTCAACCGACAAAACAACATGTCTAAAAGGGTATTAAGATTTCTTCGCCTCCTTCAGGTGCTACATCTGTATCATCTAAAATAGCTCCAAATATTAAGAGATGAAATAGCAGGAACTTGTAAAAGTGTGGCAGTGAGAAAACAGGATTAAAAATAACTGAAACCTCTTCTTGTTCACACAGTTTTTGCGTTGTCAATTTAGCTGCTGCGACTGTTGTGTTTCAGTTTATAGTTCAGGATTGCTTTAGTTGGTTTCATGCAAATGTTGTTTGTGGCTCGCCCTGGGAGCTAGTGTGATGAAGAGCAGGCTATAAATATGCTCAATAAACAAACAAACAAATAAAGCCATGATCATTTGCACACTAAAAACAATAATAGTAGGTCGGAACTAATTTAGTAGGATACATGGACCTTACAGGTAGGGATCAGGAACACCAACTGGAAGTGCTGTGGATAACAGAGTTCTGATAGCCCTAAAGTGCAGGAATGGTTGCTTCCAGGTTGCAGTTTAGACTGAAAGGCATGTTTCAAGCCAACCCCAGCACAAAAGTGATCTGTTGATTAATCATCTTAGTAAACCTTTGGAAGCCTTTACAGAGGGAATGAGCAATTCCCCTGATCACAATTGATGATTTTATTAAAATGCAATTAGAACAAATCTTTCGAAACTCTGCTTTTAGACCCACATATGATTTATCTATCTCATGCCAGATTCTATAGCTTCAAATAAATGAGGTTTTTTAATTATCGTTCTAACATTGGTGGTATATTGTTGGTGGTGTCAAGTCCTTTTGCAGAACATGTATATGACCAAGCAAGCACAAAAGCAGACATTAGCTAATGTGTAGGGTTTGGCCCTACCGTTGGGCAGAATGTCGTGGCTGCACATCTTGGGTTTCATGAAAGGGCAGCAAAATGACTTGGGCTGCTTCTGCTAGTGTGAATACAATTCCACAATAAAGCAATCCATGTGCCACTGGTGGTGATATACAGAATCCATCCCAATATGGAATAGTGAATGCCCACACAAGCAGTCCAACTATAAGACCTGAAGTAGAGGCCTCCTAGATCAGACCAAAGGCCTATCTCGTCCAGCATTACATTGCATACATTACATACTGTCTCTTATCCTGGAAGTATTATCCAGTAGTAGCCCAAAGGGTGTTTGGATGCATTGGTGTGCAGTCCAGCAACTGCTGGCTATGTCGCCCACTACCCACATGTTTTGTGTAAGGTCTATGCGTGTTCCAGCACATTTTCCTGTAATCGGTTTTACAGCTGTAGACTGCTTAGAAGCCACACAAGCAAAAAGGAGTATATAAATTACCGTATTTTTCGCTCTATAGGACGCACCGGACCATAGGAGGGGGAGAACAGGGGGGAAAAATTCTCCCCCTCTCTGCTCAGCACCCCTTCAGCGAAGCGGCAGGAGAAACGGAGCCCCTTCCATTTCTCCTCCCATTTCGCTGAAGGGGCGCTGCGCAGCTCTCTCTCTCTGCTGAAGCCGGGAAAGTCTTGCTCTCCCGGCTTCAGCAAAAGGAACCCGAAGCCTTTGGAGCGCAGCGCGAGGTCCCGCTGCGCTCCAAAGGCTTCAGGGATAGCCACCTGAAGTCCGCACCGACCCCTCTCGCTCTCCAGGCTTCAGCGAAAGCAACGCGAAGCCTCCGGAGCGTGGAGGGAGCGCTCCCTCTGCACTTTGGAGGCTTTGCATTGCTATCGCTGAAGCCAAGGAGCCGCATTCGCTCCATAGGACGCACACACATTTCCCCTTAATTTTTGGAGGGGGAAAAGTGCGTCTTATAGAACAAAAAATACAGTAAATAGAAAATAAATAGATCGCCTCAATGCAAGGGGAGATCTCAGCCCATCAGGTCTCCCATGTGTAGGCATTTTCTTTGCCTACACTGCTTCGCAGGCATGTGGGGCCTGAAAGTACTTCTGTCCACAAATGGAAACAGCAATCCACATACAAATGAATATTCTAGTGTGGATTCAGCCTAAGGTAGTGGATAATTAATGGGACTTCCGTCATGATGACTAACTAGTTCTATTGATTTCAGTGGGCACTAAGGTAACCTAATTTAGACTGGAATGGAGTCAACCCACTGGAATTGGCTGCATGGTGACTGTTTCAAAATCATGCACATCGCTTCTCTCTCTGTGGTTATCTAGTCATGTGCATTTGCAGAAGTTGCCTGCAATTATTTAAAATCAAAATTTGTGATGGCATTCGAAAAGCTTAAACTTATGCCTATGGGCTACATTTATCCAGTTGACTGACTCACAGGATTTTCAAGTATTCCCGGACTGAATGGCTGTATAGATTGACCCAAAACCTCCCATTCTCCTACTCAGAGCTCTATACAAATTCATATTTTATTGATCCTCTTTGTTCTGCTTTTTCCTTCTTCACCGCTATCCATCAAGATACCTCCAATCTGTGGATGCGAACAAAGACCAAATTACATTAATGCGGTTTTCAGGTGAAAAAGCTTTTGGACCTTCTGATTATGAGAAGCCAATTCCTGTTGCAGCTATAATATATCTCCAGAATTGCATGCGTTCTGCAGTTCTGTGCAAGCTAGACAAAGCAGGGAATCTTTTTTAAGAATCCCAGTGTTTGTGTGTTGTTTTAAAAGGTAGGTTTCTACCTCTCATGGCTGAGAATATATGCACAGATGTGTAAAGCCACTTCCTATAAAAAACTCTAAATATGACTGCCACCGGTCAAGGGTGGGACTCCAGTGTCTTAAACAACTCCTAGCTTTTTCCAAGGACTGGTGGTAGCGCACTACATTACACACACACACACACACACACACACACACACAAACCCCTTTTGTAAATCTGCTTAGCGTGTATAATTTATTCCAGTTACAGAATTCAATCTTTTCTGGTAAGTTTTTTTTTCTTAGCACAGAATTAAGGTTACCTTGGCACAGCTTAAAAATGAAATTATAGCCCAGTGTTTGCATAGCCATATATTGTGTTCCCTCTAGGAGAATAGATTCCGCAGCTTGCAGTGGCTATATTATTTTCATCAACTCTCCAGCTATTCTCTGTTCTATTAAATCTCTCTCTTTCTCATTTCTGTAGTTCTTTATTACCCCTCCCCTTACTGCTGTTTTCTTAATTTAATTTTCAGATCTATAATAGCTCTGTAAATCATTAGCAGATATAGTTTCCACAAATGTGATATGCCTAATAAAGCTGTACGATATATGTATTTTTTCCCAGGCTCGAGCAATTCATGTAGATGTGATACTAAAGCCAACAAGTGCTTTCCCATCTTTCAGATTCTGGTTTGCTGATACAAATCTAATCAACAAAGACCGGCTGACATGTTTGTGGGGTTGGAGTCCAGCCAGTACAAGGATGGTTGTCTGGTTGCGCTTATTCATTTACAGGAGGGGTGGGGAAGCTGTGGTCCTCCTGATGTTGCTGGAATCCAGCTCCCACCATCCTTGACCACCAGACATGGGTGCCCAGAAATATCTTGAGGGCCACAGGTTTCCCATCCTTGGCTGGACCTAGACACATCAAAGAAGCGTTTCACTTAAACATGTTTTAAGCTTTGCATGAGAAATCAGGAAGGCAAAAACCAGTACTCCACAGCGCCATCTGGTGTCACAGTTTTAGAATGCATAAACAACACATATAAAGAGCCTTTTCTTTGCCAACGTAGCTGAGTCCCCTGTTTAACATTTTTCAGCTGAAGTTTTCTGAGTGTGTCAAGATTCTGGATGGTTCAATAAGAACATAAGAAGAACTGATGATCTAGTCTAGGGTCCCATCCTCACAGTTGCCAACCAGAGCCCTGTGGGAAACCTGCAAGCAGAACCTGAGCACAAAAAAATTCTCCCTCCCTGCAGTTTCCAGCAACTGGTATTCACTGGTATGACTGGTATGACTGTGGAGGCAGAGCAGAGCCATCATGGCTAGTAGCCATGGAGCCAAGCACTGATGTAACCATTTTAAGTTGTGTAAGATTATAATTTGGCAGACCTGATGTGACACACTTTGCATTGAAAGCATACTTTAATTGTCATTAAATAGTATCTTGAGGGTTAATCATGATCACAGAAGAGTTAAAGTTAAATATCTAGATGGTAAAACCACACATTTATTCTTTCCTGCACTAGTTATTCCCAAGTCTTTTAAAAAAGCAAACAAATTGGACCACTGATTCCTATTTATTCAGTATTTTTTAATATGCTTCTTGCTTTTCTAACTTTATGGTCAGTGACCCCCAGCTGTTCACACAACTTTGTAATTAACTTAGCTTAATTGGTTTATGATCCACCTTCCAGTATTGCTCTTAAAGGATTCTTGCAATTGTAATTATATATAAAACTTATGTCTGAAATTCTCCAAGAACTCAAGAACCTTTGGTGTAAATTAAAAGGAACAATAGTGGTTAGCAACTAAATTTACTCAAATACTTTCATTAATAATAGTGATGTCTCTAATGTTTCCTTGCTTTCCAACATTCCCGCCAAATATGAAAAAATGCACTCTCTTTCCTTATAGAACCATTGGCTTACCACTTTACTATTAAATTTGTTTTTTGTGTGTGGTACAGACCCTAGCAATATGATGACACAACCGAACTCTAGTTTCGTTTCCTCCCCCCACCACAGTATAGGTTCATATTTTTATTTTTGTCTGTAGTGCTGATCTGCAGTACATTACACTCACAGCTTATGCACTTTTATCGCTTGGCAAACATTAAAAAATAAAATAAAATAAGAGAGGGCCCCACCTGCCATTGCACCCAAAATATTTTGATTATACGCAATTTTGTCTTAAGGCACGACCCCCAGAATAAGTTGCAGCCTTACTGTAGTATGTAGTGACTTTCTCATAATAGAATAAGTCAGTGGTATAGCATGGGTTGCTGGGGTCCGGGATGGGACAGGTGGTGGGCAGGCTGGTGGGGGTGGACTGGGTAACTGGGGTGGGGGCACATGCATGGAGCCTGTCTGAAGGGTGAACAGAGCCTGCCTCCCAACAGGCTCTTCACCTGCTGCCTCCACCTGCCCACTAGACAAACCCGCCTGCTGCCACACCTCAACTGCTATGGCTCTGTGCCTGTTGTGGGGGTGCCTGATTGTGCCCCCTCAAAAATGTACACCCAGGGCCCTGGCCCCCCACCCTCTGCCTCTGGAACAAGTACCATGTGTATTATGGGACTCAGGCACAAGACTGGTCAGGGAAAAAATCTCACACTCAGTGGTTCCACATGCATTGAGTAATCAGCGAAGGACAATTTGGTCATTTTTGGTTTCTCTCTATTTATCATTTTCAGTCTTAAGTTCAGAGCACCACATTTATGCATTTTTGATGTTTTATTATTATTTTTAGTCCTCGTGAAAATTTGTCAGTGTTCTGGTGCAAATTTCTCCTCATATATACATTTCTGTATGCAATTTTGCCCAATAACACACATTTTGCAAGCAATTTTCTCTAACGTGATGCATTTCATAGGATGCTTTTATTAGCTTATGCATTTTAATGCACACTCCTAATATACACATTTTTGCACCCATTGGTTGGTTGGAGAACCATGTTGCAAAATTCTGAGAAGTGGTCATTTTGAAGGATGGCCATGCTTTCATTCACATATTGTTTGAGAACCTGAGAACTGGGTAGGTTCACATTAAAATCCAGTCCAAATCAAATTTCCTTTCAATCCACGTGACTAACCAAGAAATATTGTATGAATGTGGGTCAATTACTTCCCCAGGGCAATGACCAGGTATGGACAGAAAAAGGTAAATCCCAAATGCAGAAAAACCTGATGTCAAAAAGAAATACAAAAAAACTCCCAAGCAAACCCATAATGAAGTCAAACCTTCAGCTAAGGCTGTATATTTCTAATACATATGTAGGGCATTTCTTGAAAACCCTTTTACATTCTTAAAGTTTTCAAATAATTATCTAGCTGGGGAAAAAATATTAGCTAGTTTGCTGATGCTGAAAATCCGTTTCTAAGTGGCGCACAGCATAATAGACCAGATTTGGCATCTTTAAGAGGATTGAGGACCTTGAAGATAGCTCTTATGACATATTCTTGCCTTACCAAAATGTGGCTCTTGAAGTCTTAATGTCATACATTTCCCCCCTCTAGTGTGACAGTTTTGCTTATTAATCATGTGAATTGTAAATTCCAAACCACCGTTCTGTGGGTTTTGAATTAATGTGCAACTGTTTAAAATAACTGGCATCGCACATAGTACTTATCAATGTTTTTACCTGAAACTTTGCATTTTCAGCTTCACATGTAATACTGACCTTTCTTCTTCTTCCTCCTTCTCCTCTTCTCATTTTCTTTCATTTGACATTGTAGAAACCATCACATCTTCAACTGTTAAAAGTCTGGGAAGGCCCTGTATCTCATTTGTGGAGCTCTGAATATAGAAGATCCCATCCCATTTGCATCTCCACTTAAAATAATCCCAGGTAGGAGGACTGGAAAGACACCAGCTCAAATCCTTGGAGACCTGCTGCCCTTCAAAGTAGATCAGGGTAGCCAATGACATGACGACCCCAGTGTTGCTAAACTACAGTTCCCACCATCAAAGACATACCTAAGGGCTGAAAAAACTGTCCTTCATTGGGGATGCAGGCCTGGGTGGGTTATATACAAGGCAGCTTCATGCATTCAAGCACAATCCCCCAGCGTCTACATTCAAAGTAGGATTTGACATGAGCAGTTGCCCTGCAGTTTCCATGAAATATCTCTCTCCTCCAGATAAACCCCTTCCCCTTTTCAGTATGTACAGTTTAAGCCATTTGGAAACAGCAGCAATGCTTTTGGAAAGTGCTTATTTTTAGAAATGATGAGCAAACTTACAGGAATGGCAAGGAAAAACAAGAGAAGAAAAAGCTTACTACGACATAATTTGTTGTCTTAGTATAAAATCAAATCTAATCTAGGTATAATGGATATAAGTCTATGATCCCCAAACGGAATATATTACTCGACAGTGGCAAAACTCTGGCTTTACTGCCAAGTTGACTGCTGAATCATTTAAAGAATGGCTTAGTGCCCAAGGCTCAATTTCTGTTGTGTGAGGAGTCCTGTCTTCCAAGTTTAAATATTCTTTCTTCTTATTTAAATGTATTCATGTTCTTCCTAATTCTCTCTTTTCTAGATGTCCCAACTGCGACTTCATTAAATTTCTCCTTCCCCTACAGCACTTGCTAGTCTTGACTCTTCATGAGCTCTGATCGAGTACAAAGGTAGCTCATTTAAGTTTCTCCTTTGCTACAATCCCCATGTATCATGTTTCTCTGGGATTATTTTGAAAAGTTTCATTTTAGGGCTTTGATCTACAACTTGGCTGTTGTGGAAATGAGCCAATCCCCGGAAGGGTGTAGTCACTTGCCATACACACCCTGCTGATGTTTTATCTGTTATGGCTATATATTTCTGCCTCTCCTAGTTGCCTTCACAGAAGAAAAACTGGGACAGAAGGAGTGCTTCAGTCCACCCAGCGAGTCTGTCTGCAGCCAAGCTTGCAGTTTGTCTTTCCCCTAAACCACTTTGCTGTTTCTGATTGACTAGCTATTGGTATCAACCATCTTGAGAGCCAGTGTGGTGTAGTGGTTAAGAGCGGTAGACTCATAATCTGGTGAACCAGGTTCGCTTCCCTGCTCCTCCACATGCAGCTGCTGGGTGATTTGGGCCAGTCACACTTCTCTGAAGTCTCTCAGCCCCACTCACCTCACAGAGTGTTTGTTGTGGGGGAGGAAGGGAAAGGAGAATGTTAGCCGCTTTGAGACTCCTTCCGGTAGTGATAAAGCGGGATATCAAATCCAAACTCTCCTCCTCCTCCTCCTCCTCCTTCTTCTTTCACCCCCCACCTTAAAGTATGTCCTGGTTCTGCAAGTCTGCAACAGCCTTGCATTTTTAATTTATTTTATTAATGATACTTAGGTCACATCCACAGGGTACATCTAAAGCACATGGTTCTCCTCAAAGAATCCTGGGAACTGTAGACTGGTACAGGTGCTGGGAATTGTAGCTCTATGAGGGGTAAACTGCAGTTCCTGGGGTTCTTTGTGGGAAGGCATGTTGGTGGTATAAATGTCCTTTAAACCTGCTGCTTATCCACAGAAGAGCTCAGAAATACCTGTGTATGTTATGTGCCATGCAGGAAACAAACCAGTCCCATTTCAGCAGTGGAAATGCATTATGGGCCTTATTTCATGTATCTTATTGTAAGTGTTCAATCTCTTACTTTCTACTCCACTTCCTGCTTGCCTAGTCTTTGCTAGCCATTAATAGATTCATCTGTTTATATCTGAACTCTCTTGGGGCATCTCTAGAGATTCTATGATGATTTCCTTGGATTTGAACCAGCCCTAGTTCTGTGAACTAGATCTGACCCCGATCATCCTAACACACATGGCGACTCCCATCCTGCTAGCGCTGCCTATTGCCAAGGCTTTGTCACAGCCACTCGTCCCATCTTAAAAAGCAACCAGGAAGTATATTACAGAGCCAGATAACTGGGCAGATGAGAAATCTCAGCGAGAAAACTTTGGAGAGGAATGTTGCCGTTCATATATGCGATCTGTAAGATTTAGTTACCATTGATGGATTAACCTGATCAGTGTTCTTAAATCTGACCATAGAAAGGTCACAATTTAATACTTTTCTACATGGTCACGTCAACTCAGTCTCGTCTCAAATAACACTGCTCCTTGGACATTATGGGAATGGTATGTCAGCGAGTCCCCAGAGTCCCCCGTTAACAAAAACAGAATCGTTTTGTAAACATTGGAACTCATCTTTCGGTGGTTTTAAGTTCAGCTGTTTATATACTTTTCTGCAATGCAAAGGATTGTGGATGGCCCTGCTAGTATATGAAAATTGGTTTGAGCCAGAAAAGAATTTCGAATATGAATTGGCTCTCCCCACAACCTTAAGAATGCTGAAAACCGAGCTGAAGCACATTAGCACTGTGAAGTACATTAGACTGGAGGACAGCAAATATATTTACTTATAACAAGGTGCTTAAGGAGGTGTCTGTGGTTCACCTTCCACCCAATTGTATCCTCACAACTAACTTGTGAGGTGAGTTAAGCTAGGAGATAGTGACTGGCCAAAGGTCATCTGATACACTCACACGGCAGGGGTAGACAAGGTGGTACCTCCAGATGTTATTGAACTCCAGCTCCCATCAGCCCCACCCAGTATGGTCATTGGTCATGGATAATAGGAGCTATAGTGTCGTGACATCTGTAGGGCACTAGACAATGCTATGCTGGCATTCTGTGTACTTTGTAATATCAAATACTAGGACAAACAATGGAGAGGATTGGTGCCTTCCTGTTCTGCTTGTGGAAACGCAATACAGTGGTACCTTGGGTTACAGACTCTTCAGGTTACAGACTCCGCTAACCCAGAAGTAGTACCTCAGGTTAAGAACTTTGCTTCAGGATGAAAACAGAAATCGTGCTCTGGCGGCGCACCGGCAGCAGGAGGCCCCATTAGCTAAAGTGGTGCTTCAGGTTAAGAACAGTTTCAGGTTAAGAACGGACCTCCGGAACAAATTAAGTTCTTAACCCGAGGTACCACTGTAGACCATTCTTATGCCTCTCATGCCACCTTGTACTGTAGATGAAAATGGCAGCAAGTAGGCATATATGTTCATCCAGTTGAATGTTGCACTTTGAATGACAATGTTCTTGCACTGATTATAGCTGAGAGGAGTGCCAAAATGAATTTGTAATCCAGCATCTGCACATAAAAGGCCACCTTTCTCTCTCTCCCTTACCCCAGTATGTTTCTTTACCGCTATATGAAACAACAACAAAAGCGGATGCGGGGGGCGGCGGGCGGGGAAGGAGACTCACAATACAAAATAGCATCTAAATAGCTCCAGTCATTTGGTTCTTTCAAAATGACATGAAGAAATGGAATAATCTGTTTGGTTTATGAGGCTTTCACAATGGGAAATTTGCTGCAGTACCTGTCAATTGTGGGAAATGTGGAGAATGTATTTGATGTATCGTGTAACAACTTCATTTGAAATTCTTTGCCTAAACTCTGAAGCAATCAGAGCTGCCAAAGGAAAGAGAAATAACAAAATGGGCATCTAGCAAAACTGTTTAATATAGAACAGCAAATTGTTGCATAGGACAAGGTCAGAATTTGTTGATCAGAATTTGCACAAATGTACCTCTGTGTGCGTACATGTGGAGATCATTGCAGATAATGTGCCCTACATGCATCTGTAGGAGTCACTTTAGGCATATATTTTCTACCTTTTCTCCACAAGAAGAATAATATTTACTGAAGCCATGTGAGGATATCCCGGCTGAATCCTTGTTCAGCTGAGAAATCCAAACCCCCTATACTCTGGTATATGTGTGGACTGGGCAGAGGTGTCGTCCGTCCAATGCTGCTGACCTCCGTGGGCCTACACCTGTGGAGTAATGACAGCATCACCTGCCCCTTCCACCTGCCAAACATGATCTGGAATGGATCCCAGGTGACATAGTGATCTGCCTGCTGTTCCATCTTCTACCCTGCCTGGCAGGACTGTGAATACAGCGGTCTCCTCACTACTCCATTAAGCCTCAATGGGCAGCGACCAAGGTTAGTACTGCACCCTAGGATGAGAACTCTGGTTAGCTTCTGTGTAGATGAAGCACTAATCCACAGTTAGGGCTGAGATTGCATTGGGGGACATATGTGGGCATGGGGAGGAGTAAAGGATCCTGCTTTCTGGAGTTTGCCTCTCTATGTGCAAATTGCAATGCAATCCATATTTGCAGGAAGTCAGCATTCCATTTACACCGGGCAAAGTTTGCAAAGTTAGCATGATCCTTTGTCATTTAAAAATGTAGGTTTCTGGCTCCTGTTCTGTCAATATGTTTGATTTACACTATTGTTCATTCTAAATCAACACCAAATATTGTTTGTTTTTGAAAACATACGTAAAATCATAGGAGCTGGGCAAACAAGAAACCTGCCTATAATTCAGTGTCTAAGACGCAGTGTGTGCCCATTTAACGAACCCTACTCCCGGACAAAAACAAGCATTTGTTTGAGCATTGACACGCAAAATCAATACAGAACTCGTTGAGGCTTCAGTTTGCTTCAGATGTTTCTATGCTTTAGATGTTCTGAGACTATCAGTAGCCACACTATTTCATCTTAGAAATTTCAAAAGATAAAATGGTTTTCTTCACCTTGTGTTACGGCCACATGTTTGATTTTAATAACTTTATCGCACTTTAATGTGCAACCTGCTATGTAGTCATAATCAGAACGTTCACCCCCATAACAGCCCTGAGGGACTATTAATATTGTGTTTTGATGGGTGGGAGATGGGACTAAATTTGACAGAACAATGACCAGAAGTAACCAAAGATTTGTTGCTGCTGGAGGGGGGGCAGGAAATGGCGCTTCCCCATCCAAGCTGTGGTGCATAGTATCCAAGGCCATTTAAGTTAAATTTTTCATTATAGTAAGGTAAAGGTACCCCTGACCGTTAGGTCCTGTCATGAACAGCTCTGGGGTTGCGGTGCTCATCTCACTTTACTGGCCGAGGGAGCCGGCGTTTGTCCACAGACAGTTTTTCCAGGTCATGTGGCCAGCATGACTAAGCCACTTCTGGCGAAACCAGAGCAGTGCACGGAAACACCATTTACTTTCCCGCCGGAGTGGTACCTATTTATCTACTTGCACTTTGACATGCTTTTGAACTGCTAGGTTGGCAGGAGCAGGGACCGATCAATGGGAGCTCACTCTGTAACGGGGATTCGAACCGCCGACCTTCTGATCAGCAAGCCCAAGAGGCTCAGTGGCTTAGACCACAACGCCACCCGCGTCCCTATTCATTATAGTACTAGGGTTTTAATAATGATGATGATAGACAAAAATCTAACCATTTGGTGCCCATTCATGAAAGTGCAAATCAGCGGCCTTACTTTGCCTAATGATAGGGCCGGTTCTACATGGAAATCCTATATATTTTTGTTCAGAAGTAAGCCCTACTATATGAGTCAATGAGTCATATTACAGGACAGGGTGCATAGGATTATAAGGTGCTAGTAATAATGATCTCCGGACATCAGGACACACATACCTTATTCTCTGGCAGTGGTGTGGGTAGTTTTAGACTTTGAGCATAATAGTCTTTTGGGGACACACAAACACCTTTAGATGACCATGCACTTTACTTCATTCATTTCAAAATGTCACAAGCAGGCCCTGCTGCTTATTCTGCAGAGTGAGGCATTGGGACTTCTGCATCTGAGTCCTGCCCTGATACCACCACTGCTCTCTGGATCATGTTGTTAGCTTGCCAGAGGGAAGGGCTGCTGGCCTTTTCTTCATTGAAGCCAGCTATACCTACACCATTTAAAGCACTTTACCATCATGGCTCCCTACATTTCCCTTCTGTTTTGGTTTTGGTGTGTTCCAGATCATGGGGCTTTGGGGAATTGCAATGGCTGATCAGATAGCTAGGATGGCACTGGGACAGATGGACATTCTGCATACTGGTGTATTTTTCATTAACTAAACATTTTTATTTTATATATTGCTGTGACTTTTAATACATATTCCGCCCTGAGAGTCTGGTGAAGAGACGGAATGGCAATGTTTTAAGTAAGTAAGAAAGGCAGAGTGGTGACATTGACTATTTCTCAGGCTGAACAGGCAATGCTATGAGATGCAACAAATCCTCTATTTGTTTGTCCTCAGTTTTTTTTTTATTTCTTTCTTTCTCATTTATGGAATCATCTGTCAAGAATGCAGAAGGTGACAGTGAAATGCATAGTTCAGTGTTAACAGCAACAGCTTTTCTTTCCTCTGACAAAGGCAACTGCTTAAATAGGTCATGGAATAAAAATAGTATTGAAAAGCAATGCATGGGGATCGGATATTGTTTCTTGCTCCAGTGGTGTAAATCTAGAGTAACCCAAGTTTTGCAAAAGTAGCTTGAACAATATGGCAATACAATCCTACACATGCCTACTACTCAGGAGGAAGTCCCACAGAGTTTAATGGTGTTTAAGCCCAGAAAACGGTACAGGATCAGAATCTAATTTTATTATTTAGGATGCAACACTATACTCATGTAGCTGGGAGGGTGTCCCATGGAACTCAATAATTCTGAGTAGACATGTTGAAGTGTAGGTGGGTTCCCATGAGGCAAGACACAGTGATAACAACAAGAACCTTTATTGAACTAACAGAACTGGACATCAGGGGCAAAGCAACTGCTTATATACATTTCTGAAGGCCTGGGCCACCCACTCCCAACGTGATTGGCTGCCTAAACTTCCAAGCTGCGAATCATAACTCAGAGTTTAAGGGCCAATGGCAGAGGCCTAAATCCTGAAATGTTCTGTGACTGGATGTCATGTATCGAATTAGAACACTGGAGAATCCTTAGTCCAGACTCAGGCAAACACAGACCACTGAATACATAACACATGTATAGGATTGCCCTGCACGTTAGTTAATTTAAAAAGTTTGCTTATTTATCTTAAATCTTTAAATGAAGAATTTCAAAGTAATGGAACTGAAAACAGCAGAAGAGATAACACCTTAAACATCAGTTTAAAAACAACAAAAATAGCAGCATCACGTTAGGAAAGAATCATCTTAAAATGATTGGGTGTGTGTGGATTCTTGGACTGGTACTTTAAAAATATCAGATTAGTGCTGTTTGGTAATATTGGGGGGTCTTGCTCATTTTGCTATGTGGGGCCCTGGACTTCTGCCCTGCCCTGAGTACAACCAGAACTTTCCATTACTGGTCATGCAGTGGTTTGCAGTTGAAAATATTGACATCCATAGCCAAGTGGGACCTCTTTGTGCATAATTCATTGTGAGGTCAAAGCCAGTAAATGGCACTGTGAAATCTGATTATTAATGTATTAGCAAAATCTAGTTAAAAAAGCCATTTGATTTCTGCTTCTGCCAGCAATTGAGTGATTACTTATATGGAACATTTGTAGAAATGAGGATTTATTTTAGCAAGCTGAAGTATCTGTAGTGTAAAAGTGTGTGTGTGTAAGACACAGAGAGGAGACTCCTCTGGAAATAAGCAATTCATGCAGAAAGCTTATACTAGAAAAATGTCTTCCAAATCCAATTCTTCTTTTCAAAGTATCATTGCCAGAAGGTTGCCTCTGAAATCCTTCTAGCTTTTTATTCACTTCCATTCTTTTCATATTTACTCAGTGCAGATCACTGTGACATTTTTATTTAGCTGCATGATCGTCCTGAACCTTTGATCATTTTATTTGCGGTGACCTCTGTGCTGACTGCCTTGGGTAATTTGTGCCATCAGTGGTTTTGATTAGTTCAACTCTGGTGAGTCTTATGTCTTGATCTTCCCCAGGGATCTGAAGAAGAGCTCTGGAGCTAGCTCCCATCGAGAGTGAAAGTGTGTGTGTGTATGCTAGTGGTTTTGTTTTGTTTCATAGTCACTACAGTGAGATTAATGTTGTACCAAACTCTGAGCCAAGAGGAAACTCCAGTGCCTACTCCAATACTAACATTGGCAAAATGAGACAGAAAACTCAGTCTTAGCTGTGTCTTCATCTCATATTAGCTAATGACTATTAACTGGTAGCTCTTTCATCTTAAGATGGGATCGTTTGAGACTTGCTTATCCTTGAAATCAACACTGACTAGATTTTCAGCATCTTAGCCCGGAACACCCTTTACACACCAATGTTCTTTCCTGAAATGCTGGCCTTCCCTATTTATTTTGATTGAATGGGAGGAAAAGCTTGTGCAGGAGAAGCTTCATTAAAGCGAATGGGGAAGTTGGTCCATGCTAGGGAGTGTTTATAACAAATTTATTCTCTGAAATGCTGGCTAGGACTAGAGCATCCTGAATAACTGCATGCTGAACCATGTGCTAGGATGACAGGGGGCACTCAGGGAAGAACAAGAGGAGGACTTGGCTAGAATGACTTGATATACAGGGGCCAGATCAAAAAGAGGACAAGACTCCTGCTCTATGAATGTTATGTAAAGGAGGCAATTGTTATGTAAACTTCACCTGCTGAATTTCTTCTTCTACCTGATTAGAGCCTTTACTCCTTTTTTTGTCTGGCCATCCTATTGAGCTAACAAACAGCCAGTGCTGGCCCTGATAATAGGCAGGGTGTGGAAGTGGCCTCAGGGAGAGGATGCTGGGTGCTCTGGGGAAGCAGTACTGGTACCACCTACCCTTACTATTCCTCATGAGTCCTCAACTATGGCTTGTATGACTAGTGGGGATTCTCTGCTCTACACATCTATCGGAGGAATAGCAGTCCTGTCCTGTTTTGTATCTGGCTACGTTTTTCGGAGCACAATCAATCAATCAATAGCTAGCAGTATACATCACTTGAATCCAAAATCATGATGAAGACTTTACATTTATTCATTTATTTACCTTATCAGTTGGATGTCACCCGATAGTTTCCAAGAAACTTAAAGACAAATAAAGGCAGATAAGTAATAACACAGGGGAAGGGATCATATATTGCATTAACACTTCATATCACATGCAAGAAAACAAAAACAACACACCAGCCCCATAAACCATAACAAACAACATTAGCAATGTAGTCAAACGATAAATGAAGCAATACTCCGACCCACTAGTTAGCAGATAAATGAAACCTCAGTCACCTCCCTAGACCAAAAGCCATAAACTTCAAAACCTAAACCACCCCTTCCCCAGTAATCTCTCCAGCCCACCTGACAGTCTGTCATCAGGCCAGCTGCTGCAGATCAGTTGTGGTGGGGTCCAGAAGTCTTCCTCCAAGCATCTCTCCTCTCTCTTCAGCGGGAGCAATAGAAAAGCATAGCAGGGAGATGGTGTCAGAAGTTTTACCTGCTTTGCAGTTGTCCCAGCTATTGCTCATCTCTTGCTGCTGGTGGGAGTGCAGGAAGCAGGGGTCCTTCCACTAGGTGTCAAGACCAGCTGTATCTGGCTTCTTCACTATGCAAGTTTCAGTGAGTGCTGAAAACACACCTATTTACCCTGGCCTTTGACATCTCAGATGCGTGTTTTCAGGGCCCACCCTCTTCCTTTTTTAACTGTTGTTTAATTCTTAATTTTTGAGTAATTGTAACCTGCTCTGGGACCTGCTGGCAAAGGGCAGGTAGGAAATTTCAAAGTAGTTGTAGTAATAATAATAATACAATGAAGCGAAAAATGTGTTCTACCCAACCTTCTGCCCTGACAGTGCTTCGGGTGTGGTGACGACTCCACTTCTCTGTTCCATCATTCTTCATCTGACCTGTTACCAAGAACAGAACTGTTACTTTTTTTGAAGGGTGCCTGTCACATCCCATTATTATCAGGGCTTCCTGAGATCCAAGTGCAGTGCCTGTCATTTGCTGTCACCAAACTCATCTATAACTTCTTCCGTGCATTCAAAGGACACAGTGTCCTTTAAAAGAAAGAAAGAAAAATAAGTAAATCCAACAGTTTATTTAATGTACCCTGAGTTAATTGCTACGTATTCACTTTGCAGCATTGAAACAAAACCTAAGGGGCATAACATGTTAATAAAATGTTGAATTCAGAGTTAGTCATATTTAGAGTCAATAAAAGCAATAGTCATGACTTAAGCTCCACTGGTTTCAGTTGATCTACTCTAATCATCTGGAGCCAACCCAAATGTAGGGTCCTGAGTATCTTATTACTTAAGATTTTCTCTGGTTTTGATTCCTTTTCTATGTGAGATACTTTAGTCAAGAAAAAGAAAAGGAAAGTAATCCATGTTGTTTCCTTTGAATTACTTGATGATGAATGGGCCTATAACTTTTTAGTCTGTTATACAGTTTATCATACTGCTGTGACAGAGCTACAAAAATGACACGAGATAAAATATAATATAAAATATATAAAGTATAGCTAGTTTTACTTTGTACAGATCTATAAGCTTCCGCAAAACAAGTAATAAATAGAAATAACAAAATAAATTGCCTTTGAAGTCTGCATGAGACAGTTCCTTTCAGTCAGCCTCAAGTGAAGAAAGAAATGAACATTTTATGTGAGAAGGTGAATCTATAATGTCAAAAAAATAAAAAGCAACAGGTTGGTGGTAGTGCCACATTAGAGAACCGTGACCTTCTAATGTACAAAATGCTCCCTGTTTCTCTGGCTGCCTTATGTATAAAATGGTCTGTGAATATGTTTGTGTACTTGTTGTGTCTGTCCTGCAAGATTTGTGTCTGTCTTTAGGCATTCTTCTAGTAAAACTGCTTACATTTTATGCTTGTGGTTTTCTCATAGATTTAGTTTCATTGTCTCTCTGGAGATGGTCCCTGAAGTAAAAGAGAGGGAGAAGAATCTTTGCGGTAAGAAATCTAATATTTATTAGTCTCCTGCTGAAAGCAAGAAATACAAAAATATATGCTTAGAGAAATAACTGATGTGCGTTTTAAACTGATGTTCACATTTTTAAAAGATTCGTGGAACAGGGGGTTACCTGTATAGGACAATTTTTGACAACACTCTGCTATTAATAAAACAGGTGCCACATCTTTCAGAACCCTGTTTTAGCCAGGGAGAAATTTTCACTGAATCCTGCCATGTTTATTTTTACCAGATGTAGCTGCCCACAAGGCCTGTTGAAAGCATGCGTCTTATTTTTATAAAAGGCTTTTTTAATGGATCAGAGGGTGGGGTGTTTTGTACTTATTGTTTGCTCTAGAAATAGTGTTCTCCTGTATTTACTGGCATTTAGGTTTCTGGCATCTGTGTCGGTTGAGGAGCTAGCTAACTATGGCAATATATCATGTCAAACTAGGCTAGTTATATAACTGTTAAAATGCTAGTTTTAAAAAAGATGCCCTGGAAAATGTTTTTCTACATTAGAGTTGCATCTCTTTGTATTAGAAATAAGCCAGTGTAGGGTTGTTGATGGGGTGTTGAACAGAACTGGAAAGACTGTAGTTCAAATCCCTGCTCAACCATGACGTTCACTGGGTGACCTTGGGCAAGTCACAAACTCTCAGCTATTCTCTCTCAGGGTTGATGAGGTGGTAAAAGGAGGGTGGGAGGCATCATATTTGCAGCCTTGAGCTCCTTAGGAAAGGGCAAGCTAATTATTGCAATAAATAATGTTTTCCCATCACTACTCTGCTATCTGTAAGCAGACAAACTCCGCTATGTATGGGTTTTCCTTGCTGCCAACATTCTCTTTTAGGAGTGAGGGGTTTGGCTATCCTTGGTTTGATTCTAATCAATAGGGAAGTTTTAGCCGATGAGTTCAAAGTAGTGGGAACTTTGTGGGGACTGTGTCCATGAAATGTTGGACTTTTTGGACTGGAATAATGGGCTGGAGTTCTGGATCTTATTGAAAACGAAAGGTCAGCACAGTCAAATATGTGCCTTGAATTTCAGGACAGCTGGAGCTCAGAGAAAAGCTAAGTAGGATTTGATGGCTAGATACCCTAATGGGAATAGAAGCCCAAAATGGCTGATTTCCTGGAGGCAGAATCACAAATAATCCCAATGAGATAAAAGAAAAAAAAGAGGGAGACATCTAAAATGACAGTGATGTTACACAAAAACGCAGAGTGATGAGCAGAAAACAAAAAAGGACATATATAATACATGGAAGAAAGGAGAGGACACCAAGGACAAGTTCAGACGGGGAGCCAATACTTGTAGAGGCAGCACCAGGAAAGCTAAAGCTTAGAACAAGCTGAGGTTGGTAAGGGATTTTGCAAGTTACAAGAAGGGCTTTTCTTCTATGTTCAAAGCAAGAGGAAGGAACAGTAGGCTTAATGTGGAGTATGGATGGTGAAATGTTAACTGTTGACAAGGAAGAGGCACCACAGGTCAACTCCTATTATGCATCAGTCTTCTCCCAAAACATGATTTGTGTGCAGCTTTTCAAATGTAGTATGACTGGGGAGGAGTCAGGATTGCAGTTCTAGGTTGATAGCGAGGTGGTAAGGAATACCTAGCTACCTGAATGAGTCTGAAACTTTGGGGTCAGGTGAATTGCATCGTAGGGAACTAAAGTACTTTCAGAACCATAATATTTGCAGAAATCCTGGGAAAGGGTTGAGGTGCCACCACAAGACTGAAAATGATGGCAAGACTGAAACTATGCAAATTTTCCAGTCTTCAGAAGAGGGAGAAAAGAGGAAACAAAATTATGGGCAATCTAGCTTTGATTCCAGGAAAGATGCTAGAACTGATGATAATGGAAGCAGTTTGAAATAATCTTGATAACGATGCAGTTATTAGTAGAAACTATCATGGATGTGTCCAGAATAAATTTCTGCCAGACTCAATTTATCATTTTTAAATTAGAGGACTATGAGAATATTATTGACATAATTTGTCTTACATTTGACAAACTTACCCTGCTACACTTTGGTGAGCAAAATTGTTAAATGTGAGCTAGCTGATAATTCTGACAGATCCTGTCACAGCTAGTTGAAAAATCATACCAAAAAATCTAGTTCATATTCCAATGCAGATGTAAGGAAGAGATTATGTTTTTGATTCCATTTTCAATTAAATATGATTTATTATTATATATGGGCCACAAACAAGGGTTAAACATCAACATGATTTAGGTTATCAAAGTAAACCACACTTTTGTCCACAAATCATATTTAAATCTAACCACAGTTCATCTGGGTTAGACATAATGATAAACCGTGGTTAGTTAAAATTTGAAATGAAAGCTTCCAGTCTCTTCCGTGTAGTTGCACTGGAAAAGGAAAGCAGTTCACAAGGCCCAAGCTTGTGTACATAACACTACACCACTGCTCATGTAGCACTGTATTATATAGTTCTCAAATCTCATTAGTTCTATTGGTTGTTCTATATTTGAGTACAGTATTCACTTTGAAGTCACACTTCAGTCACCTCTTGTAATACAGAACAGCTGATGAATCTATAACAAGTCTTTTGTAGAAGATACTCCTTTGAATCTAAGGGATGTGAATGCTCAACTGTGAACACCTTTCTTGTTTTTTCTTTTCGCTTGTTGACATACATTTCTCTTTCCTTTCTGTGAGATTCTGTGGGGTCTTTTCCTCCTTTTTACAGAGATGAAGCTACATTAGGAAACACGAGAACTTTTCTCCTTCAAGTTTGGTTATTTATAACCAGTTTAGCTCTATAATTAAGCTTGCATTTAATTGCTGTAATTGTGCCATCCTTGTTTAAAGACAAATGGGTTTCTCTGGGCTAGCGTATGTGCTGATATTTTTATTCTATTGAATTCCTTTAAAAGGCTATCTAGGGAGCTTCTGAAAACCTTGAAATAAATACAAGTCCCACACGAGTCTAGAATCCAAAAGAGGACACACACACCTTGGAGAAAGCTGCACACATTTTCCAACTTTTGTGTGCTATTTTCATTGTGCCCCCCCCCCCCCAGTGCTGAAGAAGCAAGCCACTGATTTATTAATAAATTGCTTCTCTCTTTGGAAGTGGAAATTGCAAAAGTGGACAAAGAATAGAGAGCTCTGGTTAAGCAGATGGTTCTCTTCTATACAGTGGTACCTTGGGTTACATACGCTTCAGGTTACACACTCCGCTAACCCAGAAATAGTGCTTCAGGTTAAGAACTTTGCTTCAGGATAAGAACAGAAATTGGGCTCTAGCCGCGCGGCAGCAGCAGGAAGCCCCACTAGCTAAAGTGGTGCTTCAGGTTAAGAACAGTTTCAGGTTAAGAACAGACCTCCGGAACAAATTAAATACTTAACCTGAGGTACCACTGTACATGCATTTCTATTTTTTCAGTCCTGACCCCATTGTATGACATTTGAGAAAAATAAGTTAGGGTTTTTTAAATCATTAAGAATGCTGGGAATTGTAGCTCTGTGAGAGGTCCATTACAATTTTCATAATTCAGGGGCGGGGGGAGCCATGACTGTTAAAGTAATATAAATGTGTTTTCCGTGTATGGTGTAGATATTACCTTAGTCTTCAGGAAGATTCCCTCAAATTGATTCCCCTTTTCGTTTCCCTCTCTCTTTTATTCTCCAGAGTTCATAGCCTTTATCACTTGCTACAGTTCCAAACATGTTGCCCTTGGGAGCTGAACTGAAATCATATGAAAGAAGTAAGGCTTCTGTTTTCATAGTGTGGCTGTGGCTTGGTTGAAATTTATGTAAAACTCAGCCACGGTCATATAGAAGATTTATGAAGCCCTTTGATAAGCAATTCAGCACATGTTCAAATATCTAAAAATAGACACCATTGCATATTACATAAAGGAGCAATATAGTTGACACCTCATGTATAACACTACCTCTTGTTATTTACCTTCAGTTTCTGAAAATGGCAAAAAGTGGGTTTTTTTATTGAATCAACTGTGAAGTCAGGTTATGCGGCAATTTTTCATTGTTTTTCAAAATGTTCTCTATTTTTAAAAAAAGTTTCTCCAGTTTGAAAGGTTGCTAACCTTGTCTGCTAGAATATTCAAGAATAACTGTCAGCACTGTTGTGGGGAAGATGTACCCCTTATGCACACCGCCAACAATATACTCTTGGTGAGAAGTCTAGTTGATCTCAGTGACATCAGAGGTGCCATCTTACGAGGGCGATGGGGGGGCAATGTCATGACGTCACAATGTCCTGACATCACACACGAGATGTCAGGACGTGTGGAGGAGCCAGGGGCAGAGCTGAATGTGTCGGCCATGCAGTCTCAACCCTTTGTCCCTCCAGAGGTTTCTGCACTACAGCTCGCATCAACCTTGACCATTGCAACATCTGGAGGGTCAAAGGTTGCCCTGCCCTGCCCTATATGAATCCTTTGAAATGTGTAGCGCCTCAGTCAGCCGTTCTGAAAGGGACTGTGGCTTGCCATGGTATGATTCTTATTAACTTTCTTTAGGAGTGAGGAAGGTATTTTCATTCCCATCCATATGAAGATCCCATCTTCTGAGATTGCTTAGGCAGCAGTTCTCAACCTGTGGGTCCCCAGATGTTGTTGGACTACAACTCCCATCATCCCTGACCACTGATCATGCTGGCTAGGAATGATGGGACTTGTAGTCTGGGGACCCACAGGTTGAGAAACACTGGCTTAGAGGCACATGTCTGCAAACCTTTAGGTGAACAGTGGCTGGCTGGCTACATTGCAGTTGATAACAGTCAACGCAAGGCCATCATATGAAAGTTTGAGACTTTTTCTTTTTTATAAAGCGACAGATAAATGTAATCAGTAATGGTGATAATACAATAGGGGATAATTTAGCTCATGTATAAGGAATATGTGGCTCCCCATGGTTTCATGCATTTTTATAAGCTGCATGAGACCACTACCATTCTGAGCATCTCTGATCATGTTGGCTGAGCCTGGGAACTAGAGTCTAACAAGTGCTGGAGGACCACAGGTTTCTCGTCCTCCTGCCCCCCCCCAATTTGGTCAGACCTCCAAATCTTCCTGCAGAGCACTGTGGCTCAGACGTAAAGCTCTTGCTATGCACTGGTTCCATCCCTGACTCCATCAGGCACAGCCTGGTCTGAAACCCTGTAGACTGAACTAAATTAGATGGACTAATGGTCCAACTTGGTATAAGGCGGTTTCTTCTGCAATAAACATCCTGTTGAACTCCCATGTCTGCAGCACTTCTGTGTGCTATCAGCTACGCCAGTGGTGCCCAAACTTTTTTCAAAGAAAGCCAGATTTGATGAAGTGAAGGGCCATGGGGGCCGACCACAGGGCCAACCAAAGTTGTTGAGCTTTTTTATGATTTTACCCCAAAGTTGTTGAGCTTTTTTATGATTTTACCACAGGAAATATCCCACGGGCCAGATTAAACCAGCAGGCTGGATTAAGCCTGAGCTACGCTGTCCCTTTTATGGTTGCATTTAGAGATTGCTGATTTCTATGGAACTTAGTTTCAGCCAAAGAGCACAGAGCAGCAGTGGCCAAAACCCCCTCCAATGACCCCCCCGGCTCACAAACATCTGTACCCAGGTCAACATCCTGGTGGGGAGCAAATCGCCTTCTCCCTGGTCACCAGATTGATCCTTTGATGGGCAGAGAGGGGTTGACAGTTCTCTCTTTAGTGGACCAATTTAATGCGGGGGAGGCTTTGTGCCTGCATGTAGGGTGTGTGTGTGTGTGTGTGTGTGAGAGAGAGAGAGAGGGGGGGTGGCTGCCTCCACCATTGGCGTGCGACCAACCCTGATGTTTGGCCAAGGGTAAACACAACTCTCAGACCATAAAAGGTCAGCCACCCTAGGCATAAAGTCTTGAGGTTTTCGGTAACCATTTGGGAAGGATATGATCAATGGAATATTGTTGACATGCTTAGCAGTCGGTTCTAAACCGTTCAGCTTGTTTTTCCTTCCTAATTATTTTCTATCTTATATTCACATAATAAAATATATTTACATTGTGGTTGTTTATCTCAACATGACATCCGACTTTTACTTCTCTTTTCTCCCCAATTACTGGGAAGTGGTGCTTGCACCCCAATTCAAAAGCCATTAAAAAAGGACAACTTTTGTTGGCTAAGCTCTAGGCTTGTTAGATTCACTGATGCTTTATGAGGCTTATAATATATTAATGTTCACTACAGAATAAAGGCAGACAAAAAAAATATTGATTTCAGAGAGAATGTCTTTTAGCTGGGCTTTCTTATTTCAGGGCTGAATATACTGTAGATTTTGCATCTGTGCTGGGAGCAAAGAGATTTTTAAAAAATCAGTTCTCCATCAGGGAGGAGGTATTGACAGTGTACAACCAAATCAGCAAAAGGCATAATGGTTCTATTCAGGATAATTCAAGAATAGTTCCATCTGTTTACTCTAACCTGGGTCATTTGTAAAAGTTAAGAAGTACATGTAAACATTTATTCTGAAATTCCTTTAGCAGATTAAAAAAAATAATGATTAGCAGTAGACAAATGCTCTCATATAGGTGATAGTAAATCCTACTGAAATTGGTAAGCTGCTGAACTGGTTTAGACATGATACAGGGAATAGCCAACACCATTGGGAGTTCCCCATCCCTTAGCCATATTGTTCAGAAAAACAACGGATATAATAGATGAACAAGTTCAAAACCCATTAGTATTGTTGAAGATGCCGATTTAGATATACACGCACATTCATTTCAATGTAGTGGTATGGAAATTGACTCACAGTAGCTATGTGGGTGGGAGATCACAGCAATTTCATCCAGCAGTGTTAAATACACGCGAGCTTTGGATATTAACAGGAGGAAAAAATACTTCATGTTTGGTATAGGGTGGAGGGACCTACTGCTTAGTCAGGAGCCATAATTTAGTCTGTTAGCTCAAGTTTTACTTGATTAGCCAACCGACTGAGCTGATCAGAATTTACAGCCCTTATTTTGTGCTTTGTGTTCTTGTATTTTTACAATGCCAGATTAACCTCCTTAAAATAAGGTACCTTGAAGAAAAGTGCTTCTGGAAGTGTAAGGGCTTCTAAAAACAAACCTGTTCTTCCTTTCCTTGAGAAGGATAAAGATAAGAGGGAAAACACCATAGAACAATTTCGGTGGCTGAAGCAATGATATGATGCTCCCATTAAATTTTCAGAATTACACTAGATAAGATAGTTCAAGCAGGAGTTGGAAGACTGGGAGTGGATGGTTCTGCACATCAGAAAGTGACAGACACATGCCACTAATGCTAGCTGTTCTTTATCCAGGAAGGAATCTCTAATACCTCTCCACTCTTCTCTCTTTTCCCCCTTTTGCTCTGAAGCCTTATCACTGGGAGCACCAGAGCTGCCTTTCAGCATTTACCTGGTTTATATTCTTCAATCAATCTATCCCAGTTAATAGAAAAGATATAAAGTAATAATAAAAGTAATGGTGACAGACAGGAAGTAGGAGTTCAGATGCATTGTGTCCACTGTCTGGAGGCTTCTTGTAAAGAAACATATTTCCCCCCAGGTTTTCCCTGACCCACAAAATTGGACCCCATTATTGTTTTCACAGTACTGTGCAGTTTACTGGTTTTAAATGCTCTATTGGTGTTTTTATGATACCATTTTATCTGGTATTTTTATGTTGCATTTCTGTATACTACTTAGATATGTTTAAATATTAAGTAGTTTAGAAATGGTTTTAAATAAAATAAGCAGCTTCCAATGTGCCAAAGACATGAGTTTTGATCATATCTATCACCTGCAGTGCAAATGGGACTGGAAATTTGAAAGTACAGGCACAGCAATTGTTCAACTAGTGATGAAGTAAGAGGCAGTTGCTTCGGATAAAAATATTAACTTCTAGGCCAGTTAGCCAATAACAATGAGCATCTTATTATACAAACTCAGTGCTTTTTATCTAAAAAAAATGTTTAGGGGTACTCTCATTTTGACTCAAGAAAATCATCATTTTATAGTTCAAATTGGGGAAAATAAATACAGTAAACGGACAAAAGTACAAAGAACATGCATTATCTCATATTACACAGCAGACAGCTCACGGTAACTTCCACATTGGCATGAAGTTGTGTGCACTAACATTTTCCTGATTCCTTTCTGGGAAAGGAAATGAAGCTGCCATCGGAGGTGATAACAACAAAACTGACCAATCACCATGCTAGATTCCAACTCCTACTTCACACATTAAACATTTGTTTTCACCTGAGACTCAGGAAACATTGCGCAGGGGTAGCAATGGAACTGACAATTCACTGTGCTAGAGAAGAAACTAAAAAATGATATATTTTAGATATAGATTCACAAAATGTTTAGGGGTATGCGTACCCCTGCACCCCCCCAAAGCACTGTATAAACTACTGGTATAGGTCAGGACCTGCTGCTTCAAGATGGTCCACTGGGTTCATCCCAATGGTATGACTGTATGATTGGCTTGTGCTTAATATTATGCAAATAGATGCATAGTGGATTATGTATGCTGAATCATTCCCGGTGATTTTTGACTGACTAGAATAATGCAAGAAAACTAATCTTTAAAACAAAGAAGAAATATGCTCTTTTACACTTAAAGTAGAATTCTGTATGATAAAATGTTCTAAGATTATGTTGAAAAGATTTTCCTTGAACAGAATTAGCAATTTCTGTTCAAAATGAATAAATCCTGGTCTTAAACAAGGAAGCTTGTGATTGCTGTCTAACATACTGAAATAAAAATGCTTGATGCCTGTGCTTGTCTTTTAATATTAATGTAATCCCTCTGAGCATATCGGTCTAGTTTTTCACAGACTTCCTTGTGTTTAGAGCCCCCTTTTCAAAGGGAAACATAGCCTAAAGGGAATACACCATGTTTTATTTCAAAAAGCCATTTGAGATTTTCATATTCATATTCTTGGAGCTAATTGTTGCTCCTTTCTTAAAGATATATTAACATATTAGCCCTATCAAGCTAAACTTCGTGTCTATTGCAAGCATTTCCAATACATATATAGAAAGTTGATACATACCAGAAAAATACAGGCTTATACTGCATAACAGAATGGTAACAGAACATATGCACAGGGACATTTTTATTCCCTGTTATCCAAAACATTCTTACCCAAATTATCAACCAGGTAGCGATGCCAAATGGCAGCTGTGGTGCTCCCAGTGCTGGGGTGCTAATATAACTCCTTGCAAACTGTAATGGAGCCATGGAGAAGTGTCCATCATCTGGCCAGAGAGTTAGCCCATTAAGAGATCCAGTTTCCCAGAAATGGGTAAAGCATGGAAGAAGCAGAACCCCGGCAGAGACCATTCTAACCCTTGTTAGACTAGAGCAACTTGCTCACTGAGCTCTCCTTGGTGCTGAAATGACTAATCTGCCTTGTTGTGGGCTTCTCTGCAGAACCATAACATAACAGTCAAGCCCACAAGCAGGTTATGAGCACAACAGCTTTCGTTCTTTCTAATGAGCCTCGAAAACTAGTACTGGATGTGGTACTTTGACATATTTCACCCCTTTCCTGACAATCTCTTGCATGGAATTTACATTTTTCACATTGGCTGGTTTGAGCTGTCCATTGTGATCTCAAGTAGGGTTGCCATATATCCTCTTTTTCCAGGACATGACCTCTTTTTCATGGGTAGAGTCATCATAGTGATCCATAGTTAAAAGTAGAAGTCGGCAAATGTGTCCTTTTTTTTGCTCTTCAAAATATGAGAACCCTATGTGTACTTGGAGGAGCGCCCATACACATGCGTATATGCTATTTCCAGCGCACTTCCGGGATAGAGGAACACTCATGCGCATGTGCACACGCTATTTCTGGAACTCTTCCGACCCGGTCTGCCAGGGAGTGGACTGGCCAAGCCTCAAAAAATGTTGCCAACCCTGGCTTAGAGGTTTTCTTACAATCAAGTGACATATAAATTATGCTAAATAAATAATATTCTCCATCTAAGGAAGGGAGAAGTTTTATTAGAGTTCAGGGACTTATTCCAGCCAGGCAAAAACACTCAAGGAAGATGCAAAGCAGAGCTGATTAGCAGTGTGGTTCAGGAGAGTGTGTGACCTGGGAAGAATCCTGAGGGCCAGATAGAGTAACAACAACAACAACAACAACTTATTTATACCCCGCCCATCTGGCTGGGTTTCCCCTGCTTCTCTGGGCAGCTCCCAACAGAACATTAAAAACACAATAAAAGATCAAACAGTTTTCAGATGTCTTCTAAAAGTCAGATAGTTGTTTATTTCCTTGACATCTGATGGGAGGGCGTTCCACAGAATGGGCACCACTACCAAGAAGGCCCTCTGTCTGGTTCCCTGTAACTTCACATCTCGTAGGGAGGGAACCACCAGAAGGCCCTCAGAGCTGGAATCCAGTGTCCGGGCAGAACAATGAGGGTGGAGACGGAGCGTCAGGTAGAGAAGCCTGGAGGACAACATTTCGCCTCTGAAGTAAGGGAAAACTTTTTTTGCCCCATTGCATATCACTTTACAATTCATTGCGTTGAACCACTCTTGCAATTTTAAACCAATCCACCCAATTTGGATAGATCCTTTTGGCACTCCTGGTAAACCCTTCTCATTTTACCCCCCTAAAAAAATGTGGTGTCATCAACAAACTTAGCCACATAACTACTCACACCTAACTCAAGATCATTTATGGGCAAGTTCAAAAGCCCTATCTTTGGGGTCCAGACCATAACATTTTTTTAAAAAAAAGACCAACAAAAAGTTATGGGGTGGTACCACCTAAAGGCCATTTCACTAGCAGCCACCAGCTTTCCCACACCTGCTGGAGAAAAGCCTCCAAAGAGGATATGTAGATATGTGACTTTTCAGGTACTCTGTCCTCATGTTATGAATGGCCTTAAAGGTCAACATCAGGACTTTGAATTGGACCCCCAAATAGGCTGGAAGCAATTGCAGATGGCAAAGCACTGGTGCATTGTAGTATAGAAATGGAACGTGTGAGAATGTGACATGCAAGCCACTGTTGGATCAGGAGCTTGCAGATCTTAGTCTGAACAGTTGCTTTCTGGATATTTTACAAGGGCAACCTGAAGAATCAATTATCATAAGCTTCCTCTCCCTTTCCATTTCACTTTGTTGTAATAAATGAAGCTACCCAGAGCATCCCTGTTTACAAATATCTCTCAAACTCATTTTAGAACGAAATAGCTTTGTAAGCAATTTTCCTGTTTAGGCACAGGGTTTCCTTCTTGTTTTTCTTCTCCATGTAAATGAGTTTGGCTCAACACATGAAGGCTCCTTGTGCACATTAGAGAGCACATAGAAATATGGATCAAATTGCACATCTTTACTTACATTTTGATTGAAATTGTGTTCATGACCGCAATAATTCCCATTGTTCTAATCATCCAGAAGGATATGCATGTGCACTTTCTTATTTAACTCAATAGTTGATCATAGCATTTTTATTACTAAGTATAATTTACATAACCATGATTCAGTTGCCAATTTCCCCATAAAAGTTTTAAAAAGTTTATAATGCTATATTTTCCCCACAAACATTTATGACCTAATTAAAACTAATATTATTACTTATCTTTACTTGGTAATGCAGATAATTAGCTTGAAATATTGAGAGAAGATATATACACTAATTTGATCAGGCTCCATGCTGTTAGCAATTTGGTCATAATAGCAAAAGCTATATTGTTTTTCTCCATAATTTCATATTGAGGGCAAATAGCTAGTCTGTCTGAAGTATGAATGATAAATTGGCCAAAGTATTTTAAAGCAACACAAAATAGAAAAAATAGGTAGATACTGAATTATAGATTAGTAAGTGATTGTTGCAATGGTGTCTTGTGCTTCTTGTTTTCAGACCCATTTTTGTTTTCTGAAGTGAGGAGGGTGATATTTTGGTTTTACTCATTTTTTGAGAGAGCTCTCTGAAACACAAGGTTTCAGTGTCATGTAGGATGCCTGCAGAAGTTCTAATTAGCCTCCAGCAATGTTCACGAAAAGAGAACATGTATTGATGAACATTCATAAATGTCCTCAACTGAGTGTATTTCATTAAGATCAGCACAGGCTCTAGGCAGCCCTAGTCACCAGTGACTGGAAATTCTGATTTGATTTTGCAATTCAGCCTGGTCATATAACCTGCTCTGCATTTTGAGGGCAGCTTACCCAGAATGCATTGAGGGTTCTTCCTGCTTCTGAAGGTTCTCACTTGGCTGTTACAGAAGCTTCTTGAATTTAGACACATTTCATACAATTGCAGATCTAACAATCTACCTCACCCCTTAACAGCACCAGTCATGGGGTTTTATGTAATGTTAGTCTTACTCAGAGTAAACCCATTGAAATTAAAGGGCATGTGTACCTTCAGCCCATTGATTTCAATGGCTGTACTGTGAGTAGAATTTAGATACAGCACAAAATGTTAATTTAAAATAATTCTTACTAGTATCTATCTGAGAGTCACTGAAAGCAGAATATGCTGTAAAGAGCAGTAGGTAAAAAACCATTTACAAATGCTATTAAACAACCTATTAATTTATGGACAATATTAAATATTCATCTGTGTCAGCAGATGGTGATTTTTCTGTTAATGCAATAGGCAAATCTATTTTATAGAACTATGGCTCTGTTGTGTATAGGTTGGCCAGTTTTGGAGAGGGTATGTGTTTTAAAGAAACCGCAAGATTTTGCAGGGTTAAAGTGAGGCTACTACTGAGAACCGCTCAATTTTGCTTCCAAATACTGATGCACTGACTGTCTATCATCCATTCTTTGGCATAGTTTAATACATGTACCAGTTTGCAGCCATTTTCAATATATTCATCCACTGCTGCTTGGGACAGGAGAAGAAACTTTCACGTGTTGTTGAGGCTCCTGAGCCAATGGTACTTCTGGAATGCCCATCCAAATATGTATCCCACTGACAGTAATGTAATGCAGAGGAACCACATTCACATCTCAGTGAAGACATGCTTTCTCTGCATTGTATTATTTTCATTGGGATGAACAGTTGATCATTCTGGTTACCTTCATAGCAGAATTGGGATCTTTCTTCCCTCTGACTCCAAACCCCTCGCAAAAAAATTTTTTTTACCAAGGAGTATGCTACAGGGACGTGGGTGGCACTGTGGTCTAAACCACTGAGCCTAGGGCTTGCCAGACAGAAGGTCGGCGGTTTGAATCCCCGCAACAGGGTGAGCTCCCATTGCTTGGTCCCTGCTCCTGCCAACCTAGCAGTTCGAAAGCATGTCAAAGTGCAAGTAGATAAATAGGTACCACTCTGGTGGGAAGGTAAACGGCATTTCCGTGCGCTGCTCTGTTTCGCCAGAAGCAGCTTTGCTGGCCACATGACCCGGAAAAATTGTCTGTGGACAAATGTTG
This sequence comes from Podarcis filfolensis, assembly GCF_964270895.1. NCBI lineage: Eukaryota > Metazoa > Chordata > Lepidosauria > Squamata > Lacertidae > Podarcis > Podarcis filfolensis. Next base: position 18,750,272 of record NC_139614.1, read on the forward strand.
GCTCCCTCGGCCTGTAAAGCGAGATGAGCGCCGCAACCCCAGAGTCATTTGTGACTGGACTTAACTGTCAGGGCTCCTTTACCTTTACATTTATGAAGAAATTGCTGGGAAAGTAGGAAGTTATTTCATGGGGGTGCTACTTTCAAATAGAAAGAAGTAGGTTTGATCATCTTTAAAATTCTCCTGCATTTTCTGCTTAGTAATTCCACAACTCATCAGTGACCCAGAGGTCAGCATTTATGATAGAAATATATATTTTTATGCTAAACCAATGTGCTCCGTTTAATATTCTCATGAAAGTGTGCCAGATGTAGTTTCATGGAAAACCAATCTTGTCCTCTCATCTTTTAGGTGGAATATTTCATATACTGAGAGTGGAAGTTAAACATATAGGGTATTTAAATAGCCAATCTTGAGCTACATGTGTTTAATTTGTAACTACAAATAGCAATATTTTTACAAGCTCATCACTATAAATTGAGAATCTGCGGCATTCTATAAGTAAAAGAAAAATTCAAATGAAGTAAAAGGATGTGTCTCAGATATCTGATATAGCAGTGTGGGTTTTCTTTAGGATGTCACTTCTGAGCGGACTGTGGTGGATAGTTACATTTTTCAGTGTGTTATATCATCAGTGAAATTCTGTAAACTGGCACAGTTCATGGCAGCCTTGAGTTACCAGTGTTACAAGACCTTCTCATTATTTATACACATGTGCATGCGAACTCATATCTAACATGCATGTTTACAGTACTACCAATTTGGGGATCCTTACTGGAGGTGATTGTATGCCACAGATGCTTAGGGAAATTAGCAGTAACTGCACACTTCGTTATAAGCATAATATTTATTCATATCATTTTTACAAGTTAACTGTCATACCATTGTTGTCTTATATGGAGTTCTGGGGTTAGGCATTTAAAACCAGAAGAACTGAAAGGAGACTAAAGAAAACAAAACAGGGAGAATGCTCACATGCAAATAGTTAAGGTAAGTCAGACCCCTGGAATTAAATAAGTAGATAGAGGTGAAGACAGTGAAGACACACGATGCGTAGGTAAGCAGAAAGTTGGATTTCACTGCAACACCATGGTGGTGATGATGGTGATGGTGATAACACACCAGCACAGCAGGGGTTTGAGCAGGAGAGGCTAACACCTAGCTTGGGGGCCTGATCCAGCACCCCAAGCCCCTTCAGAACACAGTAATCATATATTGAATGAAGCAGGAGCAATAACAAGCAATGTGTGTAGGTCAGCTGAGGACGGCATGCATGTGTATCTGTATGAGAGTATGCGGTTATGGCATGCAGCTTCTTAAGTGTTGAATGTGCTCCTTGGGCCAAACAGTTATTCCTGGTTTAAAGGCTTGAAAATACCTGAGGTGGGGAACTGGATCTTGCTGGTAGACCAATCCCCCCACTTCCCATGGATCAAGCTTAACAGGTGGGTGGTTCCACAAACCTGTCCGTCACCAGGTCACAATGATGTCAGGTGACTAGTTTTTGCAAAGCACAGATCATCAGAACTTACAAAGTGCCATGTAAACCCCAAGATTGGGTTAGTGAAAGGCAGCAGCTAGTGTCCCTGTAGCCCTGAAGAGAAAAATAATAAAAATAGTTGAGAGCCGATGAGGGAATGATAGCTTAAATTGGCTGGAGTGGGGTGGGAGAGAGAAAAAGGTTCTCCTAGTGTAGGTAAAAGGTAAAGGCCCCCTGGACGGTCAAGTCCAGTCAAAGGCGGCTATGGGGTTGCAGTGCTCATCTCACTTTCAGGCCGAGGGAGCCACTGTTTGTCCACAGACAGCTTTCCGGGTCATGTGGCCAGCATGTGGCTGGGTCATGTGACTAAACCTCTTCTGGTGCAATGGGACACCATGACGGAAACCAGAGTGCACGGAAACTCCGTTTACCTTCCTGCTGCAGTGGTACCTATTTTTCTACTTGCACTAGTGTGCTTTTGAACTGCTAGGTTGGCAGGAGCTGGGACAGAGCAACGGGAGCTCACTCCATCATGGGGATGCAAACCACCGACCTTCCAGTCGGCAAGCCCAAGAGGCTCAGTGGTTTAGACCACAGCGCCACCTGTGTCCCTTTCTCATAGTGTACCATGGGTCAGGGCACCTTGAAAAGAAGCATTGAGCAGCCTTCAGGATGCATCCCCCAAACTGAACACTCTGGAGCTACGAGAGGAGCTCATTACAGGGGAAAGGGTTATCAGCAGGCCTTAGCCCAGATTTCTACAGGTAGATTGGTGTCTAAAGACAAGCATAGGCAATGCTTTTTTTGTGACACTACTCACCCTTAACAGCACTGGGCAAAGGTAACATGTTCATGAAAGCTCCAAAATGCCTGGAAATTACAGGTGTTAAAGCCCTCATCCTTAACAGATGTTATTTAGGCAACATTGATATGGCATGGCATCTTATCCTGTAGTCAGTTCCAGCTTCATCACTGCTTTAGAGCTCCATGGCTACCTTAAAGGTAAAGGTAAAGGATTCCTGGACAGTTAGAGCAGAGTGGTAGACCTAAGTTCCAGATAATTTTAAAGTTAATTCTTCATATCCAAACATGTAACATGTTTTATCAGATTAAATGGTGGGTTAGATGGACTTACACACTTGCCTTTTTAATTTAATTTTTAATGCAATCTGTATAATGGCTGTGGACTGCAAATGTCTTGACATCTTCCTGAATATAAATGACAAGTTTTCTATACCTCCTACACACCGATAACTTCATTCACAACACATTTTTCAAGAGGTCCAGTCATCTTTCTGACACATCTTCATACTGTTTCTTTCAAAACCCAAGCAACGAGTGCATTTTGATTAAAAAAAATGAAACCAAGCAATACACACCCAATGAAAAATGCTTTAATTATCAACTTGTATTTTGAATAGAAACATGATAAAATAAGGACATCTTTGCTCAAAGGAGGTATTACCAGATAATAAAGATGATTCATATGGTTCTCCATTATCACCCTGTGTGTTTGTGGGAGCAGATAAGTGTGTGTTCACTCAACAATGAATTCCATTAAGGCTTTCAGTATGATTCCTTTTGTAATATGCAACAAAACTTATGGGCAGTTTAATGTGTGACAATGTATTTCCACTTCTGGCTTTATAGTAGCATTAGGTTGCATTCTATAGGTGTTGTTATTATTAACAATTGAATTTTTTGAAGGCTGCGTATTGTACCTGTAGTGGGAGTGGGGAATAATAAAAAAAAGACATACATTAGAGTTGGCTTGGAAAACAAGCAACAGCTTTATTAAAGCAACTCAAGAGCCTGCTGTTTGGATGAAATGGGTCAGGGAATATACTGCTTGCTGTATCTAGTATCAATTCCTTGAATCATAGAATTGAAGAGTTGGAAGGGATCCCAAGAGTCACCTAATCCAGCAGAGGATTACAGTGCAGGAATCTCAAGTAAAGCTGCATGACAGATGGCCATCCAACCTCTGCTTAAGAACCTAAAATGAAAGAGAATCCATCACCTTCGCAATGTTGAACAAGTCTTACTGTCAGAAGATTTTTCCCCATGCTCTGTCAGAATCTGCATTCTTGTAACTTGAAGCCATTGGATCAAGTCCTACCCTCCAGAGCAGGAGAAAACAGGCTTGCTCTCTCTTCCATGCGACAGCCCTTGAGATATTTGAAGATGGTTGTCATCTCTCATCTCACTCTCCTCTTATCCAGGTTAAACGTACGCACCTCCCTACATCAAATCCTTGTCAACTGATACAAGGACTACTAGAAACAATATTGAACAAACCTAGACAGCATCTTAAAAAACAGAGACATCACCTTGCCAACAAAGGTCCGTATAGTTAAAGCGATGGTTTTCCCAGTAGTGATGTATGGAAGTGAGAGCTGGACCATAAAGAAGGCTGATTGCCGAAGAATTGATGCTTTTGAATTATGGTGCTGGAGGAGACTCTTGAGAGTCCCATGGACTGCAAGAAGATCAAACCTATCCATTCTTAAGGAAATCAGCCCTGAGTGCTCGCTGGAAGGACAGATTGTGAAGCTGAGGCTCCAATACTTTGGCCACCTCATGAGAAGAGAAGACTCCCTGGAAAAGACCCTGATGCTGGGAAAGATTGAGGGCACAAGGAGAAGGGGACGACAGAGGACGAGATGGTTGGATAGTGTTCTCGAAGCTACCAGCATGAGTCTGACCAAACTGCGGGAGGCAGTGGAAGACAGGAGTGCTTGGCGTGCTCTGGTCCATGGGGTCACGAAGAGTCGGACACAACTAAACAACTAAACAACAGCAACAAAAATGATGAACATGAAAAACCTGAGAACTTTCGCCAATAAGGAAAATGTAAAGGGAGCTAGATGGATGGGAGGATGTGATTCAACTTCTGGTAAGCCTGCTTTTTTATGCAACCTAGAAAGGACCACCTTTATCTTTTCTTACACAGACAATGATAAAACCTAGACTTTGTCCTGCTTTGCTTTGCCTGACTCGGCTTGGCCAAACTCTTAACTCTTGCTATTAAGCTCCAGCTTGATCCACTGCTGTGTCCATCGCATGGAATAGAACCATAGGTTGATTTGACTGTATTTAGTGATACCAGCATTTAGCCAAGTCTTATTGGCTATGAAGTTTTATGACATAATTCCTTCACTAGATGGTCCCAATTGGGTGGAATCACCTGTGTGATTGATGCAGGAACCATTGCCCACACTTGATTGATTTCACATGGTCTCACTCCAGGGCATATTTCTGTACCGATCAAAACTGCTGCTTTTACTTTGAAAATAAAAATGAGTGATATTTTGTGAAGCTTTAGATTTAGACGCACTGTCGGGAGCATCAACACACCTTTCCCTATTGTGCATACAAAATGGCCAAACATTCCACTGACCACAGTGCATCAGAATGTTCAATGTTATATGCAAATGATCCTACTGCATGTTTTCGGTGTGAATATTTTGTGTCATATACAGATAATATACTGCATGATATACTATGATTTATAGAGCTCTTTTAGTGGGGAGAAATCCTGCACTGTCACAAGTAAAGATGAATAATATCTTAGTCTCCATATATAAAATCATGGCTAACAATACAAAGACAACTGTGATCAGCAGCAGAGCTTTATAGCTGCTACATTTAAAGTAATCCAATTAAATAAAATTAATGAAATAACTTTTTGTTCTTTAATTTCCAGTCTGATTAATGTACATAATTAAACAGATTCAGGCTTCAGAAGCTAGAAAATCTTGACCTTCGGATCCCACTTACTTTATGATCAGAAATAAGTAAGTATGTTTATGTTCAACAACAGCAAATATCAACAAACTTCAAGGTTGTTTGCATTTTGTTTCAAGACACTGCCAAAGAAAATGGGGAGGAAACAGTGCATTAAAATGTTTTCTAGAAGTGAATCTTTGTGACAAATGCAAAGGTTAAAAAAGAAAAAAACATTTGATACTCTTGATGGTCCAACTGAATTTTGGTAAACTGAGTATGTTTTGCAAGAGAAGTTGCCCTTTTATGGAAAAATTGTATCAATTTAAAACTTAGTATATAAGAATAAGTTATTATATTAACAGTGCTGATAAACAATGTATCTAACCATGTTGGCTATTCTTTTGCACTTTAGTTATTCAGTACATTTTTTAGGGTAAGGACTGCTTAAAAGGATTTGCTTTTGAAATGCTCCTAAGAATAAGTCAGAGGACGGATGGTGGCAAAACTATGTCAGAGATAGACCTTCACTATTTTTTTTAAAAAACAACAACTAAAAGCAGCTGCAGAATTTGATGAATATAGTTTCACAAAAAGAGGTGCATGGGTGCATCCACAATAAGTCTTCCCCACAATGGAACATAAAAGTACATTAAACAAGAATTTTAAATAGACTAATGAGAATTTTTTTCATGAATGCTCAAATGAAAGAATACACTGAGGACACTGAGCAGAACATTGTTTTAACATAAACTATAGAAATCTTTTTTAATGGTAATGCTATCATTACTATCATTTGACACAAAGGGGGAAAATACATTAGTAGGAATGATTTAGCAGTTGCTTGTATTACATAACATTAGCACTCAGGTTACAAATCTGATGTATGAAGTGTTCTGAGTTTTACTCATAGTTACACTATCATATTTTAGAGCTGCATACTTATCCCATTGACTAGTATGGAACAATATTTTTTGTCCCACTTTGCCTATTGTATAGTAACTGAACAGCCATTGCTTTCACATCTAACAAAAACTGAAAGATGACCATATTATAAACATAATTCAAAACAACAAAGCTAAGCAGAGAAAATATTGTATGAATTGCATGCAAAACATAACAATCTGTGTTGTTGTTTTTTAAAGAATATTTATATTCTGCCTTTCAGCAAAAGTATTTATCCTTTCTATGTCTAACTACTGAGTGCTGGGTGGCTTCAGATGGGTGTTTATTGTGGGAATGATGTTCTTCATGCATACAAGGTTTTTGTTTTTGCATTACCCACATGATGCTTTTGGCATTAAAAATGCCAGCTTGTAACCCAACCCACCCACTCCATTTCAATTTGGATTTACCCAGTATAGGAAAAACCCAGTAAATAAATAAAATGTATGTTGCCAACAAACCATTTGTGATATCTCAGTGACTCATTGCAAATTTAGCTCCCCATCTGGAACTACCCATACTAAGTTCAACACAGATTTGATTCAGCTAAAGTCGGGCTGTGCTGAACCTCCTCCCCCTATGATCCGTGAGGCCTAGAGCCAAATTATGTGTGATGTGGGAGACCTACAGTCAGATCTCCCAGTGTTACTCACACTTGATAGTTGTGTAGTAGGAATTTCAGCAGGTTTCAATAGGAATATAAGCTACACTTGCTGAGATTCCATCTTCTACAGAAGCATTAAAGGACTCTGTCCCTTTTTGTATCTGGCTACTTTACACATGGGTGGCCAATTTGCTTAGGCACTTGAACGGGCAGAAGGAGTGGGGGGTTGTTTAATTCTTTTCCCCTTGCTGTGCCATCTTTGAAATCTAAATTTTATTATTGGAACTGCTGTTATCCTCACTGGATGGATGAGTGAGGAAATAAAGGGACAGCAAACTCATAGCTGCTTTTCAGAAAAAAAGAAGACAAAATCTTGGGAGATATGATCAAAACATGTGGGCTCCCAAAGAGGAGATCATGGATGTTCTGCTCCTTCCTGAGCATTTTGATGCTGATCTGCTGTGCGGTTTGACTTGGTATGTCATCTAAACCAAGCTTTAGCTCCTCCAGGCAGACCATGAGTTGCAAATCACACAGCTTGTCATTTGTCTGAAGTGTGGTAAACCACAAGTTCACATTCAGATGACACACCCAGCTATGGCTTTGCTCAGGATAACAACCCATTGATCAGAGAGAACAAATTGGCTGGAGGAACCCATTCATGCTAAGCCATGGTTTGGCTTAATGTTGTCACATGTGTACTTGGGGCCAGTAACTTGGTGGAAAATTTGTAGAAATGGCCTATCTCATTGGTATTGTGCAATATGCATTGCATGTAATGCCGACAGTGTTTAATTTCTAAAATGAGAATGATCAGTGCTTAAGGTGGCCCGAAAGTCATGTACTGGTGGGTGGAATGAGGAGCAGCAATTTATTTATGTAGTGAATGAAAAATAGAGTTGAATTGTGCCTCTGGATTACAAATTATAAATACAGTGCAGCCCATTTTGTTTGGAAGGAGGAGGTTAAGAGTAGTGTTATCACAACACTTTCTCTTTTTTTGCAGTGGAGGCAGGCTGTGAAGTTGATGATCTCAGCTGTACAATTAATTAAGGGCTGGAGGGAGTGATGGAAACCAGGGAAAGAAATCAGAGTGTCATCTGTGGGTGGAAAGATGACATCCAGATGTTGGGTCTATCTGTAAATGGACAGCAAATCTACCCATTGAGAAACAATGGAGCGATAGACCCGGAAAACTGGTTTCTCAGAGGCCAGCTTTGTTGTTTAGTCTTGTCCGACTCTTCGTGACCCCATGGACCAGAGCACGCCAGGCACTCCTGTCTTCCAGTGCCTCCCGCAGTTTGGTCAAACTCATGCTGGTAGCTTCGAGAACACTGTCCAACCATCTCGTCCTCTGCCGTCCCCTTCTCCTTGTGCCCTCAATCTTTCCCAACATCAGGGTCTTTTCCAGAGAGTCTTCTCTTCTCATCAGGTGGCCAAAGTAGTGAAGCCTCAGCTTCAGGATCTGTCCTTCCAGTGAGCACTCAGGGCTGATTTCCTTAAGAATGGATAGGTTTGTTCTTCTTGCAGTCCATGGAACTCTCAAGAGTCTCCTCCAGCACCATAATTCAAAAGCATCAATTTTTCGGTGATCAGCCTTCTTTATGGTCTAGCTCTCACTTCCATACATCACTACTGGGAAAACCATAGCTTTAACTATATGGACCTTTGGCTGGTGCTAGTTATTGGTGGTCCATGCATGAGGTGAGGTGAAGCCATTTGCCTAAGGTGGCAGATTCAACCTCTTCCTCCTAATACAGTGGATCCCAGTGGGGCTTGTCGTCAGCAAGCCCTGCCTACAGAGGAACAACCAGGAGCTCACTTTAAGCCCCCAGCTGTACCTTTGTAGCCATGTCCTTACCTGCCACACACCTTAGGTCCCATATGATGTCAGGTGGCTTGTGGCAACTGCTGTGCAGGCCAAACTGGACCCGTAATGGGACGAATTTGATCTGCAGGCTGGAGTTGCCCACTTCTCTGTTAGAGCAATGAAATGAGCAAAGGTTTGCCCATCCTGAGTCTTTATAAAGAAAGGAATACTTGACCATGGGAAGCTTTGCACGTTCAACCCAGTTAACTCACACCAAGGCTGCAAAAACGAAACGGGAGTTTGCTTCTGCTGCCCTGGTGCATTTGGTTTGCGATCCTCACTGTGTTTACTTAAGCAGCAAGCCTCATGGAATATGATAGGGCTTACTCCCATGTAAGGGAGGTTTTCAGCCTTACTTGGGAATAAGCACAAAGGACATTTATAAAGGAACGAAATGAGCATCTGACTACCCGGCCAGGCTCCCCCTGACTATAAACATGTATTTAAAAAAACAGAAAGGATGCTGCGATGACCCCCATTCGCCCTCGTGGGCTCGGGCATGGCAGCCCAAGTCCTCTGCTGCCCCCGTTGCCAGCCGCTCTCTGGGCGGCCATTCGGGGGCAAGCTGCCCCCCACTGCCAACTTTCTTCCCCCTCGCGCGTGTCAGGAGGCGCTGCTTCGTTTATCGCTCGCTCTTTGCTGCCGACGCGAGGGAAAGGCAGCAGGCAGCAAGTGGCCGGCCATCGGCCATCTCCTCTCACGAGGCTCTCCGGGGATGCTCCTTTTCTGAGGCGAATTGCCCGGCGGGAAGCCTGCGTGGGCAGCCGCCGACTCGCCCCGAGACCCCTCCAGCTGTGTCGCTTCCCACCCGCTCGCCTCTCTCCCGCGCTCCTTCGCCCAGCCGGCTTGCTCCTTTTCGCCTCGGCGTGTGCGCGCGCGCGCCCGCCTTTTCCCCTCAGTCCCAGCCGGGCTGCTTTTCTCTCCCCCCCCCCGCACCCCGCCTCACCGCCCCGCTTTCCCTCCCTCCAGGCGCATGGCTGGCTGAGGGCGGCTGGGTGGGCGCGCAGGGACAGCCTCCCGCAGGATGAAGAAGAGCTCGGCTGGTGGCAGGAGAGAGGAGAAGCTGCTCGCAGCCCAAGCCCAGCCCGGGAGCGGTAAGTTCGCGAGGGGAGCCTCGGCGCCCGCCCTCGTCCATATTCCTCTCAGGTTTGGCGGGGGGGGGGAGAGAAAGGGGACGACAATCCCCACGCACTTCTCCCTCACGGAGAGGAGACGGAACCTGCCCTGTGGGGCTTAAAAGGCGGGAAGAGGGACAGCGGGGGATCTGCGCGGCGGTCTTCCTGCTGCCTTGAGGCGCCTCTCGCGAAGGCGGCAAAAATAGGCGCGAAAACGGGAGGGGTGGGCTGGGGGGGGGGAGGGAAGAGGCCCGGTAGAGATGAATGGCGACGCTGGGCAGATGGAAGTTTCCAAATTAAGAAGCGCGTCTTGGAATTGTTGTCGGAACAATTCGGCGTTCCTCGTGAGAATGGAGGAGGGGGGTCGACGCGGTTCTGTGGGTCTGGGGTCCTTGGGAAGAAGGACTGCGCCTCCTCAGAGACGCGCCAGAGCCCCCTCGCCTGCTCTGCCCCACGACGCCTGGGACTTGGGCGAAGATTTGCCCCGAGCTTTCCCGCCTTGTGACTCTCTGCTGGTGGGACCTGCTGGTGCGCAAAAGGGCTCCTGAACTGTTTTGTTTCTCCTGATAGCTTTTCTTTATAGTTCTTGCTAAAGGACGAAACTCTTTTCCCCCTGCTCGCTCTCTGCCTCCCATGCATTTAAGCTGAAGGACCTTTGATTTGGTTGGACTGTATGTCCCCCCTGATGTAGCGAATGCATCCTTAAGCTCAGATGGGAAAGGGCTGCAGCTGAAACCTCCCAAACTCACCCTCTGAACTGGATCCAGCCTTTCCACTGAATCTCAGAGCAGTGCCCTTCTATCTGTGCTCCAAGGCATTGGGTTGTTGTTGTTGTTTAATTCGTATGATGAGTCCTGGCACGGGAAACAGGTACCCGAGACTGAGAACTCTGGTGAGCAATGGCTAAAATAAGTTGAGCCAGTGATTTGTTATAAAAGCACTTAGGAATGCCAATAAATCTCAAAGAGAGCGCTCCAAACCTTACTGGCTAGCACGTTCAGGAGCTTCAATGCTTGGAAAGCATTTTTAAAATAATACATTTTTTCCCCCTGTGGGCGGAAGAGAGAGGTGTGTTTTGTTGGCTTATCTGGTGAGAATTCTGCAGAACCTGGAGCAAGAGAAAAACAGTTGGTTCTGATTTCAGATCCTAGTGTTTGTTGATAGGTGAGCTATAGTCAGTACAGTAGGAGCAAAGGATGCTTATTATTTTTTTACTAATAAAAGCTTTCCTGTCTGTGTCATATATGCTGATGTAAACAACCAGCTACTGGCTTGACATCCATAGAGAAAATGACACTTTCTGGTTCATTTCATTGGTCTTTCAAGATTGCTGTTTAACTGTACCAAACACAAAGCAATTAATTAAACCAAAATGAATAATTAAAAATTACGGAGCTGCAGTTTGGGGGAAAAAACATTTTGCTGTTTGTTGCTGAAAGTCTTTCCCCAGAAAGTAACTTTGGTGCTTGAGGGGGAAAGTTAGTGTGGAAATGCTTTAAGAAAAGGTATAAAATAGTTAACATTTGGTGGTGATCCTGTGGCAGGGACTTGGCACTACTAACTCTGCTTATTAAATGGCGTAATTGTCATGGGACTTAACTAGAGCCAGATTTTTGACTCTTGGAAAATGAAAATTTACAGTGGTTTCTCATAGTCCTCCTCTGCACCTACACCTGCCTCCTACCTACTTTCAGTTACTGTGTCTTTCTCATTACACTGTCACTTTGTGAAAGGCATACAAATGCGTCAAGCATTAAGTGACTGCTCTGAGAAAATAACTATGCATGAACTATCCAATGCATAAAGTACAAAGTTAAAGGAAAGATGCATTTGGGCTACATGCCTACACCCACTGACTAAACTGAGACGGAGGGTTATTGGTCTGTGTTTGTTTTATTATATATTTTGTAATCTCATTTTGTATTTTTCTGTTGTGAACTGCCCCAGGATCTTTGGATGGGGGGGGCAATACAAAATTTAATAAATAATAGTAAGAATAAACGAATAGGACTTCTTGGGGGTAGACATTGGCAAGCACTGCTATCTCTCTTTAACCTACACTTCACTCCCTAGACAATTGATACTTAGAAAAATAATAGGGAAACCCATTAAAATCTGAGTAGGTGTTTAAGATGGATGGGCAATTCATAATCAAAGAGTTGGAAGGGACCTGCAGGATCATCTAGTCCAACCCCCTGCAAATCAGGAATATGCAGCCATCCCATACAGGCATTCAACTTGCAACCTTGGTGTTAACAGCACCATGCTCTAACATGGTTCCATAGCTATATGGAAGCTAAGACACAGATATGTGGCACAACCCTGAGGTCAAATAGGGCACCTGTGATTTACTCAGAAGAAAGTTCCACTGAATTCAGTAGGACTTTCTCTCAAGTAAGTGCATGTAAGACTGCAGCCTTCACAACCATGTAAAGTGAGTTATTTACAGTCCAATCCTATGCATTTCTACTAAGGTGGGCATCCCCAAACTTGGCCCTCCAGCTGTTTTGGGACTACAATTCCCATCATGCCTGACCACTGGTCCTGTTAGCTAGGAATGATGGGAGTTGTAGTCCCAAAACAGCTGGAGGGCCGAGTTTGGGGATGCCTGTAGTAAGGAATACATAGTTTATTTAATGTTTGTACCTCATGTTTTTCATAAAGTCAAAGTCAAAACACCTTGCCCCCCAAAACACCAAAAGTTGCCCAATGCTATGCACTGGATTTTGAAGCTTAGCAGAATTTGAATCAGGGTTTGCTGAATCTCAAACTTTTAGAGCCACTTTATTGCAAAGTTTTTAAAATGCTAGCAGGCAAACAAGCTTCTGGTGTGTTGACTTCTAGTGTGTTCCTGGAAAGTATCAGAAATATTTGCTTTGTCCTTTTGGCTTTAGGCATGGTGGGTAGCACAACTGTGTTGGTGTGAATTATATTTAAGAAGATTTGTTAACACTTGTGATTTCTCCCATCCAAATCCCTTCCTTAGTCAAGTCTAGGATTTTCAGCATTAATCATGCCCCTGACTAGGGCACAGCAAATAGTGGCAATGCAACTAAAATTGGCTACAGTTTCAATTGTAGACCAGTTTGTGTCTCACTTCACTTAATGTAGCCCACCAGCCATGTATTGTGTTGAGTCATGAGCTTGACAACCTCCTGTTTTATTTTTTTTAGCTTCAGGAAGACAACAAAACCAAGAGGCATTTCTTGCAGGTGGTATCTAAAATGATGGAAATTCCTTGTCTCTTCATTGTATGTGGAAGATCCCAGGTTTTCCACCAGGTAGACCTGAGAAATACTCCCTGCCTGAAACCCCGAGTGTAGATCAGTGTTTCTCAAACTTGGGTCTCCAGCTGTTTTGGACGACAACTCCCATCATCCCTAGCTAGCAGGACTACTGGTCAGGGATGATGGGAACTGTAGTCCAAAAACAGTTGAAGGTACAAGTTTGGGAAACACTGGTGTAGACAATGCTGAGCTAGATGGACCAATCGTCTGACTTATATAAAGGCAGATTCCTGTGTTCCCACAAAAATTGAAGGTTAGTGCCTGTGTGGTTAAACTCCCTATAAGCTATGTGGAGAGCTACTCTCACAAACAACTTATCTTGTGTAACTCTGCCTGTAAAATTGCATTATAGGCAGCTGATCACATAAATGACTGCACTTGTGAAGCAAATCGAAGCAAATTTCAGTAAGGAACCTTTCAGATACTGAACCCAAGTCACCCTCTTGGCAGAATCCTATACATGTTCACTTGTAAATAAGTTTCATTGTGTTAATGTAGTTTACTGCCTTGTAAATGTATTTAGCATTGCAGCCGATCTTACTCAATAAACTAATTAATAAATTACCGCAGGCACATAGATACATGCAAGTTCTCTCAAGCTTGCATCAGATTAATTTGGCAGTGATTCAGTAACTTTTAAAAAGTTCAGATTTTATACAATTTCTCCAAACCCATATTTGCCATCTTTCCCGTTCCCCACAGAACCAACCCCCTCTAAATACATTATCCTTTTCCTTCCTGATATGCAAGTTGCTATGGTGGAAAGAAGAGCAGGGGTGCCCAGGGTGAGAAGGGACAATTCCATCCCAGATCACAGCACACCAGGGCACAAAGACCAATCAACCTGGGATGCGTAGTTCTCCCACAGGCTGCTGCAACAGGTGGGGGGAACCCTCCCTCTGAAAAGGGAATGGGGGAGTGTGGATTGACAGGGAAGGTGGATCACAACAGGTGCAGGGATAGGGGAGTTAGAAATATTTACATCACCTGGATTTTATTTTGAGTCAAAGGGTAATTTTGGTGCTTGTAAAGTTTGCTGCTTTTTGAGGATAGCCCTATAGAGTGTGCCCAAGCCCTAGCTCAGAGAATTTTGCTAGCCTCTCTGTGAGCAAACTACATGCTGTACTCCACTACATGCCATGAAGCTGCAGTGGGGCCTTATCCATTGCAAATTGACCTCAGGAGGGGGCAATTGGCCTGGCTGCTTTTGTTCCAAACCTTTATTTATCTGGCAAATATAGCTGTGGTGGCTTGAAGGATGAAAGCAGCACTCTCTCTTTGTTTGTGTATTTGTGAAAGAATGTTTCAAGGAATAAGTAACTAGGAAAGGAAGGGATAGGCATCCCTTTCTTGCCTACCCTCCTATTACTTATCAAGGAAAATAGATATATTGTGACTTTGTTACATACAGCTGCAATGTCACATTCAGATTTGTCCCTTAACAGAAGGTTGGGTCTTAGGTTGTGTATTTTGACTTTAAATGCATCACACACAGCCAATGGCTAGCTTGGATTCTTCCAAGAAAAAAACAGAACAGCTGAGAAACTACGATCAAGTCATTTAAGGAGAAGGACATAGTAAAAGGGGTGGTTGTGACAATGAGTTGAAAGGAAAAGAGTGCACTACACAAATTGGAATGTTCTTATTCTTATTTCTGGTTGCAAGATTAGAGAAAGCAGTTACTGACAATTGCATTTGAGAATTTATTACCGTAATTTATTTATTGAATTTATATACCGCCCTGGACCTGGACGTCCCAGATGTATAAGATAACACACTTTATTTAACAGTCTTGAGAGGTTCTCCCTATGGTGGGAGAAAGAGCAAAGCAATGGTTCCTTCTAGAGAGGATGGATTTGGGGTCCTAGGAACAGGTGCTTGGTGCACTTTAGAGATGGTGTGTGGACAGGAAAGGACTTCCGATCTGCTATACCTACAAAAGTGACATCCAAGCAGCAATCGATGGTTAATTAGTAGTGAAGGTGGCGCTGGGGTTTTTCTGCTCGATCCTACACATGTATGCTTATTTGGAAGTAATTCCACTATGCTAAAGAGATATTTCTCTTGGGTAAGTGTGCATAGGATTACAGATACGATGTACAATCCCAATCATTTATTCAGAAGTAAGACCCGCCAAGTTCATGGGGGGGGGGAGACTCACTAGAAAGTATGCATATGCAGTATTAGAAATGTTTAAACTTAACTCTGTATGAGTAATGTTTATAAGTTAAATCAGGGGTGGGGAACCAAATGTGCCCCACCAGGTCTGCAAGGATGTTTTGGACAAGCCACTGCCACCTACTTTACACCTGACATCATATATGACATCATATGTGTGGCGCACGTAAGAATGGGTTGAACAAGCCCTTTGAAGTGTCTCCCCTCACTCCTGCAGGTGAACTTCAGCAGGTGTCAGCCATCTGATGTCAGAGGATGGCTTGGGGGGAGGGGAGGGAGAATGATGCACAGAATAGCTTCCAAGCCCATAGCTGGTGGTTTCCTGCATCCTACTAAAATTATAAAGAACTATGCAGTCATGATGCAGCAAATAGTAATATCAAAATACATTTCATACTTTTTTAAAAAAAATAACAGTACCAAATGTTTATTGGTTTTCAAACCAGTGAAGTACATATTACTGTTGTTTTCTTACACATATTTGTCCTTTACATTCTTTTAAAGACCATTTATTTTCTCCTGATTAATAACTTTTAATTATAGAAATAGCTTTTGCAGAGTTTAGTGCTGGGTTTAGATTTGGGAAATTGAGATTCACATCCCTGTCCAGGAGGATGGCTATTTTTGGAAAAGTCACTTTCTGAACCCAACTCACATAATTTTCTGGAGCTTAAATGCCACTTTTACCTTGCTGGAAGGCCATAATAAAAATACAAGTAATAATATTAAAAAATAATAATACGGTAGATAGATAGATAGATAGATAGATAGATAGATAGATAGATAGATAAATAAATAGGTAATAACCTTGAAGGATGCATTGAAGGTATATGTTGAAGTTTTGAGCATCAGGTTAGCACTTCTGTATTATCTACTGAACCCAAAACTCTGCACAAATGATTATCAGAATCTTAGCCAAGTTACTCTATTTAATCTTCAACTTCAAAGAAACACTTCACCCTCTTAAGTGTGACTTCTCCAAATAAATTTTAGCTTTGGTTAAGAATGCTGATGATTCCCTTTATCAGCACTGTGGTTTTATTTGAAATAGCCTTGTTAAAGAAAAACCCACAGGGGTGACAAAATGGAAACTAGTATTTATCTGTCTTATAATGAATTCAGTAGTGCTTGATTTAGCAGTATTTTAAAGCTATAAACAGAATTGGGTTTTTAGTTTATTGATGCATGAATGGAAATATGAAATGACATTTGCAGGGATGCTAAGGGCGGCTAATACAACTCAGAATCCAGAGCAGAGAGAAGGAAGATACAAGAAATAGTAATCAGTTAGTTGGGAAATTGTATGAGTCCTTTCTAAATTTCTGCATTTGCTTTGACACCAGAGTAAACCCATTTCTGCATTATCCCCCAATGTAAATTTGCTTCATTTATTCTGAAAGCAGCAGGAATTCAATGAGCTTAGCGGAGTCTTTTTTTATTTTTTACTTTGCTACAATTAAGTAGTTAGATCAGTGTTGCTTTGTTCTTTCATATTGTCACCTGAGCCCTAAATATTCTCTCTACCACCATATTTTCCCGCAATGCTGGTGTTCCTCCATGGAAGTCATTTGCACAGCTGTTCAGGTGCATATAGCTGTTCAGGTGCATGTAACAGAATGGCTGATCCAACCTAAGCATTTATATGCTGTCACAAAAACTGTTGGAAACGGGTTGTAAGCAATATTTATTTACCCATCTTTTTCTCCTGCTAGTTGTAAGTGTGCATTACACAGAAGGCTGATTTATTTCACATAAAGCTGTTGTTTTTGGCTGATGGGAACTTTTACCACCTCGAATCTTGGGGCATATGGCATTTTCAAGTAAAGTGATCAGTGTTTCATAGTTTTGACAATTTCCCCTCTACTTTGTAAGTGTACAGTGTTCAAAATTCCCCAGGCGCCAGCTGCATTCTGCGAGTACTGCTGATGCGATTGCAACCATGGGGAGATCTCTGGGTGCCAAGTTGGCGACTGACATCTCCATCTGGCTGGCTCCTCCAGCTTTCTTAAGGAAGTAAACTGAAGAGCTTATTTATATCCCATTTATATCCCACCTTTTTCTACAAGGAGTACATGGTTCACCCCCCTCCTCAGTTAATCCCTACAACAACCCTGTGAGGTAGGTTAAGAGGCTGTGACTGGTCCAAGGTCACCCATTGAGCTTCATGCCTGAGTGGAGATTTGAACCCTGATCTCCCTGGTACTAGTCTGACTCTCTAACCACTACACCACACTGGCTTCCTAGAGTACTTCTGTCATGAGGCAGCTATTTAAATTAAGTAGGTACAGTGGTACCTCGGGTTAAGTACTTAATTCGTTCCGGAGGTCCGTTCTTAACCTGAAACTGTTCTTAACCTGAAGCACCACTTTAGCTAATGGGGCCTCCTCCTGCTGCTGCTGCGCCGCCGCTGCACGATTTCTGTTCTCATCCTGAAGCAAACTTCTTAACCTGAAGCACTATTTCTGGGTTAGCGGAGTCTGTGACCTGAAGCGTATGTAACCTGAAGCGTATGTAACCCGAGGTACCACTGTAAATAAATAAATATCAGGAAAGCAAAATGTCCCTTAGAGAAGAATCTGAAGTCTTTTCCTTTAAGCTTGAATTTATTTTATTTGATGTTTTAATGTGTTGTAACCTGCTTTGAGATTTTTCCTTAAAATGTAAAGCAGTATAGAAATGAAATGAATGATAAAAATAATAATAGCAACAAATTCAATTGCAAAAAAGTCTCCTAGACATTCCGTTGTAGTGACTGTAACCTAGGTTTAAGGTGTTATTTGGCAATTAGTTTATGCATCTGAGTTTCTAACACCGTTGTATTAGTGGTTCAACACTGTTGTGTTAGACTCTTCTGAAATACAAAAATTGGAATTATTGTATAAATCAAGTAAGTTGTCTTGGATGGTCTCACAGTGTTCTTTCGCTTGCAGAGAAGATTCTTGCAACAAAGGAAACTATGGAGGTTTTGTGCAATGAAGTATGTGAAGTTGAAAAATGCTTACTGGAAAAGTTGTTCAGTATTATGTTAATGATATGACCATGCAAGGAATCGTGTCACAGGCAATGCACTGGGACCATAAATTGTGACATGCAAAAGTTATTGGGTGGGAAAAGGCACATGGGAGCAAGAAACAGGGTAAGAGGTGGATTAGCAGCTGCACAGGCAGTGGGAAATTTCCTTTGTACTGGAGTCAACATGATGATGGCAGTTTAATGGAGCCGAAGTATGTTCAAATCTGCATGTCTTGCATTAGATCATAGGAATCATTCCTATTAGGGCATTGTTGAATAGCTCTTGTTTTGATTTATAGGGCTCTTAAAATCCTGATGGAAACTTCCCAGCGTAATGCTGTTCTGTTGTTAGCTATCATTGTTCTGCTGATCTGCTGCTGCTTTTGCACAATTTCAGCACTCTCACCCCTTTGGCTTAGGAGTTCATTTTCCTCCATAGAATTATCCTAGCCAATCTGGGTGGGATGATATAGCCTTTCAGTTTTGTCTACAGGCTGATATGGACCAAATGAAGCTGATTTACAATGAGGGGAGCTGCATGGAATTTGTCAGGATTGTAAAGGCAAATAAAACATATTCAGGGCAATGACTCCTGAACAGTCTGAACACGTTCATGATTCTCACAGTGGAACCCCCTTCCCCCCCCCCAAAAAAAAGCCTTGGCAGAGGGAGCTTTGCATTCTGATAGAATTCTCCCTCCCTCTTTTAGTGAAATGGTTTCTCTGAAAAGGTTCTAGGAATGAGCTTATTCTCCAAAATTTTGATGGTTTGCTTTTTATGTTTGGGAACCTCTGGCTCAGTAACATTTTATACTCACATCTGGAAGTTTCCAACCTTTGAATTCTGCACACAGTCTCGGGCTTTTGTCTTTCCATTCAGACTTGCTATGTTATAACAATGAATCATCTTATCCATTAACTAAACTTGGAATGTCTGCCTAGGCATTCTGAATTTGTTTCATCACATTGCGATAATAATTTGTTGGAATCTTGGCAACTCAACCACTTTCCCAGATGTATTTGGGTTGGATTACACACAGTGTTGTTCTGAGCAACAGAAGAATAAGACATCACAACATTTGGATATACCTTGATTTTATTTAGTTCCCTGTATGTTGTCCAGTCTTTGGTAACAGGTGAGGCAGGGGTTTGGAGTAGGGAGCTGTAAGAGTAGAATAACAGGCAATGAGTTTGAATGCTCTTAAAGGTCACAGGTCAGAAAGCAAGAACAGCCAAAGACAGGTCCTTCAGAACCCTGGACAAGTCCAAGGGAAAAGGCAGCCTGTTCTGAAAAAGGCTAGTCACTCTATAGTCCCACCTTCTCACAAGCCCTACTCCTTTGTGAGAGAAGAAATATCCTTAAAGCAGTGGTTTCCCATCAGTGTGTCATGGAACCCTGGGGTGGTGTGGGTGATGCTCAGGGGTGCTGTGGGCACCACTGGCCTCTGTCCCTCTATCCTTCCCTTCCTCTTCTGATGCCCTCTTGCATCCTTGCCTCCCAAAGGCTTGCACAGCTGTTTGGTACAGCAACCCTGCTGCAGCCACTGTTGCTGTCCAAGGTAAGGTGCTGGCTTCACGTTTACCTTTGACCAGTCTCCGTTGGGCCACTAAGGCTCAGGGAATCCTCTGCCCATGCCCCTGTGGGGTGGTGTGAGGAGGCACCTGTCTTGGGAGGGCAGCTCAGACAGAGACCAGGGGCAGCAGGAGTGGCTGCCTGGAGGACTGCCAAGGAGAGAGGAGAGGAGAAGAGGCTGAGGGAACACTCCACAAGGGAGAGTGTTTGAAAAAGGTTGAGAGGCTGCAAGCTTTGTAGGCCCTAAGGGGTCACATAACTGGGTTCCTAAGCCCCACAGCTTCATTTGTTCAGGCCTAGTGAAACCAGTGGGACTTACTGAATAAATGTGGCTAGTTTTTGGCTGTAAGTTTGGCATTCATGGGGACGCGGGTGGTGCTGTGGTCTAAACCACAGAGCCTAGGGCTTGCCGATCAGAAGGTCAGCGGTTCGAATCCCCGCAACGGGGTGTGCTTCCATTGCTCGGTCCCTGTTCCTGCCAACCTAGAAGTTTGAAAGCGTGTCAAGTGCAAGTAGATAAATAGGTACAGCTCCAGCGGGAAGGTAAACGGCGTTTCCGTGCACTGCTCTGGTTTGCCAGAAACAGCTTAGTCATGCTGGCCACTTGACCCAGAAAAACTATCTGTGGAAAAACGTCGGCTCCCTCGGCCAGTAAAGCGAGATGAGCACCGCAACCCCAGAGTCGTTCGCGACTGGACCTAACAGTCAGGGGTCCTTTTACCTTTACCTTTTGGCATTCATGGTAGTGCAAGAAAAAGACAAAAGACATATAGGGCATGATCATCTACTAAATATCAGCATTAAAGATATTTGTGTGTGATGGCTTTGAAGTCTCCAACCTCTTTAGGCCTTGGGGCACATATGGAAAACTGAGAAACTCATAGGCACCACAAACAACCCCTTCTGCCACACCTGTAACCACACCTGCCCCAGTGTTCAAAACTCCCATTGTTCTAGGCACACTTTGCAACAGGGAATTTCATTAGCGCGAGCAGTTTCTGAGCTCTGGGCTCAGTACTGTGCCTAAGATTTCAGATTAAAACTGCAGAGTGGAAGGAAAGGAGGACCTTTTTTTCTGCCTCCCCACTTCCAGCTATTCTCTGAGGACTGGAGAAGAGACCCTTTTAATAATAATAGGGCAGGGGAAGGGTTGGACCATGTGAACAATGAACACAATATTTTAGCTGCAGTTCATTCATTTTCAGCTTTGTATTCTTGTTATTAAAAAAGCACACCTAGACATTCTGGTGTTGCTCCCATAACCTTGGTTTAAGGTGCCATTTAGCTCCTGGCTTTCATATTTCAGTTTCTAACACTGACCTGTCCTTCACTCACTCTGTAGCCAATAGAAGGCTCTCAGCTGCAGAGGGAACAGCTAGCCTTTCCCTCCCCAGCTGCAAAACCCCATTAGGTTTAAACTTAGTCCTCTGTTAGTTACAAGCAAAGTCCTATTAGAAGTGTATTGAAATGGGTGAAGGAAAAAGGAGAATGTTGTGGGTACTAGGGAAAGTCTTGGCAGACACATGTGCAGTCATGGGCACCATGCGGGCATAAATTCAGTGGGAAAATCCATTTGGGTGTTCGCAGTGCATACAAGCAAGAGCTAAACTAAATTATTCTCCCATTAAAACTAATGTTAGTAGTTAGCTAGTTTTGGTTCTTCTTTTCAGTTGGACCAGGTGAGCCAAGGAATTTAGGCATATCATCAGTTCTGCCCTTTAGAGGTATATTCTTTCTAAAGCAAAAGCTAGAAGTGCAAACAATATTGGCACATGCTTAAATGTTATGTTATGGATTTCAAAGAACACATACCTCATTGGGATCATGTGCATGGCTAGTTGAACCTCCCAAAAAGAAGACCTCCCACTAACTTCTGTTGTGTCTGCAGTGGTATAGAGCACAAAGGACCAATGCTTTAGTTTACTAGAAACTTAGGAAAGATTCAGAAGGGACCCATGGGCAAGATTCTCTAGCCTTGAGACTTGAATTTCTTTCTACTGAGGCTAAAACTGCACAAGCAGAACAGTTTTTTAAATATAATGTGCAAGTTCAGTTTATGACATTGGATAATCCAGTTTTATAAACTCATGAATATGTAATTATGCATTTGAAATAAAAAGAGTGCAGATAAATTATGAAGGCAAATGTGCTATTTTGTTTTAATCACATGAGAATTTTATACAAAATGTAATTTGCTGATTTTCCTTATTCAGTTGCTACACCATTGCTGTTTCTGTTGAATAAGGAAGAGCTGAAGAGGTCCCAGTCCATGTCCTCTGTATCTTTCTGCCTATTGCTCGTTCTCTCCTCTTTCATTTTACATCTATATAATAATGTGAAGGTATCATTGGGAAGTTTAAATATCTCTTTCCGTGTGTATCCAAATTTGAAAGACAAGACTGGTTTTGTTCTATGAGTGCATCTGGTAACCACCACCTTTGTGAACATTTGGATAACTAACTCAGAACAGACAGGCTTATCAACATGGTTGAATATCTCTGGACGTTGAATATGATGAATTTTGTGAATTCCATTATGATAACCAATTAAGCACTATGTTCTTTGTGGTTTGTCATCTTGTTGTTCATCTCTTTTTGTGGTTTGCATTTCATGAACTATTAAATCATCCAATGCTTGACCCTTAAGCATTTTGCTTTTTTGCTTTTTTCTTGCTGTTTGCTGCTGAGAAATGTACATAACCATAACTTACATTTGAAGAACTCCCCCCCCCTCCTATGTGTAGCATCTTCTTCAAAGGAGCCTGCATCTGATGTTTGAAATGGAAACTTGATAATTTTATCTATTTTTTCCTAAAGTTATGCAATCTGGTTATAATAAATCCCTGAAGGCAACTGAAATATGAATAAGACACAAAGGTGATTAAAAACATTGTGAAAATGCTTTTTAAAAAATTGTTTTGAAAAATGCATTGAATTTGCTATAGCTCAGTCGCCATTTAGTATCACAATTGTATATTGCACTTTCAAACACATTCAAAACGTTTGATTTGAAGCTGTATAGCTGAGTCCATGGAACCACTGAGTGTGCCTTAGTTAATGATACAGTTGAAGTTGACAGAACATTGTTACACACAACACAATAATATTTGTATTGCATTAAAGTGTATGTTTCCACTGGAAAATCCTTTCTAGCTTTTCATCAGTAAAATGCAAGTACTAAAACCATAATAAAAAGACTTTTCCTGGAGTGAGCACTATAATGAGCCAATAGAAATAACAGATAGAATCATTAATGCTAGTATGATTGTGTAGAGCTTGTTGAAAAACATACATTTCAGTTGCTAGTCTTTATGTGGGAAACCTATGTGCAATACCTTTTTAATTTCCTTACAATGCTTTTCTAAGGTCATGATTTCATAGAATCATAGAAATGTAGAGTTGGAAGGAATCCCAAGGTTCATCTAGTCCCCTGAAATGTAGGAACATGCAGCTGTCCCATTTGGGAGTCAAACCTCAGACCTTGGTATTATCAGCATCACACTCTAACCAACTGAGCTATTGCACAAGTGCTGTAGCTCATAACCTTACTCTAGGAGTAATTTTGACAATATGTGTTTGGGATGTGCTGTTGAGTGGGCAGGTACAAGTTGATGTGCCATAATTTATTGTTGATCATTAGAGCTGGAGATGGTGGCATAGGCTTCTTGGACTGCTGTGTTGTTAAAATGCCTAGAGCATATTGGAACCGTGGGACCAAACAAACAAGGACTTTGAAGGTTGGAGCTCAGGAAGGGGAACAAAATTGTCCTTGAACTCACATGGAAGGTGCAGCAGAAGATCAGGAACAAGGAGATGAATAAAGTTTTGGTGACTGCAAATAACTGCTTGGCTGATGAGATGGACCCAAAGACTGTAAATCCTTGTGCCATAATCATTCAAGAGAGCCAGCCTACACAGACCTGCACTTTCTTATTTTGCTCTACGTATTTTTCAGAGCATGGAATGCTTTCTCTTCGGTTCACAGCTGCACACATTTCCCCTGACAATTTCTGTCCAAATACTGTTACAGTAAATGTACATATGTAGCATTACGTTCAAATTCCATGAGCAACACAGGCTCTACCCCCTTCTCCACTCTTTCAGAAATGTATGCTAAGCAAAGCTTCATTGAGAAATAAAGCAATGAGGCTCAGCTAGAATTTCTGCTTAGTATAATGATCACTCCACTCCATTTAGTATAAATAGCACATTACTTGAAAACATGGGATATTTTTGCAGTATTATGGACGAGTTAATATATTTCACTCCATATTCCAGATACTTTAATTTAATGACTAAGGAGGACCTATTTGGTTTCTAACATTTGATGTTCCTTTTATGTCTATTTCACATGTCCAGATTTTATCAACTGCATTTTTTCCTGCTTCCCAGTGGCCTTTTTAATCTTTTTTCTTCTTCAGATCATTGAGTTATGATCACATGTGACAGTGGCAGGGTGGATGTAAATATATTGCTATAAGTGTCTATAACAAGATGGGGTTGCAATTTCTTTCTCCTTTGAGCATAATTCTCTGTGGTTGATGTGCATGACTTTGAAGGTTATAGCTGTCCAGTGTCAGTAATTCACTAGGCCATTCCTAAGTGCATCTGTTTACAAGGTTATCTGTCTGATGATTATTGAAGCAAGCAAGCACAGTATCCTGTTCCTGAATTACTAAAGGAGCTTATCTGTGTCCTGGAAAAAAACACCCAGCATCATGGCCCTTGTGCTTAGCAGTGTTTGGGGCTTAAGTGAGGAAATAATTCAACTCCCTTTTAATGAAACACTGTAGTCAACAAATTGGATAAAACTGCTTGTGATATTCCCTAGGTCTGTCTGAGGATGGTCACTAGCTCAGTTGCTAAGCCCAGACTTCCCTCAAAATACCTGCTGCCACCTGCTGACTTTATATTCTTGAGTACATCCTTACCAGACATGTCGGGTGAAATATATTAACCTTAGAATCCCAGACCGGAATACAGACAGCTAATTAAATTAATGTTTATGTTTTAAGGAACATAGCATCCAGAACAAGTAGTCATTTTTATACACAGTACTCACAGTTCTAATGCCCTATTCTAACTCTTAAAATTTATGTGTTTTCATGTGCACTTTCATTATCTTCCACTTCATGCCTTCTTTCTCACGGACTCTTCGGCTGCCCTATTTTTCAACTCTCATTTCTGACCAACAGCTCCTATCTGTCACTCACTCTAGCTTCACCCAGCATTCCATTCCACTCTCTTCCCCTCGGTCTTAAGTCCTGTTGCCCACATCTGCTTCAAAGGGTTTGAGGACTATTTAGAATGGCACTGGAGTTGGCATGAATTGGCAACTAGAGGGGGAATTGTTGGCAATCATTTCCCTGGCTGTTCCACTGCACAAAGCCTTTGTTAATTCAAGGAGCCTTCTGTCAGTGGAAGAAAACCACTGGATACATTCTGAATAAGACTTCTTCACTGTGGAAAAAGAAGCAGTAGGAACCTCGCAGGCTCTGGGATCTGTATTTGTAATGATTGTGGCTTTGAACATAACCTGCACTTCACATCCCTTGCAATATCTGAAGTGCTTAACAAGCAGAATTAAGTTAATTGAGGGAAGAAGACTTTAAAACATGCAAGGCTTGTCCCACCGAGGAGAACAAGAAGGAACACAAATTTGGCAAAAATAAATGCAAGTGGACATTAATGGATGTTGTATATTTGTGGAGCATATTAGTAAAAACAAAAACAAACAAACCCAAAGAAAAACAGTTATTTTATTAACTTTCTAAGTGTGGCAGTGAATAATTTTCTGCAGTTCAAATAATTCATTCTGATTTTCTGCAGAAGCATGATAGAGGAGTATCAAATTACACAGGATGTAGAAAAAGTAGATAGGGAGAACTTTTCCTGCCTTTCCCATGATAGTATAATATTGGTTCATTCAATGAAGCTGGATGCTGGGAGGTTCAGGAGTGACAAAAAAAGGTGTATCACAAAAACATAACTGAACCATAACATTCCTTGCCACAATATGTGGTTATGACCATAAACTTCAGTAACTTTAAAATGGAATTGGACAAATGCATGTAGGCAGGGATGTAGCCTCAGGGAGGGGAGTGGCTGTCGGGGCAGTGGCACATTTTTTGGGGGTGCTGCTGCTCATGCTACCCTGCCAGCCCTGCACTGCTTTGCGAGGCTGGTATGATCCCAGCCTCACAAAGCAGCTTGGGGCTGTCAAGGTAGCACAAGAAGGGTCCTGTGATCCTAGCCAGAGGATGGTGTGTGTGTCCTAGGGTGGCACAGGGATCTTTAAAAAAACTCAACAACTTTGATTTCCTAAAAAAAGAGTGCAACAACCTCAGTCCGCCCCAGGCACCAGCGGGGGTTGCTACGCTGCTGTCCCAGCCTTGCAAAATGGCTTGAGGCTGGCATTGCTCCAGTGGCATTGGTGAGGGCTGGGCTGCCACAGCAGGCTCCATTCACCCTCCGCACCCCAGCGCCAGCAAATCATGCTACGCCGCTGCATGTAGGATAAGTCTAACAATGACTGATCATCATGATGATTGTATACTACCTCCAGTATCAGAAGTAGCATGCCTCTGAATACTGTCGCTGGGGATCATGAGCACTATTGTCCTCATGTCCTGCTGTTGGGCATCTTATGGGCAACTGGTTGGCCACTGTGGGAAAGAGGATGCTGGGATAGATAGGCCTTTGGTTTCAGGACTCTTGTTATGTTATTCCATGAAATTCAGGTTTCACACAGCCACCAGTCTTTTAGCACACTGCAGTGTTCAACATATTTGCAACCTAGATACTTTTCACAGATGAAATGTTTTCTGATTCTGTGGCTTCTTTCTTATTCCATTGAGAGAGGATGCGCTCCAGCTCTTATCGATCCCCTCTATAGTTTGCCATCCAATATATGGGTTTCTACATAAAAGGTGGTTGGTGAAATACAAATCAAATTAGAATACTGTAGAAATACAGCCAATTACATGGTAAATCTACAGAATGTCTTGTGAAATATTTGAACACCAGCTTTCCCCTGAGGAATACATGTCTTCATATTTTATGTAAAGGTACTGTTTCATTCAAGGGTAATGCAGGGCATTCCAGTCAAGTTTCTTCCACTAGGTATGTTTATACCCAAGTACTGATATCATTGCTCTCTGGCACTGGAGAAACACTTGAGGCACCCATGTTTGCTGTGTAGATTTCCATGGAGAGTTCTTTAATTTCTTACAACTATGGGATCACCTTTAGGAAATGAAGTAAAACTGGCGTGAGCAGCAATGTGACGTATTTACATTCTTTTCCTAAAGTTACCTTTAGCTGCAATGAGGTGCAGAAATTATGCAAAGTATCATGTTATATGTTCCTCTGATAACATTGTGTGGAATGTTTGGGAGATTGCATTGGAAGAGGAACACACATAACTTTATATTATATATTATACTATATACCGTATATAAGACCATAACCCCCCCCCTATTTTTTCAAGTTTAAAATTGGGAGTTGTCTATACACGGATAGTGTATATGGGGGATTTCTTTATTTGGAATCCCCAAAAATAGGGCTCATGTTATACACGGAAAAATAAGGTATATAATGATATATATATTATATTATATATTTTGTCTCAATACACATACGACTCTGAATGTTACTAGGAGCCAGTAGCGCCGAATTTCTAAATCACAACGTAGCCAATATCTTCCCTACCCCTGCTGGGTATTTGGCCTATGCGTCTGTGAAATGTGCAAGACATGTGTACCACAATTCATGTGAAACATTCCACAGCCATATGTTTATTGTTGAGAGCATGTTCCAGTGCTTTGCTGGAACACGGCCTGGTATAAAACTTGTTGGTGCCTTTTCCAGCTCTGGCTTATTTTCACCTGTGTCAGTGGAAACTATGCCATAGATTTCAACGGGATCTGAAAAGGGTGGATTTTATTTTTTTTAAGAATGCTTTCAGATAAATTTGTACCAGCTCATTGCACATTTTTTTTCCAGGCTACTGACATTTCCCAGGTACACCTATATGCCATATGACTGCTCATGTGGTGAGCCTGGCAAACTAGATGCTTGGAATGAAATGTTACATGTTTTAAGCAAGTAACTCCTTTTGCTTACACAGATTACATATATGTTTACTCAAGAAGATGTACAATACATATGTATATGTATATGTTATACGAGACATGCTGTATGAAATATATCATATGAAATATGTCATATGATATAAGAGATTGTTAATAAAGCAAAAAAAAAAAAAGATCAAGTAACTATATCGTACAAGTAAACTGCAGTGACAAAGCTGTTTGAAAGGACAACTTTGAAAAGGTATCAAAATATATAATGTCACAAATACATATTATTATTCGTCTGTTCCCCCTCCAGCAAGCTTTGAAACTTAAGGTGTTCCATTTTCTTCCTTTTTCACTTTTTGAAGTTTGTATTGCTTAGCATCTGTGTTATATGTGCAAGGATTATAAAGTACACAGATGGCACTCTCCAAAGGTCAATACTTGGATGGTACAAAATCCTCCTAGTGCATGTAGCGTTAGGCTGCCCATGAACCAGAATAGTCTGGTAAAAGAAAATTGCACTCTTGCTGAGAAGCAAGCAAAATGGTCTTTGAAGTGTGCATAAAAAATGAAAAATGGGGTAGAGTGGAAGAGAGAACAAGTTATTAACCAGCACATTTAAAGTTTAAAGCAAAGAGAGAACAATATATCTATGCCTGTTTCATTGGCCTGCAGTTTCTGTGGTTTGAGGAAGGAAACAGAGATAATGTTAAGGTGTACTGTGGATATGCTGTGCACATATTACAGTCAATGTCCCCAAAATGGTGAATGCTAACAATCCCATATGAATGGAGCAATTGTCAAAATAAGAAAGATATCTCTCTACTTCTTGAACACTACACACACTAGTGAATTCTGGCAACTGCATTTAAGCATGTGTCAACATTCTGCAGTGTATCTCTGAGACCTCATATAGAGAATATCCTGGATTGTCAACATCCAATGTAACAAATATATAACATTTTGTAAGGTGCTGGGATTTTTGAATAAGAAACTGTAGTAGCAGGCCTCCCTCCCCAAGTTCACTGTACCACCAGGGCAATGTCCAGTAAGCCAAGCTATTGACTTGATTTCCATTGCTCTGCAGCACCAACATTGCAGAGAGTCAGAGGGTAAATGTCAGCTTCCATCAACGCCCAGCAAGATCAGGTGTGAAGCAAATACTCCTCAAACACTCCTCATATTAACCCTTGTCCCTGGTCTGGATCCGCTTTCCAAACAATTCCTTGCACAGTGCAGCTTGAGCTGCTATTGATTGCAGGACACCCTAATTGAACCCGTACAACCACTGGCATACCTCTGAACCACTAGCCCTTGCACATATTCAATGACACTATTTTAATAATATTAAAAACGATAAAGTTATTCTAATAATACTGAGTGGTTGAGCAACACTGTTGGAACTGTGTCTTGATTTATTTATTTATTTTTAACTGCCCTGTGGCCTATAGCTACAGCTGATGAATTGACAGTAGGTAAAACTACCACCTAGACAGCATCTTAAAAAGTAGAGACATCACCTTGCCAACAAAGGTCCATATAGTAAAAGCTATGGTTTTCCCAGTAGTGATGTATGGAAGTGAAAGCTGGACCATAAAGAAGGCTGATCGCCGAAGAATTGATGCTTTTGAATTATGGTGCTGGAGGAGACTCTTGAGAGTCCCATGGACTGCAAGAAGATCAAACCTATCCATTCTTAAGGAAATCAGCCCTGAGTGCTCACTGGAAGGACAGATCATGAAGCTGAGACTCCAATACTTTGGCCACCTCATGAGAAGAGAAGACTCCCTGGAAAAGACCCTGATGTTGGGAAAGATGGAGGGCACAAGGAGAAGGGGACGGCAGAGGATGAGATGGGTGGACAGTGTTCTCGAAGCTACCAGCATGAGTTTGACCAAACTGCTTGAAGCAGTGGAAGACAGAAGTGCTTGGCGTGCTCTGGTCCAGGGGGTCACGAAGAGTCGGACACGACTAAATGACTAAACAATAACAACAACAACAAAACTACCACTACCAGCTTCATTTGATTGTCCTGTGAACAGTACAGAAGATGGGAAAGGAACTGAGCATTTTTGACAAGATCAAATTAACTTGCTTGATGACCATTTCTTTATCCCTTACACTGAAACTGAATTCTTACCAAGTGGTTAAATCGTAAAGTCGCAGTAGTTTGACAAGTATCCAAACCCCGTAATTGTCAAAATCATGCATGGGCTGAAAAAATAATTGCAGGACAGAATCCTTTCCATGCGAGCCACACAAATCTCTAACGATGGCAGCTTATCATTGGGCAGGTGAAAAGAATAACAGCTGTGGGCAGGCTCCATTTTTATTAGCTTTCAAATTATTATAGAGTCATGATGACAGAAAAGCAATAACAAAAATCTCCTAATATATCAAACTAAAGGCAGGGCATGCAAAGCCTAAAGATGTTAAATAATAACACCCAAACTAAGATCACAACAACCATATGTCTCTAGATGTTATAGGGAGAGATTCCTGTAAATCTGAAATGAAAGTATATGAAATAAAATCCCAACATACTCAGTAGAAATGACTTCCTGCCCCTTAGAGGCCTGTACCTTAGGTGCTGTTTCCTCCCGCAATAACTAAATTATGGAGGTTTTTATGCCATATAGTCAGATTATTTTTTAACGATGGTAGGGCATGTCTAAAGTAACTTCTTGCCCATATTTCATGTGGAAATATAAAAATGCTGATGGCAGTCAAGTCTTACAGGATCACAATTACATGAACGTTGGAGTGATGCACTTCCTTGTGTTGACTATATTTTGCCTATGAACAGCTTTTTATTTTATCAGCTTTGCTATCTATTTAGCACAGGAGTTTTAAAACAGTGTCACAGTGAGTCCCCAGAAGAGAAATCAAAATCTTAACATCCCCTGAACGTAAAATGCCTCATGTATTCCATCTTAAACGAAGCCAGAATAACTGTTGCCTACTGGCAATGTTTCTTAGTAAGATGATGTGAAAAATCAAGGCCATTTCTCCAAATAAAAAATGTATTGGAAATGAGGCAAATTAAATACGTTAGGGCTGTTTGGTGAGTATATGCCCTGAAATTATAAATGCTGATAATGATACAGTAGTCACTTGAGTGTAGGTGTGAGTAGCTGGATGTTGAAAAGGTTAAAGGAGTACGGAGCAGGCTTATTGGTTACATTCAGCAGAGTCCTATGAAAACTCCTCTCAACCTCTGTCCCAGACATGCCAGAGAAGCTCTAGTTACTCTCGGCATTAGTTTGGCATCCATCAAAAGAGATAATGCATTCTGCTTCAAATTCAATTGGGAAGAACAGTGAGGAGTTTACCGAGAATATTTTATGAGTGCCATTCTGGGTTGCTTCATGTCTGAACCCTGTTCAGGATGGTAGCCATGGTAGGCATCTGCCACACATCCCACAGATGAAAAATATTTAACTTCTAGGCTGCCTTCCTGGGTGTTTTGATGCTCATTTCATTTCTTTGCTAATGGCATATTATTATCATGGTATTTCATGTAACTTAGCTGTGATTTTTAAATATATGTTTGTAAGCCAAGATTATTATTATTTTTTTAAGAACAGGGAATGCTAATATACGTCCTTAAAAATAAAGGAAATCCAGCAGCTAGCTGCTAGAATCAGTACTGCTCTATCACTCAGAGTGAAAAGCCTGTAAGATGAATTTGGAGTAGTCATTGAAGTAGGCATTGGAGTAGGCTCCTGAAAAAGGCTTTTCATCTGTTGCTGCTGCTTGTTGAACTTTGGGAAGGTCTGGTTTATATTCTTCTGCTTTTCTGGTAGTTATTTGCTATTGTGGAAAAGCTTGTCTGGGTAAGGCGAGGGAAGCATAAGACATGTTATCACCATCCTACTCGTATGCATGCCTCCCCCCCCCCCCCGTTTTGTTTTGTTTTGCTCCAAAGAACCGTGGCCCAGAAGAGAACATGCATTGTTCCATGGGCTACTGTTAAACGTTAAGTCAAGGACAGTTGGTGTAATCTTATGCATATGTGCTTGGAAGTAACTTCCCCTTTGTAAGCGACCTGTGCATAAAATTGCTGCCTAAGATATAGGACATTGTATTATTTCATCTAGACATCTATCATCACCAAGATCTGAGTGAACAAACTGAGTGGAATTGACCTGACTCTGCTATGCCCACCTGGGTATTCGGTGCAGTACTAGTCTATTATTATTTATTAAATTTATATACCGCCCTTCAACCAAGGAGCACAAGGCAGTTTACGGTACAAAAACACAAAAACACATAACATAATAACAAAAAAATACTTCACACAGTTTAAAAGACCATAGATGGTTTCATCAGCCAAAGGCCTAGGTCAGAGGTGCCCCAACTTTTTTTCAAAGAGGGCCAGAATTGATGAAGTGAACATGCGTGAGGGCTGACCTAAGTTGAGCTTTTTTTAGGATTGAAGTTGAGCTTTTTTTTTTTTTTACAATTTTAGTACAAATTTGTTCAGCTTTTTTTTGGATTGAAGTTGCTTAGGATTTTACCCCATGACATATACTGCCATGGGGGCCAGATTAAGTCAAACGGCAGGCTGGATTAGGCCCCTCAAATGGACTTTGGACATGCCTGGCCTAGGAGAAGAGTAGGGCTGGGCAATATCTGGTTTTCAACATTGTGATATATCACCAGCTAAACATTGTGATATACCAATATATCATGGTGTCTTAAATAAGGATGGATCTATGTAGAGGCATTGGCTGGCTTTCCCTACATTGTGATTTTTACACCACACACACACACACACACACACACACACACACACACACTTATTCATGATATATGGCCAGGTCAAAAATTATGAAACTGATATCATGATACGGACTTCAAACTAACTTTGGACAATATTTTGATATATCACCCTGCCCTAGTGAAGATGGATGTTTTAACCTGGCACCTAAAGATATGAAGGTACCAAACAAGCCTCTCTGGGAAAAGCATTCCACAAATGGGGAGCCATCACAGAAAATGCCTAATCTCATGTTGCCACTCTCCAGATCTCTCATGGAGGGGGCACATGAAAAAAGGCCTCAGATTATAATTGCAGGGTCCGGGTCCTAGTCTAGGCTGGAGGACTGGGTGCAGGGGAGAATTGTCATGTTTTATATAATGATCATTTTGAACACCAGAAAACCTCTGCATTGGGCCATATAAGTACAATATCTTTTTCAAGTTTGTCTATTGCTAATTTCTAATTCATTGAGAGAAGCTTTTTCTGTTGGATTCCCATGTGAGCAGTTGCTGCCAGGTTGAAATCCTCCCACATGTCTAGTGATTAAATATAATTCCCCTTTCTGCAACCCCAACCTTCAAAACTTTCTTCCTATAAAAACATGGTTTGGGTTTTTTCTTCTTCTTAATATCAAATAACACCGTAACCATAACCCATTAAGAATCAATTAGCACCATCAGAGTGTGAAACAGATTTTTATAAGAACCAACCTGTCTGGACAGTTTTTCTTTGTATTGTCAGCTTTTCACAACATTTACCCAAGGAAAGAATGATCACAACTTTGAGCTAAACTTGGATTTATGTCAGCTGTAACAACCACTCCGTCAATAAAAACTGAAATGGAAATATATTGATTTGATTTACATTCCAGCGCCCTCTCTGAGTGTTGTGAATCAAATTCCCAGGAGTTTAAGGATTTAAATAATAAAAGCTGGGTTTATTTACTCAAGTTTCGGAATTTAAAAACAAGTGGGCTTCTAATGTTCTATGGATTTTATGATTATTGATGATATGGAAACTGGGAAGTTAGCTGGAGTGATTCAGGCTTATTGGACTACTTTAGGCTTAAAGAATATACATCGGGAGGAAACAATTCTGCTGATGATGGAACATATATTGTGCCTGCTGAACAGCCCTGAAGGCAGTAAAGGTATGCTTTGCTACCTTTGTTGAGTCTTCAGGTACCCATGCAGCCAAGAGGTACAACGCCTATTAACATCTGCCCCAGTAAATAGTATGCTGGAAGCCGCAGAAACCTACTGTGACAATTCTGCTAGGCATTTGAGGACAGAATTGCTTCTCTCCGTAGCTACATCAAAGCCACTGTTGGGACAGATCCAAGTGAGGTGACCAGTGCAATACACTGTGCAGTGCTGTGTGCATTTGTTTATTTATTTATCCCAGGTCGTGTGCTTTACATACAATTTTCAGATTTTATGTTCACCACAGCCTTGTGACTGCAATGAACAATGCAGGCTATGCAGTCCCCCCCCCTATAAATAGTAGTGACATTCAACAGTGAGAGTGGCTTAGAACTGCAGGCTGGATTCCAGTTAAAGTTAGTTGCTCTTATGTCCATTGAAATCATTGTCAGTACTTAGCCGTGGCTAATGTATGTCCTGTTTCCTTCCATGGGAGAGAAGTACAGACAACAACCGTTTTGCACAGTGTTTACTTTCCTGAACCCCTTGTGCATCAGCGCAGCACCCATAAGCCCGTTACGCCCCTTGTCTTGGAAGTTGGGACAACTTTCATAATCCTAAATGGCCAGGACATAATAATGCATCCAATGCAGTGTTGTTGGTGATTGCATAGCTGAGGGTACAGTGAATGGATCATGCATGAAGTCTCATTAATGTACTAAGTCCTGTGCATGAATCCCTAAACTTTTTTTTTGTATCCCTCCCTAAATTCATTACTTTGTTTTATTTGCTTTGTCCTGTGGTGTCCCTTCTACTAGCTATTTTAATTCTTTACCGAGTGCCCTCTCAGTGTAGCAGCCCAGTTGTGGCGCACTCTATCCAGATATGCCAGGCAAATATATTTTTATTTTCTCAGACTTCTTTCTTTAAAATGTTCATCCTCTTGATTGATTATGCTGCCTTTGTGATCTGTGACCTTTTAGTTTATTATAACAGTAGTAGTAGTAGTAGTAGTAATATTTGTATGCCACCCATAAGACTGGGTTGCCCCAGACACTCTGGGCAGCTCCCAACAGAATATTAAAAACACGATAAAACATCAAACATTGGAAACTTCCCTAAAATAAACAAACATGATCAGAACTGTTTTATATGCCCTGAATTGAACCCCTGTATTCTCTGAATTAGCCTGGTCATAATCCTGCCCAATCTATTTTATATTCTCCCTTGATCAAGCTAAGCTGTGCCACCCACATTCTGGCTTGCCCTTTGACACACATTAAAGATTCTCCATCATGCTGCAAATTAGAGGCTCTTCACATTAAGAACATTTTCTCCCAGATTCAACTGATTCAACATGTCTGGCTTTTAGTTTATGTACTAAGTACCTATCAAAGAACCTGCTCTGACAAGTAAAAGCTCTATTCCCTTGATGCTAGCTCAGATTTGTGGCTGGGGCTGAAATAACACTGATGTTTGCTCATCATTATTTGCTTTGGCTCCTTCCTGGCTAAGAGCTATATTTAAAAAAAAGAAGAAAAAAAACCTTTCCAAATTATTCTTATAACCATATTTGACTATTAATGCATACAGGGAACAATCCTATTGACTAAAAATTAACTTTTCATGACGCATTCACTCTACATATATTTTAAGCAGTAAGCGCTTGCAGCCAAACAGCTAAAAGAAGTACTGCTCACACTGCGAAAGCAACACAGAATGGCAGCAAGTTTACATTTCAGCTGCATTGCAGCGAGAACCTGAAAAACAGCAAAAGCCATGTCCTGGGATAGTCATAAAAGCCATGTACGTCCAAATAACTAGTGGGAGCCAATGCAGGTTTATATGAGAGTAAAAGAAATAGTTTTGTTTATAGCTGGCCCAAGAGGCAAGTTAGGTGTGCAGGAGCATGCAACTCCTGAAAGATAAATGCTAAACTGGTTACAGATGAAATTATGGAGGATTTTCCTTTATGCTCAGCAAACAAGTTCTCCCCCAGTCCTACCCAAACAAAAACTGAATTACTTTAGTTGTAAAGTGAGTACTGATATATTCCCCTTTAGCCAGATATCATCTGGGGTGAATCATGAATGAATCTGAGCAAACCTTTATTGTGAAAATGAAGTGTGGGTGTATTGTGTTCGCTTGAGAGTTAGACGTTCTACCCCCTGGAAATATGTCCTAGCACTATTAAATTAATGCTGACAAACGTAAGGGTATACTGCCTTCCCCCAAAGTCTTGATTTTATTTCCTTTACTCATAACTACTTCTCCAGCACTCTGAGGACCTCATGGCCCGTAGGCCACAACTGATTGGGATAAAACGAGGGTAAATACTGACCAAACTTTATTAGTATTGATTTTTGGAACTTGCATCCCTGGTAAATGTTATGAAGTGTAAAAATAGAAAATGAATGTCAGCTACAACAAAGTGAAGCATAATTGCGACAAATAACGTTAGTTCCAGTCACTTAGGTTTAATTTTGCGCTTAGTCTAAGGAAGCTGCTTTCATGTTGCATCCTGCAGCTAAATTAATACTTTTCGTAAATAATTATTTTTGATCAATGAACTGTGCATAAAATAAATGTGCTGAAGTCTATCAAGTGAGGAATAAGAACTGTAAATGCGCCATAGTTTAAACCAAAGCTTAGTTAGTTGCTGATGTTAAGCAATAAAATGAAATAAAATATCCAAACCTAACAACTGCACAATACTGATTATTTTGTCGGTCGTTATTGGCTGCAACTGAACAGAGTAAAGTGCTCTTAACCCTATTGATTTCAATAGTCGTATGCATGATTTAACCTGAGTTGGATTGTGGTCATCATATTTGTGTAACTAGATACCAAAGCTAGTACGAGCAATGTAAAAATTACTGTAAGTAATTCATGGTTATTCATATGCCTATTGATCATGTGAATGACTACAAACACATTTCTGTAGTGAGCAAAACATTTCCTCCCCAAACCTCACATTTCAGTTGTTGGTTCCATAATTGTGTCAATTACTTAGTAAATAGTTGGGAATACAAATTACCACAATACTTGTTATAATTTCTTTAAAAATCCTTTAAAGTTGATAGCAAGTGGAAGGTAGGTTGTGTTTAGTTTATAGCAATGGGGGGGGAGGGGGGGGAGAAAACACACCTTTTATGTATCTTCCTTTCTTGTTTTTTAATGTTTATGTATTGTACAGATTTTTGGTGAGAGATGTAATTTGAAATATGATGGTGTGTAATATGAAATATAATTTATTTGAAATATACAACTGGATCATAACGATTGGTATTTCAGGTGTTTGTATGTAAATTATAACTTATTTATTTCACAATTTTGAAATAACAGTGATTACTTTTTAATGTTGGTAAAACTATAGAATATTAATACTATAAGCTCCTGGTATTATCTTTGAATAATTCATTTGAGTTGATATTTTTAAACTTGACAATTCATTTCCTCCTTCTCTATGCAACGACAATATATATTATTATATTTACAATCAATATGCATTTAAAAAAATAAGATTGGCTCAAACTTGAGACTGCTAATGATTGGCTGCATGAATATGATGTCATTTGGCTCTTCCTCTAGTTACTAATGGGGTTGTTGATATTGAGCTGGATTTTCACTGTCCTGATTAAGTTTGCAGACTGAAAATCTTTTCTTGGCAGGGCAGGCCATAAAGTGAGATGGTTACAGTATTTTTGGAGAGTGAGCTGAGAAGTCATTTGCTGATACAGCCAGTATCAGTGTGTTTTCAGTGGTTAATTTGTTTCCCCTATGCATCCTGGCTTCTGCAGTCTGGAGAGTAATATGTGCTGTACAAAGTTAAAAGGGATGTTCTTGGATCAACTATGCTGTGCTGAACCTGTGCAGATATGTCGAAAGCAGCCTTCTCCCCCTCTGTCCGCCCCTCTCTTTACAGAACTTGGGGGAAAATTGTGCTGCAGTGGGGTTGTGCTCACCCTAATAACTGAACACAGTGACCAAAGGAATCTTTCTCTCTCTTTTTGCAGTTCAGACTTACTAGGTTTTCCCATTGCCTGCAAGAAAGGCAGAGGAAAATGTGAAGTGGGGTGTGTGTCTGTGAAAATAGCAAGCAGGGGTAGGCACAGCAGTAGTTGTCAGGGGGAAACTTTGGAGAAACCTTTTCTCCTCGAGAAAAAGATGTAAACTCATGTATCTAGCTGGGAGGGGTGATTTTTTTTTTGAGCGATAAATGATTGATAGGGATTAATCATCATTGCCTCTCTGCACACGTTTTTTGTTTGCATTAAAACAGTTTGGAAAGTTACACAGAACTGGGTGAAATGTGTGTTTATAGACAGAAAGTTTGGTTACAGACAGAAAGCAACTGTGGTAACTCAAAGCAGTTTACATTAACAATTAAAAACAAAAACCTAAACACACACACATAAATGTAAAAGTTGTGGTTCATATCTTGTAATATTCTAAAAAGTATTGCCCAGTTTAAATAAGACCTCAGATGCAAAAAAAGTGCACTCACTTATGTATGTTTCATGTGTCACGGCACTTTAACAACGCTTTAAGATACGATGGTTCTTTACAGGCAAAGCAATTTATGGCCCTGAGGAAACTTACTGGAGTGCCGCTGCTGTCAGCTGCAGAGCTTCAAGCCATGTGAAACTCTGCATGGTTCAAGAACTGCTCATGCCCTTCTACACAGCACCTCACTACACAGTACCTGCTATCCATGCACCCCAGTGATGACATAACTTCACACCTGAGATGGACCTGACCCTATGCTGACAACTGCTACACCCACATCACAACCACAGAGCACTGAACGTGGCATGTCTGCACTAAATCACTGCACACACAGCCACTAGGATATATAAATAGAGACCACAACTCAGATGATACGACACAGATTATGGGACTATATCTTTCTGGCTCTATGTTTTGCACCTTTGAAGGCAAAGTAGATGTTTATCTTGAAGTTTGGCTTCGCGTAGCTGATATATGTTTCACAAAGAGCTGGCACAGGAGGGTCCAGGATGGATGGGCAGCATGGTTTGGGGGAAGAGGGGCTTTAACTCACTGCCCTAGCTGTGATGGTAATCAGAATTGTCCCCCACCATGCCAACTATTTGCAGTGGAAGCAAAGCTCCCATTGGGGCTCTACAGGATTTCTCAAATAAATTAGTGATTAAACCCCCCCCCCCAATCCTGGCAAATTGCCATATTTTCCTTCTGCAGATTTGTTTCATTTATTAAATAGGTTAGTTTCGATTTTGTATAAACTTTGTTCATGAGTCACAGTGCTTGCTTGAAATATCAATGTTATGAGCAGAATATTTACAGATAAATATCTAATTTGTGTTTTTAGGCATTAGTATCTGATATACACCATTTCTGCAAAACTGAAAGTTCAGCTCAGTCCATAAGAAATTAATTACCTAATGCAATTTGTTTTGCTTAGAGCTGCATCTGAGGAAGCTTTAGATAAAGTGAATGCAGGGTATTGACATGTTGAAAATACTTTGCACCAATCCTGTGGAAGTCTGAGGGTATTTTTCCTTCCCATTAAGTTTCAAGTGATACATTTTATTGAATTGTATATGGAAATGAACAGATAAATCAATATAATCTCTCCTATTTGTTCAAATACTAAATCTAATTTTGTGTGCTCCCTACACTTTTCTATTTTTATCAAGATCCATTCTTATAATTAAATGTGTGTGTGTGTGTGCCTTTCAAATTGAAACCTGATTATTAAACTACAAAATGCATATATTTCTGGCTTACTGCTGTATGAACCATCCTACTCTTCCAGCTTTTAAACAATTCCAAGGAAGAGTTCCAAATTCAGGTAAATTAAGTAAACATAAATGGAATTATATACAAAACAGTGGATTGCGTGGTTGGTTAATTTGCACCATTAGGAACACTCAAACCACTCACTTTTTCTATTTAACAAAAGCAAAAGACAAGTGGGCCTCCCTTTGAAAGGCACTACTTTCCTGTATGGAGGACCAGGACAATGGTTTTCACTACCATGACCTGCTTTTGACTTTCCTTTGTCAGCACCTGCCAGTTTGTAAGCACATACATAATGTTGGATTGCATGGGCTGACTTGGCAAGACGTTTATGCTGTTACGTTATGATCCAAACCAAACAGAAGATACTCAACATCAACATAGAGACTAGAACAAATATAGACACAGATACGGGTGTTTCTGAAAACATAGAAGGGATATTGCCCCCCCCCCCCCCGTCCACTCCTTTAACCTTTCAGTACTGGTGTACTTTGGAGATTAGGTATTTTATGGTAAGTACTATCATTAGGATAAAAGAGGAACACCAGTGATGAGCTGGATGGAGAGACTTGAGCATTGAAAATGCATTTGCGCATCTGCAGTCATCAGTCATATAAAATTGTACCTAAACCATAGTAAATGTAGGTACATTCAATATGAGTTTTTTCGGGGGGGGGGGGGGGGCTTCAGCAGGTGCAAGGAATTCCTTGCAGGCTAAGAAGAAAGAGACACAGTAAGATGTAAGGACAGCAAAAGCACCACTCTTGTTTTTCATTACAGGAAACGAATACTCTGGAAGGCTTGAGAGCGAGGTGCATGCACCTTCGTAACAAGACAGGATGGAAGCATACCAGTAAATTAAGCAGGGAGGCAGCTGCCAACACAATAAACATGTGAGTAAAAGAATATTTGTGCCATCCATGCTGCCAAACTGATGATAACATATGGCCTGCAAGATTTTGAACTATTTTCTGAAGACACTCTGAAAAGGCTCTGTGCCTCACCATGTACACATTGTTGTCAAGTGACATGACTATTTAGAAGGATACACATTGTTAATAATTCCCAGAGGAATGGCTATGCTTCTCTGTTGCAGAAAAACAACTCCTTAGAGACCAACAAATTGTGTATCTTAGAATGGACCACATGAAAGCCAGTTTCATTAGATGCATGAAGTCTTATCCTGAGTTGTGTGTGTGTGTTGTAAAGAATGAGATCAGAAGGAAAGGAAATGCAGAAGGTATAGACTGTGATGATTATATTATTGATGGTAAACACACACATACACACACAATTGTTATTGATTCTGGCCCTGCTAAATCAATTTGTCTACCTGGGACATAGATCAGTTGCTTGTTTGGGACAGAGTTGCACTCCTGATTAGCAGGTACATAGTGGGGTACTCCATCTCTGTCACTAGAAGCCCAAGTTACCTTTTGTGGTCAAGAGGTGTTTTCTACCAGTTTGGGCTGGTGCTCAGTTGTGACTGCAGTGGTCCATGCATTGGTAAGCTCAAGGCTTGATTACTGCACTTTTTGTGAGGCTGCCCTTGCATCTGGTCTAGAAGTTTCAGCTAGTGGAAAATGCAACAACCAGACTGCTCACAGGATTAGTGGCCCCAATCGCAGTGGTGCAGGGCAGGGGATGGTATGGTGTGGGTGGTGGGGCAGGCTGGGTAAAGAGCACATGGCACAGGCAGCTAGTGACTATGCCATGGGCCAGCCCCTCCTTCATCCTTGGGAATTATGGTTGTCCTTCAGCCAGCCCTCAGGTCTCTGGCTGCTGTTGCTGAATGTCAGGTTGGCTTGGAGCAGGCATAGGCAAACTCAGCCCTCCAGATGCTTTGGGACTACAACTCCCATCATCCCTAGCTAACACGACCAGGGGTCAGGGATGATGGGAATCGTAGTCCCAAAACACCTGGAGGGCCAGGTTTGCCTGTGCCTTGCTTGGAGTAAGGCCTCACCACACATGCCTTATGCAAAGAAATTAGATGCTGTCAATGCAGAACTGGACCCTATTGATTAAAATATATTGTTGATTTTGAAATGGATAGGTCAAGTTCATGAAACATTTTGAAGTGATTTACTGGTTCTTTGAACAGGACAGCGTTAACTGGTTGGCGAGCAAAAACAAGAACCACCCCTTGTTTTCTTTTCAATGTGAATTTGAGTTTTCCAGACTCCCCTCACTGCTGCCCCACCCCTCGAATCAAGCTAAAACTGACTTAGACAACTGGTTGGTGTAATGCCAATATCTTCAGAAGCAAATTGAGACAGAACTAGATTCTGAAGTAGGAGACATCTCTTTATAGAATAAAGCATTAACTAGTAATAGGGCTTTGCAGGGAGCTGTCATAATTAATAAGCACCCACGCACAAGGCTTGCTTTGTTAAATACAGTGTAATCCTTACAGGAGTTATTGCATGCAATAATTAACTTGATTACAGAAGGCAGAAGGGGAAAAAAGTCTCAGACTAATCAAAGCACCCTCTGTAACTCATAGGCTTTAATAATTATTATTTTCCCTCTTACAAACTGCAGGTGCTTCGTTATGAGTTTTGAGAATAACTAAATGCTTGTCCTTAAGATTTGATTAATATTTAGGAGTTGCTTTAACGTCATAGAAAGCATTAATCAGATCTTTAATTTTTGGATCATTTTCCTGTTTGATTGGGGATAAAGTACTCATCAAAATGAATTAAACAGGCCATTTCAGTGCAGAAAGTTTGGCTAGTTCCTGGCTGTGGAGTTCAGGGCCATTGTGTGTGGTTCAACTTTCTTTTGAGGGAGGAAATACTTTGTGAATATAATGCAGGTATAAAAAAAATTAAGGACTGTGCAACACAGTATTTTTCTGAGGCTGTAATATTATTGTCCACTTAAAATAAAGGGATTCTCTAACTCTTACAGTGCTGTAGTTACTCGCAAAAAGCACAAGTCATATTTCTAGGATTTTGAGACATTGCTTTTTGGTTGACACAAATAAGGGGTGCATCAGTTCTGGGTGATCAGAGCTCTGCAGCCTAGGCATTTATTTATAAAGAAATGTCTACCTCACTTCTCTTTATAAATAAATCCTAAGTGGCTTACAGAATCACTAAAACACACCAACTCAATATATACAGTAATAAAGCCCATTTTGTCTTTAAAACAGTATTGCATATTAGGAGCACCATACAAGTTTATAAGCAGGGAGATAAAAACGGTAAACAACACTGGAAATGTGACAAAATACAATAAAATAAAAAAGTAACCCTGTCCCAAGTCATGTAGGACTTTGTAGGTCATAATCAGTACTTCAAATTGTGTCCAGATGTGGACCCAGCCAGTAAAGCTGTAAGACTGGCCCTGGTCAGTGTTCTGGCTGCAGAATTCTTAAAGGGTATTCTGAAGTTTCTGAATACCCATCAAGTGTCTGTAATTTCCAGGGACAGTCCCAGATTTAGAGATGCTGTCTCACTTTTTGATTTGATCGCAGAATGTCCCTCTTTTCCTTAGGACGTCCCTATTTCCATCGGAGAAATGTTGGAAGGTATGGAGTTATCCGACCCCATAGCCATCTGAAGCAGGCATCCCCAAACTCGCCCCTCCAGATGTTTTGGGACTACAACTCCCATCATCCCTAGCTAACAGGCCCAGTGGTCAGGGATGATGGGAATTGTAGTCCTAAAACATACTACTACTACTACTACTGCTAATGGAATAGGACATTCCCATTCTCATTGGAGAAATGTTGGAGGGCATGTCCTTGAAATGTAGCCCCATGTAGACCAAACAACATTACTATGCACTACAGTAGTCCAAACAACATGTATAGTGGTTTCTATGGCCAGACTACATGTGCTGATTCACCAACACCACCGTTTGAAGTCTGCCCCATCAATCAGGAAATATTTTTAGCCTCTCAAAAATTCTAATGGATCAATACAACATGTTTATTACTTTAACAGTGAAATCCTAAGTAAAATAATAGTATAAAAAGGTAAAGGTACCCCTGCCCGTACGGGCCAGTCGTGTCCGACTCTAGGGTTGTGCGCCCATCTCACTTAAGAGGCCGGGGGCCAGCGCTGTCCGGAGACACTTCCTGGTCACGTGGCCAGCGTGACGAAGCTGCTCTGGTGAGCCAGCACCAGCGCAGCACACGGAAACGCCGTTTACCTTCCCGCTATAAAGCGGTACCTATTTATCTACTTGCACTTGGGGGTCCTTTTGAACTGCTAGGTGGGCAGGAGCTGGGACCGAAAGACGGGAGCTTACCCCGCCGCGGGGATTCGAACCGCCAACCATGCGATCGGCAAGTC
This sequence comes from Podarcis filfolensis, assembly GCF_964270895.1. NCBI lineage: Eukaryota > Metazoa > Chordata > Lepidosauria > Squamata > Lacertidae > Podarcis > Podarcis filfolensis. The sequence goes on from NC_139614.1 coordinate 18,794,130, forward strand.
CTAGGCACTGAGGTTTTACCCACAGCACCACCCGCGTCCCTGCACAGTATAATAATAGTATAATCATGGCTAATAAAAATGTGCTTAATTAAAATACCAGGAAAAATATAAGCTGAGAATCCCCACCTCCTATGCCGTTAGGCTGAAAATAGCTGGGGACTTCTAGAAATAACCAATTTTCCTTCCATGAACCAGAAAGGTAGAGATATAAATTTACTTTGAAACCATGATAATGGCAATCCAAGTGATGTTGACATCAGCCTGGTGTTTCTTGCCATTGCTGAAAGAGCAACAGTTACTGTTTAATTCTAATGCAGTAAGATAGCCTGCAGCTAAATAATACATTTCTGTTAGCAATTATTTAGCACAATCCTGAACTGCAAATAAATTTACATAAAAATTTGCCTCTTGTAGAGAGTACTTACAGGGAATGTAATTGGATGTAGAGAGAAATAAAATGGCTCCAAATGGATGAAATGTTTGCATTACAAGAGCATTAGCATTCCAAAATCCTTTATAGAAATATAAACATATACATTGCAGTGTTTAAATACTAAGCAGGCATATATAATATTTAATGATGTGCCATCAAAGCTATTGCTTTTTGTACAAAAAAAGAAATGTATGCATTGGAATACTTTTTGAAATCCCACTTCTATCTTATGCAAGGCTGGAATATCAATTTTTACCCTTGCATCTCCTTTCCTCCTCTTGCTTCCCATTCTTATTTCTACCATTGTCAAATTTCAAACAGCAAGTTTCTTGAAGAATGAGCCTTCCAATTTTGCCTAGACTGCTTTGTAAAACAGCATGTACAATGAAGAGAATAATAATAATAATAATAATAATAATAATAATAATAATAATAATAATAATTCTTCCCAATGATCTAGACTGTACATTCTACTTTGGGATGCTTCTTTCCCCTTTTGTGTGTGGAAGTAGTTTATTCTCAAGTTCAAGGTCTTAGCTCTTATGTTCAACCATTGTAACTTCTATTATCTGTGATCAGCGAAGTTCTAGAGTGCTGGTAGGGTTAGCCCTTACACATTTTCAAAAATAAGGAAATGCATCAACAAAAAAGGGATAAAAGAGGTCATATATTTGCATATGCTAATTTATTTGTTAATTTGTTCAAATTTAGCAATAATGACTGTAATTTTAAATTGAAATAGGGTGTTTTGCATCAAAGTGGGGGAGACTATGACTTGTGTGCCTCCTCAGTCTGCTTTCTAGGTGCTGACTGTTGGAAGGATACTTGAAGGCCCTTGTACTTCCTTCTTATGTTTCTTTTGAGCCATAATTAGACTGGACAGTTGGTTTAAATGGAGGACTCCTTCAAACAGAAGATTGCCTTCTGTAAAGAAGGACATTTCACCACCTTATGCACGTAGAATTATTGTTGCTAAGTACTGTGAGCAGATTGCTTGCTTAAGAATAAGACCTAGTTAGAAACCTACCTGCAGTCGTAACGTTTGGAACTGGACACTGCACGGCGCTCAGAAGAGATGTGGTTATTTAAAACAGTGTTATCTTTCTCTTTGATTTGTCAGTGAGGCTGATGTGAGGCTGAATCATCTGCCTGACCCACTTAGCTCCAGAGGTTACCACTTTGGAGTGGGAGCCTGCACACAGCAACCCCACTTTGTGTATGAACCAGACCTAAGTGAAGAAAGAAATGTATGAATCCACTCTCAAAAGTGCAGTTAGAGTAAATCTGACCTCTTTACAAGCTGGAAGTGGAGCAAATCAATTTTTTTTAAAATAAACACTTTAGAGGTCAATGTTACATAGCAATTCATATGGGCTGGCATTTAAGCAGAGATTAGCTTATTCATGAGAGGACAATGACTGACACCTCCCCTAGCAAGAGGACTGGGGGCATGGAAACACCAGAGAGCTGTTATTTAATGGACTGCACTAAATGTCTTAGTCTTTAAGTTGTAACAATACTATTTCTCATTTTTAGAAAAAAAATATTGTTACTGTACAAATAATAGAACTGGGTGATAACCATACTAATGTTAGCTGTACTTGAAGCAGACTCATTGAGTAGAGTGTGAAACCTCTTGAGTGTGACTTTGTTGGATATCACCCAGTGTTTCTCCATAATAAAATACTATTTATTCATATTCCAACATATTTCTTGGGCTTAGGGGTTGGCACGTTGGGATATACTGTAAACACATAGGGTGTCATACAAACCCAGCAATATGATATTAATAAAATTGATATTGCTGAACAGATTCTTAATTTGAATTATATTGCATTTTTCCCCATTCTAGTTAGCTGATATGTAGAACAAACTTGAAAGTATTTTTTTAAAGGCTTCAAAGCTGCTTAATTGGACATAGTTTAAACATGTTTGTTAATTATTCCCTACTTTAAATCGTGTCATGTGCAGTAAAGATTGAGAGGCTGCATGCTCAGATTTCAACATTAATCTAGCCATTCAAATAATTGCAATTAATGTATCAAAATTTGCTATTTAAATTGTTGTAATTGCACCCAGCTGCATTCAAGTGGCCTTATTATTCCTGTAGGGCAAGGGAAGATCAATAGATGAACATCCTCACTGTCAGATCTCAAATAATTTTCTGGTGCTGCTCTGCCTTGCACTCTTACACTCATAAGAATGAATTGCAATTAAATATTTTGACCTAACTAATCTGTGATTCCTCGTGAAGTCTCAGAATACTATAATGCTATATAAGCTGTTATTGCAGAAACCTATGCCAACGTCGAATTTTCTAGCATTGTTTCTTTCTGCTCTGCATAATTATGTTTAAATAAAGCACAGAGAATATACGAATTATTGTAAAATACGAAGATTGCAATAAAACATTGATCATAGGGGCAGTATTCCAACTGGACAAGCAGTTCGGTTTGGGCTAAAGGGTAGTAAAGGCAGAGATAGCCTGATGTTAAATTTAGGTGATAAGATGCCAGAAGGGCATGTATGGAGCTGAATTAGGATAAAGAAGGATGTTGGAAGAAGATACATACCGATGCAAGGCAGAGTGTGTGCTCTGAGAACTGGGGAGAGGAAGAGAAAGTGTAAAACAAATATCACCTATTACAAGGCAGGAGAAGTGAAGGAGATTGCAGTGTATCAGGAGGTCATGTGAATCAGGAGGTCCGAACATGTGAAACTCAAGGATTTCCTAGGCAGTTTCCCTTTTAATTCTTGGGCTTTTATTATCCACAGCACTCAGGGTTTTTCTAGGTCCCCTTGATCTCTATATTACATGGAACTAACACTGTGGTGTAGGGAGAGACATGTGCTAAGAGAGACATAATGTCCAAAACATAGCAAGCCTCTGAAAGAAAGATTGCCACAGGTTGATTATTAGAATTTTACCTGTATTATAGTCTATATTCTGTTTTCGTATGCTGCTCCCTGCTTTGGGATGAAAGCAACACACACACACACACACACACACACACACACTGGAATGGTAACTTGCAGCTAGTTGGAATTTTTATTACATGAAATAATGTCAGTCTTTCCTACAGGAAAAAGAGTTGAATTTTTAATATGGGATTGCCCCCCCCCAAAAAAATGTTCCAAAAGAACTTTCGCACACTGTATTTAATCTCTTTAAGAGAACATCCCAAATGAAAACAGCTATGCTTCTATCGTTCTTTCCTGATGGTGCTTGTTATTTCATGTTGACAACTTGTGTTTTCGCACTTCACCTCCAGATTAGTGCACTAAGCTGAAAGGTGACTTGTGCGCCTCTCCAGCTATTCAACATCTTTGTGCCGTCAATTTTCAACCACCAGGACCAAGATGATGATGTTGTGAAAAGGTGGTTTCTTCAATCAATTTCTTGATTGTACGAATTTTCACAAAGCTAGAGCTGTGGAGGTGGTGTCTGAACTCCATTGTCATCCAAGGTCATAACTGCGTCCTAAACATTTCAGAGTACTATAATGAAAAAAGTAATGCATGAATGTATATGGCTGTGGTGGAAGAGAAACACATTTTTAGTTAGTATATGGTTGTGATGAAGAAGTCAGATGCACAGTTCAGCCCAACTTGCATTCTCATTAGGTGAATTGACCTTTTGGGCTGAAAATTAAGTCTGTTTAGTTTCTCTAAAACTCCTGTCAGACTGTTGGGCAAGACCCAATGGTGGGAGGGGAATCAGGGAACGGTGACAAAAGTAAGTCACCCAGGAAGTAAGTGTGGGTGCATGTATATGTGTGCATGTGTACAAGGTTTTGAGGGTATTCTGCACCAGCAAATTATCAAACCATGGTAAAACATCACACATTAAAAACTTCCCTATATAGGGCTGCCTTCAGATGTCTTTTAGTTTTGTTGTAGGCTTCGAATCAGGTTGCGTGCAATACTTGGGATCAAACTGGATTTGACCAAACTGGGAGTTCTGTGATTGGCTACCCCATTTATATTTACCCTGTAGCAAAATCAGATAAGGGTTGAGGCACTAGCAAAGGGCATTTTCCACAAATGTAAGCAGGATGCACATTATTTATCATGAGGCTTTCACAAATGACGCTTTCCAGATGAAAAGGCATCATTGGGGTCAAACTAGAAATGACCTTGGGAGAGCCTTGACTTGGACTCCCATGCATTATTATTTTTAAGTAAAAGCAAATCACATTGAAGTCACAGTCCTGTGTATCTTTAATACCTTCCCCCGTGCCATTTCTGGAGTATATACACCCCGTGTATCCTTGATGAACAGGAGACAAAATGCACAACTTTTCATCTTATGATATATTGGACATTAATATAAAAAGATGTGCAAAACTAGGATGTGCAAATCATTATATTTCCCAGTTACCAGTGCCCACTTTGGTCAGTTGGCACTCAAATGGTCTCCTATAAATTCTAAGGTACAACCCACACTGTAACTGGAGTTATCGCTGGCAGCAGCCAACCATAGCAATGTCCTCCGGAGCACATTCATTGAAAAGCATTGGTATTTATTCAATTATTTGCAAGTAAGAAGCACATAGATTTTGTTTTCTATCAATCAGCCTGTTTTTAATACTGTAATCATTACATCAGTCAAATAATCCATGTCAGACCTTCGCTATCAAACTGTATTCATTACTTTGTAGCTCAGACAACCTAATGATAGTACTGCCTGCTCAAAATAGCGCTTCATTCACTTATATGCATTTTATAGATGATGAGCACGATCTATTCCCTTTCATGTGTGCACTTCTGCTTAGGTGGGGATGGTATTGTTCCTTGTAAAGTATTGGGGAACAAAGCTAAAAACTGTTGTAAGCTGACAACAATAGACCTGAATCATAATTAGCCTCCCAGCTTCTGCCATTCCATTCCCTGCAGCTGGCCACAGCTGACCCCTCGTTTCCTCAAGCCCAGGTCTTAAAGGAGCCTTACTGTCACAGGGATCTCCATAGGGCATCCTTGAGTTTCCCCACCTTTTTCAGCCACAGTTCCTTGGCAGGATACTGCTGTACATGACTTGGACATGGTGCCCAACCATCCTATTCAATTACTTCCAGCCTGCTTAAACTTCCAGCTATATACCATGGTATCGTCAGGGAGAACAGTTCTGGTTGCTTGAATTTTATCTTCATATATAAATATCACAGAGAGAGCCATTACATCAGAATGGTATTCACTGGACTAGTTAATAGACTATAGTTTCCTTATTGAGTCAGTGGTGTTCAACAAATAACTGCAGTGCTGTTATATCAGTTGCAGGAAATAATGAGGCACCCAAGTTTGCCTACCTTGTGCATTTTGGATAGTAGCAAGAAGATACCTGGTTGAGGGGCCCGTAGTGTGTTCTCTAGAAGTGTTTATAAGTAGTTTCTCCCCTATATCTTATACCCCTGTTTCCATATGTATGCCAAATGAGGATAAGTTTGCATCATACTTCTTGAAACCTTAATCATCCAGTTTGTGTTTAAGGTGCCACAAGACATGCAAAGTTAGTTATTCTTGAATCTAAAAATGATAAATTGTCACACTATAGTAAATATAGTAGCAGCAAAGGCAAATTTTGTGTAATAACAAGAAATGGCTAAGATACCTGTCTTTGTACTCTTGCAGTACATCTTTTTGTGGTGTGCAATGTGGCAGTCATCTTTGGTTGCACAACCATTCCTCCTTTTCAACCATTTCAACCCCCAAGGACTGTTGCAATTAAAGTGGTTTTGCTTATACTGCACATCTGTGAGCCTGCATTTATGAACTTCACTTGCCGGGAGTGTTTTTTGGAGAACAGTCTGCCGTTGCAGTGACTTCTTATTTGTAAACCTGAGCTTGTTAAATGCAAAGAGCTATACTAAGGCAGCTGTACTGTTGAGATTTATACTCACAAGTCAAGAAGTTCAAAGTCATCGTTCCCCTGACAACCATACTGTGTGTCCCCTTGTTCATACTTGATGACACAGTTTTATTACTATGTCTGCGTAGAGACTTGTATATATCGAGCTCTTTGTGCAATTCTGGCATCAGGTTTGGAGGCTTGTTTCAGGATGGGGAAGATGGTACAGCAAAACAGCTATGCCATATTAATGTCCATTCCATATTCAAAGGGCAGAAAGTGATCTCACTCCTTTTCATTTTAATTAATTTAATTAATGCATTTACTTTACATTAATAGTACCATCAAATCCCTAAGGGTTAAGGCATTTTTCTACAAAGCTTGGCTACTTGACTATGGAATGAATGCATCTGTAACTGCTGTTTGTGAGAGTTTGCAGATCAAGTAATATAACATTGCACATACATCACCTCTGTGGGACCTAAAATTTGGGCCAAACAATGTATTTCAGTTGAAAAGAATTGTTTGGATGCAGTGACAGGTAGAGATAATAGAAACAGCAATAACCTCCCACTCAATTTCTATTTCTTCTGCAATAAAAATTATTTATTTTGATCTGTAATTGTCCTTATTTCATGGACATGGGGAACTATTAACACTGTGAACATGTTGGAGCTGAAAGGAAAGATTGGAAACAAAGTGAAAGCCAAGGGGGAAAGAGTACAGCTTCCTTCAAAAATAACTTCCAGTGCCTTTGTCCCTCTACTGAGAGGACCACATTCTTCTATTCCTGCTCAACTGGCAAGTGACCACACCTGCTATTTTACCAAGGGACCAATGGGCTCCCAAAAACCCTCTGTGTCTCTTAACTTAACCCTTATGTCTCTCCATCTCACTTCCACTGCAGTTGGATGCAGATTTTTAATCTCTTCTTTCATAGTTGCAAATCACACTCTACATTTAGCATCATGACCCACCTATAAATTCCTCACCCACAGCCACAGGAAAGAATAGTTCAACTTCTCATCTACATATGAGGTAGATACAGAAAAATGGGAGAAATGGAGTACTTAAACCATCCTATGAGGAATGACGTATTGAAACCATCCCCACGTGTGTCTAAATCAGTCACTGTCCTCCTTTTAACCTATAGACTTCTATGAACAATGACAGGTTAATTCCCCTCTCACGATCTGCTACTGTAAAGACTGGAATATTTCCTTATTTTAAACTTAAGTGTTATAAAGTTATACTAATGTTTACATCAGGTATAGGTAATGTGGTGTCCGTCAGATGTTGTGTACAAAAACCCTATCATCCCTGGCAATTGGCTGGGACCGAGAGTTGTAATCAACAGCATCTGTTGGAGGGTATAATGTTGGCTAGCCCTGGTTTACAGCATGAAGAGAAATTAAAGGTCTAAATTAGTCTTGAACAGCTGCAATTCTGCTCTGCTCTAGTAAAAATTTGTGTAGACTGCTATAGGCAGCCAGGTCTGAAGTATTAAAAATGCACTGTGTTATCAGACTCCAAAAAGGAACTGAAAAGAAAAATGCCAGAATGTAAAAAGAGTGCTTTTAATCCAGGCTCAGATATCTCATAAGTAACCAAATGGAATTTTAAAATAGCTACAAAAATGAACCTTTGGGCAAACACATGTAGCACAAACTGCAGCCAAAAAGAAAGCCCTTTTTTCTTGTTTGTCGTTGTTGAAAAGAAGGTTCCAAGTGCCTGCAAAGAGTGAGTGACTGAAAAATTACTTCTCATTACCCAAAATGGTGGAGATGCTATTTGCCAGCACAGTGCAATAATGTAGCTTGCCTTGTGTGCCTGAGAATCTTGCATGTCAAGCAGCTGCCAGGTACTTTAGCATTTTCAGTATAAATGAGATGTGTAGTAGTAAAGCAAAGCTGCCTGCTAAGAAGCTCAGACTGAGCCTTGGCACTTACTCTAAAAACAATACCTTTGTGAATATTCCAGAAGGCAATTTAATGTGATTCTTAGTTGATTAAAGTGTTTCTTTACAGCAGCTTCAATCATGGACTAACGTTGTATGTGGAAGAGTTTAAGAGCGCCTGATTTTGATAGATATTGCCATTGAATGCTTTCTGACTGAACAGAAGAGAATGTGGTGGTATCTCCTTCAGATTTGGTGTTAGCAAATATTCTTACAGTCTTGTTGTTTTAAAATTACCGTCTATTGAATAAGAACTCGAGTATAATTTAATAGCATATATTAACTAAAATTGTCATGAATAGCCATTGGCAACATGCTGTGTAAGCTCATGAAATATAAATAGGCATTCTTCAATATGTGTCTGACATCAGAACTTGCTGCAGTATAACTCAGTTGGAAATTATCCAAGCAGACTGTAAACAGCAGAAGACCTCAATGAAGAGAACACTAGACAGTTTTGAATCTGAATTTGTGGAAGAAAACTCATCTTCAGTCCCTCTACTAATCGCCTAAGAACTCCTACGGTTAACAAATAAATTGTATCACCTGTTCCCAAGTTGTCCGATTTCACTTCTTTGAGCAGGAAAACATGAATACATGGCATGATGTCAGATACTTATTGAAGAATCCTACTTATTTACATGAGTTTACTCAGAACACTGTGGTGGCTACTTGGGGCAATGAATAGATGAGGTGCAACTTATCAGTTTAGTTTTAACAGGTGTGGGGCCGCTGTTTTAGGAGACAGCCACATGTCTCTTGTGACTTCTTTTGTCTGCACAGACAACGTGCATGCTTCCTTCTGACCTATTTGCTTTCTATACTGTTGCTAATGATAAATGTCTGATCTCATTCATCCTAGAGAGCTTTGTTCTTTAGAATGTTTCCAGACACAGGGTTTTGCAGTCTAAATTTCAGCACTGGTAATGTGTGCTATCTACACTGAACAGTACTGAATGCAGCATAAGTCTCTCAGGGTCTGCTGAGACAGCCCAGCCAGTGTAGCCTCATAACAGCTCTAGTAGCTTTGAACTCTCACAGCAAGGAGTACCTTTTATTTGGAGCTACTTCCTCTTGCTTTCTGGTTGGATGCTACTATCTCTGTTGAGAATGATGGCCCAGTTTGGAGTTGCTAATCCATAGTTTAGTGCTCAGTAAATGAGCCTACTTGAGCCTCAGGCAAGAGCGCTCCACTCTCCTCTTCCAGCATGGATGTGAGGAGATCAGAAGCATATGATTTCAACATGGCCAGAATTGTTGTTTTGTCCAAACTCTGAACTCCGGTTAATTTAAAGCATGGTGTGTTGAAAGAAGCCAAGGTCATGAAACCACAGTTTCAATAATCCTTAGGTGAAACCCGCCACAGTTTGCCTTTTTTGGGGGGGTTGTAACCATAAAGAATGATTATTCTAAACAGCGGCGTAGCGTGGGTTGTCAGCACCCGGGGCAAGGCAAGTAATTTGCGCCCCCTAACCCGGGGCAAGGCAAGTAATTTGCGCCCCCTAACCCCTAACCATGGTCATTAATACTGACGGCTCTACTCTGGGGCAAACTTCGTGGTGACTACTGCCCTCCGTGGTGTTGTTTTTGCAATTAAAGGACCCCTGCCTCAAATAAAGCATCTTGGGGACTGGGATTTGCCAAGGGAGCTGGGAATTGCAGTTCAGTGGCGGGTCAGGGGGAGAGGGTCCCTTCCGCGTCTGGGTGCCGCGGCCCCTTTGCGCCAAGACGCGTGTCTTTGGGCGTCGCGGCGCAGCCTTCTCGGTCTCCCTCCCCGGCCCGGCTAGCCCCGATGCGGCTTCTTTCTGGCGCGGGGAGGGGGCGGCTCTGGGGCCAGTGCGTCGGCCGGCCTCCAGTGCGGGTGGGCGGGCCCCATCGGGGCAGGTGGACGGTCTTGGCGCGCAGGCACTAGAGCGCAGGTGGCTCCGGCTGGGCGCTTCATTCGCCGCCGGTGGCGCGTTTGGCGGGCTGCGCGCGTCCAGACAGCGACCCGAGCCTGGGCGGCGTGGCGCTTGGTGCCGGAGCCTCCGCCCGCAGCGCCCCGTCGGGAGACCCAGCCGGAAGGAGCCTCGAGCCGGCTGTCTGACGCGGCTGAAGCTGCCAGGGCAGCATGGCAGGCGGCGGCTCCTCGGCGACTCCACACGGCCAGCCCAGCGCGCTGGCCGAGCCCCGCAGGCGAACGCTGCCCGTCGGTGAGGAGGGGCTGCCTGGTGCGCCCTCCGCGGCCCGCGCTGAGAGCCGCTGCCAGCTCGTCGGTTCCACGAGGCATGGGGCTCTGCTACAGCCTGCGCCCGAGGCTCTTCGGCGACTTCGGAGGCTGCGAGCGCGCCCCCCCCAGATGTTGCGCCCGGTGCGGCCGGCCCCCCCTGCACCCCCACGCTACGCCACTGATTCTAAATGAGGAAACGAATGCTTCTAGTCTCCTTGTGGCCACACTGCAGAAGAACAGGATTGGGATCACATGAAACAAATTGTTTGTTTAGCACTATGGGATGCGGGTGGCGCTGTGGTCTAAACCACTGAGTCTCTTGGGCTTGCCGATTGGAAGGTTGGCAGTTCAAATCCCCGCGACGGGGTGAGCTCCCGTTGCTTGGTCCCAGCTCCTGCCAACCTAGCAGTTCGAAAGCACATCAAAGTGCAAGTAGATAAATAGGTACCGCTGCGAAGGGAGCGAAGCGTTTCTGTGCGCTGCTCTGGTTTCACCAGAAGTGGCTCAGTCATGCTGGCCACATGACCCGGAAAAACTGTCTGCGGACAAACGCCGGCTGCCTTGGCCAGTAAAGCGAGATGAGCGCCTCAACTCCAGAGTTGTTCGCGACTGGACTTAACTGTGAGGGGTCCTTTACCTTTACCTTTATGGTTTCATCTTATCTCTGAACCGGGTATTTGACTATAAGAGTTGTTCAATAGGGTCAGAATTCCCTGTTACTCATCATCGAGTGGTTTTTGCTGCATCAACATTAGGTTTTGAGTATTATAGTATGGTGGAAGCTGTTTCCTCACACTCCAGATTTATTAAATATATTGATTGCTGCAGTCTAGCTTAATGGTTTCCCATTAATATGATGAGTGGATTTGTCTAACTGACCTCTGTGCCCTTTTGAAAACTGATGCCTATACCTGTGACATTGTTCTAATAATGCAATTACATTAGCTATAAAATTCTCCACTGACTTGTCCTAATAAGGAAGTTAAAAATTCTAGTCAGCTAATTTACATCCTATTCCTTAGAAACTGTTTTCGTAAACCTTGGAACTGCTTATGTTTTTTCCAGTCTCCTGGTACATTCTGATATCTAGATTTCCTAAAAATAGGTTCTTACAGGTCACCATCTTGTGTCAAATATAAGCTTGTCCCAGAAGCTTCAGAAAAGGAACAAAAGATCCAAAATGGGCAATTATACAATAGTTTCCCTATAAGAGTGTTTTTGTAGTGGAATATTGATTTAGGTCTTCAAATACAAATGTTTATCCTTGAATGCCTTTTAAAATAAAATCTTACCAAACATCATTGAGTATACAGTGCACAGCAGTCCTTGGCATCCTGCAGAGTTTTTCTTAGAAGAAAGATGAATGTAAAGTCTCTTGGCTAGTAACTGATTTATAGAAAGTTGAACCACTTTTAACTTCCATGCATTTTGTCCTTGGTTTGTTGTGTTCGCAATGCAAAAGGGCATTTTCTTATTGTGCAGGCCTTATGTTTCAGACATTCTCTTTTGCTGTGAAAAAGATAATATTTTCCTCCATTATTTCTCTCTATCAAGGCAGCTATATTCATAATTTCTTCATGAAGGGTAGTCTTCTCTGTCATTCGTCTTACCAACTGTCTCACTTTTCAGATATTCTAGTTTTTAAGCCTGCCAGGAACACAGTATTAATATTACTCACAAAGATCTTTAAAATGATTTGTGATGGCAGTGGCATTATAATAATGTTCTTTGTATTGTTTTCTATCTTATGCAAAACATAATGTTCAGTTTGTTCTCTCCCTTTATAGCATAAGTCAAAGAAGAGAAGGAGTGGTACTGAAAATGATGCTTGCCTATTTTCACAGTTCATAGAGTTCATCATAGAATGGTAGAGTTGGAAGGGACCACCAGGGTCATCTAGTCCACCCCTGCAATGGAGGACTCTTTTACCTAATGTGGGGCTCAAACCCATGACCCAGAGATGCGGAGTCTCATGCTTTACCGACTAAGCTATTCCCTTCTGACCTTCTTACTGTAAAACACAGAAAACACTCTCAATTCAGATGTGGACAATTCTTGAACAGGCAGAGACTTGTGTCTTCACATCTGGACTTATGTTGGTTCCTTCTCCATTTCCTGTTTAGCACTAATTACAGTTTGGCATTGCATCCAAGTTGGTTAGCTGTTGCCCTCTGAATTAGAAACCTGCATTAAACAATAGTTTCCAGTTCTGGTTTGGAGGTCAAGGACTAAGGAGGACCCTTTCACTGTATGGCCCTGTGGGGCCAGTGCCCCTCCAGCCTGAGAATGTGATACTGCCATCCTTAGACACAAAGGGCTCCATACCAGAAGATGTAGTGAGACCATAAGCTCTCCTGCTCTGTTGCAGCAGGAGAATTATGCAACAGGCTCGGCCCCTTTAATTGAACAAGCACCTCCCAGTGCAGGCAGGTCTAGCAGTTGGAGTGCAGCTGTTGCTACTATAGATAGGACATGGTCTCTTGCTTGCTGAAGCCACGTCAGAAAACAGCCTGCACCCAGACTAAACCCTGCCTTGTTTTGAACCCAGCCTGAGCCTCTCCTCAGAGCAGGACAATGGGTAACTGTGTGTTTGATACTGAATGAGTGCATCATATTACTATTTTTGTCCAAAGTGATGCAGATCTCAGCAGTGAAGGGGAAGGGGTGTCTGTGTTTCTGGCCTGCTGGTTGTTTTTCTGTGTAGGTAGCTGATCAAGAACATACAGGATTTTAAAAGGTTCATCCTGCAAGATTTGATTCAGAATCTTTTGCCCTACCAGTTCTGAACTATGGTCACTGTTGCCTGATGTCCCCCGGATTCTGCACTGTTATATGAAATCTGGATTTGGGTCAGTGCTTGCAGTCATTTCTTTATCCTCCCTGTAGGCTGTACTTGCAATTTATCTCACAATACACAAGCACATAGATTCTCAGTATTAGTGAAGCAAGCACCTGCAAAATCCTTAGCAATTGTAAGTTTGCCAAAGTATCTACCTAAGATATTGGAAAAATAAAGCAATATGTTTTGCTTCACATTTTCATTCTATTTTTGACATGCACTCGCTCAGTAAAGATTAAGCCAATGCTATCCAGCACTTAAAATTAACAGTGTATTTGAACATACATAATTCATATATGCACACAGACACAGCAGGGGAGGAGGAAATCACATTTGTTCACTTGAGCCTCAATATCAGCAGCAGGTTCTCCAGAAAGCACCAGTTCTGAATAGGTCTCTATAAAATTTTAAAATCCCGTGGTTTCAACCACCACATTTCTAGGGCTGCAGGTATCTTGAGTCTTCCCTTTAATTTCCTTAACCAAGTTACTCTTATTTTTCTTTTCCTCATACGCTTGTGAAATTGTGGGTAGAAAATTCCTGCCTTGCAGGGGGTTGGACTAGATGACCCTTGCAGTCCCTTTCCAATGCTACAATTCTGTGATTCTTCCAGTACTTTGGGGCTTTCTTGCTTTGTGTTTAATAGCATTAACAAAGACTCCAAAGGATTACAAGTACATTTGTGTGCAGATAAAGCAATGTTTCTGTTATGCACAAAATCTTTGTAGTAAAAGCACGGAAGAGAAAAGCCTCGCAAGACAGAAATGTTATTTTAAACATTACAAGTTAAGGCTTAAGGGCTATGCAATCAGATAAAAATGCTTAAGATATATAGTGTTCACAAAGCCATGAGCTTAATAGTGTTTATTAGAGATGCTAGTGAAGCTTACTGGGCTTATTATCCCCCCTCAAAAATGAGCTTCATGACTTATGAAGCCTCTGAGTTATGCTCCAACTTGGGTTAAAGTACGAGCTGGAAAAGAAATCCTGGTGCAATTCAGCACACCCCTTCCTTTCCATTCAAAAGCTGCCAGGGGCAGAGGAAGGGGGGGTGCGGTAGGGGAGGGATTGCCCGGGTGTCACCACTGAGGGGGGTGACAAAATGCCGGGTGGCACTTACCGTGAGGCCTGCAGCCCACCCAAGCCACGCATCTCTCCTGGGAGAGACGTGGTGGCTTAGGCTTAGGCCCAGTATACCTGAAGGAGCGTCTCCACCCCCATTGTTCTGCCCGGACTCTGAGGTCCAGTGCCAAGGGCCTTCTGGCGGTATCCTCACTGTGAGAAGCAAAGCTACAGGGAACCAGGCAGAGGGCCTTCTCGGTAGTGGCACCTGCCCTGTGGAACACCCTCCCATCAGATGTCAAAGAGATAAACAACTACCTGACATTCAGAAGACATCTGAAGGCAGCCCTGTTCAGGGAAGTTTTTAATGTGTGACATTTTGATGTATTTTTAATCTTTGTTGGAAGCCGCCCAGAGTGGCTGGGGAAACCCAACCAGATGGGTGGGCTGCAAATAATAAATTATTATTATTATTATTATTATTATTATTATTATTATTATTATTGGTGTGCGCAAGCTCCACACTGCCCAAATGGTCCACCCACTGCCTCCCCCTCAACTGTAGGGCGGCTGTGTGGGAGGAGGCAGGCAGACTCCTCAGAGGCCCCACGGAGCATCCTGCCCCAGCTGGCCCAGCCCCATGGGTGGCTGGCCCCGCCCCATGGGTGGCTGGCCCTGCCCCATGGCGCAGAACACGCACGCCACCCCAGTCACCTGAACGGCTTGCACTGCCGCTGAAAACTGCAAAACTCCCAAGGGCCTGTGGAGCTTTTTGTCCCGTGCAGCACACCAAAGAGGGGAGGGAGGGCCAGGAAAATCTTCCTTCTTCCCTCTTATCATATGTAAGGGTTTTTATAGGAATCAGAACTATGGTGGTTGCTGAGCATAATTGGATTGGAGCTGGGAAAACTATTTATAGTTTTGTTTTATTTGTTTATTTAACAAATCTGCAGGCTGCTGCGCAGCATAAAGCCATCAAAGCAGTGTACAAAATAAAAGCCGAGTAAGACACATGTTTTGAAAGCAATGGAATAATTTCAGAGAACCATATAAACAATAAAACCATCATTGCAAATTCTAACAAAACAATAAAACCATTTCTGCAGATATATATATATATATATATATATATATATATATATATATATATATAACTGATACCCCATAAATGACTGGGTTACACCTCAGGAAAAGATTTCTTACACAAAAAATTCTTTGCTGGGCACCCAGGCAGCAATGATGCAGACCCCTGAATTTTGGCTATTAACCGATTCCAGAGAACCATAGCTAGAACACTGCAAGCCCAGTTTTGGAAATATTTCCAAGCTAATTTGGTGTGAACAGGAGGAAGCACCTCCATCTCTAGTGCTTGTATTTCGGGGGGGGGGGGAGGTCTGGGAGGGGGCAGAATGCAGCAATGTGAAAACTGAGAAAGTTCCCCCTATTGACAAATTGCCATGGTCCAAGTGCTTTGAGTATCTTCTGTGAGGGTTTGTTTTGTTATATTACTGCTTTTTTTTCTATGCGGTTTTTCATTCTAACTCCTTGTTGGAGTTGTCATGCTGAGGTCTCATGCGTTCAGATGCCTTTATCACTGCTAAATGCTTCTTTATAATTTATATATCCAGCTGTGGTGAAAGCATGTGCTATTAGGAGACTGGAGGAAGAGGAGGCCTTTTTTGCTGGAACAAATTACTAGGGAAGAAGGTGGGGGGAGGGTGAGAGAATATTGTTGTAAAAAAAAAAGGAAAGAGGTGTAATCAACTGGCGTTTTTCTGCTATTATCAATAATGTGTTTAATAGGTCTTCTGACGCGAGCTTCTTTTTCATCTCGATCCTGAAGTACAAGACTTTGCTGTGATATAACATCAGTCTTACTCCTACTTATTCTCCTCTGTTGGTCCCCTTTACTTTATTTTGCTCTTTTTTGAGTTCTCGGGGCCAAACTAGGTGTGACACGGGGAAAATATGTGATCAGATCACTTGATTTATTTGTCATTGAATCATCCCAGGACATTGTGCTATGGGAGTATTTTTCTCTCCCCCCCCCCATTTTAATAAACATTTGGGGCACAATATACCGTAAGTCAGCAAAAAGAAGAAGAGGGAAAGGGCTAAGCCTTTGTCTACATGATTATGTCCCCTCTCAGTGTCTGCCTTTTATCAATGAAATAACACAGGGGATTTGCAATCATATTTTAAAATGTCTACTTTGCCCCAAAGTATTACAGGTTTGGGAAAAAGTTGAGTACATCTGTCATAGAGTAGTGTAGGCTTATGCCTATACAAACACACGTGTTACTTGCTTCTTTTATTGTGTGTCCCTAGCCTTGGGAAAGAGCTGCTTAGCATAGTATAATGGCAAAAAAATCATTGGAGAGAAACAATAGTAGTAAGACTGAAGTGGGTGCAGGGAGGTTCATTGATGACTGAAAATGCAAACAGGGCCTTTTTGTGCAGAAAGCAGCAGTGCAATTAAGGTTATTTGGTTTGCTGTAGCAGGGATGAAAGATAAAAACCTAAATAAGTACCTAAACATACTGAGATGTTGGCTCTTTGCCTCTGGCTTCTTACAACACATGAAAATGGGGGCATTACAATGTTATTTTGATAAACCCCCCCTGCTCTCATTGGTTTGTTCTGACAGATAATATTGATGAGATAGGATAGTTTAACACTAGAAGAGTCCGAGACTAGGTCATATGATGGTCCATCTATGGCACAATCTCTTAACTGACTGCCCTGGGGCAACTGGACATGGGAGGGTGTGTGTGTATGTAATATATGGGAGTTTGATCACATACTTTAATTCAGTTACAAATCCTACAATGGCTGATACATCACACCACCCACCAAAGGTCTGATGTATTCAGAGCCTAATTTTCAAAAGTCATTGAGCCTACAACTAGTTTCTGTATCACAGGAGAAATGCTGTTCTCACAGTGACTAACCTGTGAACAACAACAATTTTATTACTATTTATACCCCGCCCATCTGGCTGGGTTGCCCCAGCCACTCAGGGCAGCTTCCAACACATGTAGAAACATAATAAAACTTCAAACATTAATAATAACAATCAGATCTAATATAAAAAGTCACAATAACTATAAAATAAACTACAAGAAGGAACTGAGCACAACAGCAGTCTCCTCACTTCTCATTGCCAAAAAGAGGTGCTCCAGACGTGCTGTTTAATGTACAAGAGTTTAGGCATGCAGAGGAAAAAGGACAAGAAAGGGTTAATTTCAGGGTGCTGTTTAATTTGGGCATGTTTCTGGCCTGCACCTGCAGCTAGTTAAGCATGTGAGAATGACTCATCACAATATACAGTATAAATGCTGTTGTGTTTGAAGTAGGTTTCCTCTTGGCCCAATGCCCTTGACCAGAGCATAGCCTGCATATGCTGTAAGGAACATACTGTATGTAACTGAAACTGCAGTGTACTGTCAGTAATGCAACTGAGGCTGGATCTAGACCAGGGGTCAGCAAACTTTTTCCGCAGGGGGCCGGTCCACTGTCCCTCAGACCTTGTGGGGGGCCGGACTATATTTTGGAGGGAAAAAATCCTCCCCATGACTTTCCCCTCCCTTCTCCAGAGCACCGGACGAGCCCCAGTGGCTGCTTACCTGTGCCTTGTGAGCAACAGGGGCTGGTGGGGGCGGGGGTGGGACGATGGGCAGTGCAAAAGGGCTGGCTCCGGAGAGGAGCTGCTTAAAATGGCACTCAGCCATCCACGGCTCAACAAAGCCCAGCCCCCTTCCTCCTCTAGGCAGGGCAGGGAGAAGCCAGGAGGGAGGGAGGGAGGAGGTGCCGCTGTGGTGTGTGTGTGGGTGGGTGGGGAAATGGCACATCCTGAATGATCAGAATCCCCACACCGATCCACACGGTGATTCCTGGACCGTCCGCGGGCCAGATCCAGAAGGCAATTGGGCCAGATCTGGCCCCTGGGCCTTAGTTTGCCTACCCATGATCTAGACACATCAAAGAAGCGTTTCAGTTAAAAGCGTTGTAAATTTATACAGGGAAAACGGGTAGAGAAAAACAGGGCTCCACATCGCCATCTAGTGGCACAATGTTATATCGCACATACAACGCATGTAAATGGCTTTTTCTTTACCAATCTAGCTGAGTCCTGACACTTCCTAGAACTGTTTGGTCCTTCTCTGTTCTCTTGGCACACTCCGTGCTGACGTTAGGATGGGCACTCTGCACACTGCCTCTGACAGTAGAGGAAGAACATAACCATATATGCTCTGTGAATTTGCCCAATACTCTTACAGCCACCGCAGTTAGTGGGAGCATACTGGGTAAAGAAGTATTATTTTTGTGTGTGTGTCTGTCTTGAATATTCTGATATTCAAATTCAGTGGATGGCCTTAGGTTATAGTATTATAAACGGGGGAGAAAAACTGCTCTTTCTCTACCCCATCATAATCTTATATACGCCTCTGTCATGTTCCCCCTTACTTATTTTTGTCTACACTAAAAAGACCCAAATGTTGCAACCTTTGCTTCAGCTCCTTGATCATTTCCGGTTGCTGAACCTTTTTAAGCTCTACAATATTCTTTTTGAGTTGAGGTAACCAAAACTATACACAATATTTCAAGTGTGGTTGTACTATAGTTTAGGATAACATTAGGTTATTGGCAGTTTTTACCTTCTACCCTTTTCCTGATTATACCTGACATGGAATTCACATTTTCTGCAGCTTCTGCACACTGTGTTGATATTTTTTTGCCAATTTATCCACTATGACCCCAAAGTCTTGTTCCTAGTCAGTCACCACCAGTTCAGATCCTTTTAGTGTTTATATGAAATTAAGGTATCACCCCCGCCACCAACATTTGCACCTGTCATTTTACTGCCCATTTACCCAATTTGGAGATAGCATTTTGGAGCTCTTCACAATCCCTTTATGTTTTAACCACCCTGAACAATTTGGTATGATTGTGGTGCTCTGTGGTTACCTCTCCATGGTTACTTCTCCGCATTGGGACCCATGCTAGACCAAGTAAAAAAGCATGGGTCCCAATACTAGGCAAGTTATGTGCTACTGGAATGTCTCATGGCAAAAATTGTGTAAGGTAATATGAAAAACAATATCTGACAAGCCCAGTAATAGCTTAACTGGCTAAAGGTTTTAGCTTTCTGATAAAACTTGCTTTAGCTAGAGCAAAATTATTATTAAAGGACACTTAAGAGTGTTTGAAATAAATGTCCTTCACCTATCGTCATGCTACTGTGGAATATTTAAAGTCAGTCTGGAGAAACTATAATTTATTCGGTATTGCAAGTTTCTCCAGCAAGGGTAATTTCATAATGCACCAAGCTCAGTATTATAGAATTAATGGAAGTAATAATATTGAGTACTTTCTGGAGAGCTTTTTTAATATTCAAAGCAATTGACAAATGTATTGTGTAACGGCTGAGTAAGTAAAAGCAAAGAATTGTTTTAACTCTGAAGCAAAGTGTGTTTCAGCACCCATTATGGAAACATAAATGCTTTTGAATCTCTTTAGCAGATTAAGAAGATACATTGCTGGGTGTGAGAATGTTCCAAACATGCATCGTGATCTTCTATCTTTTCATTCCTAATGACTGAATGCTTTATCCTAGAATAGCCAGAGGCAATTGCTTAAATAGCTGGCAAATTGGGTGCATGCAAATAATGTGATGCATTTGAATAATTTCTTTTTGCAGATGACCAAAAAGGATTTAAATGCAGAGGGACAGCTAGTTTTGTGTGTCAGAACTATGTAGCAACTTCAGTTCCTATGGAGTGAACAGTACTTTGTGCTTTAGTAGCTAATACACTAATACACGCTTTTCCAACTACACAAGAGACGACTCTACACATGGACATCACCAGATGGGCAACATCGAAATCAGATTGATTATATTCTCTGCAGCCAAAGATGGAGAAGCTCTATACAGTCAGCAAAAACAAGACCTGGAGCTGACTGTGGCTCAGATCATCAGCTTCTTATAGCAAAATTCAAGCTTAAACTGAAGAAAGTAGGAAAAACCACTGGGCCGGTAAGATACAATCTAAACCAAATCCCTTATGAATACGCAGTGGAAGTGAGGAACAGATTTAAGGATTTAGATTTGCTGGACAGAGTGCCTGAAGAACTATGGGTGGAGGCTCGCAACATTATACAGGAGGCAGCAACTAAAACCATCCCAATGAAAAAGAAATGCAAGAAAGCAAAGTGGCTGTCCAACGAGGCCTTACAAATAGCGGGGGAGAGAAGGCAAGCAAAATGCGAGGGAGATAGTGAAAGATACAGGAAATTGAATGCAGATTTCCAAAGAATAGCAAGGAGAGACAAGAAGGCCTTCTTAAACGAGCAATGCAAAGAAATAGAGGAAAACAACAGAATGGGAAGAACCAGAGATCTGTTCAAGAAAATCGGAAATATGAAAGGAACATTTCGTACAAAGATTACCATAATAAAGGACAAAAGTGGTAAGGACCTAACAGAAGCAGAAGACATCAAGAAGAGGTGGCAAGAATACACAGAGGAATTATACCAGAAAGATATGGATGTCTCGTACACCCCAGGCAGTGTGATTGCTGACCTTGAGCCAGACATCCTGGAGAGTGAAGTCAAATGGGCCTTAGAAAGCACTGCAAATAACAAGGCCAGTGGAAGTGATGGTATTCCAGCTGAACTATTTAAAATTTTAAAAGATGATGCTGTTAAGGTGCTACACTCAATATGCTAGCAAGTTTGGAAAACTCAGCAGTGGCCAGAGGATTGGAGAAGATCAGTCTACATCCCAATCCCAAAGAAGGGCAGTGCCAAAGAATGCTCCAACTACCGCACAATTGCACTCATTTCACACGCTAGCAAGGTTATGCTTAAAATTCTACAAGGAAGGCTCAAGCAGTATGTGGACCGAGAACTCCCAGAAGTGCAAGCTGGATTTAGAAGAGGCAGAGGAACCAGAGACCAAATTGCAAACATGCGCTGGATTATGGAGAAAGCTAGAGAGTTCCAGAAAGACATCTACTTCTGCTTCATTGACTATGCAAAAGCCTTTGACTGTGTCGACCACAGCAAACTATGGCAAGTTCTTAAAGAAATGGGAGTGCCTGATCACCTCATCTGTCTCCTGAGAAATCTCTATGTGGGACAAGAAGCTACAGTTAGAACTGGATATGAAACAACTGATTGGTTCAAAATTGGGAAAGGAGTACAACAAGGCTGTATATTGTCTCCCTGCTTATTTAACTTATATGCAGAATTCATCATGCGAAAGGCTGGGCTGAATAAATCCCAAGCCGGAATTAAGATTTCCAGAAGAAATATCAACAACCTCAGATATGCAGATGACACAACCTTGATGGCAGAAAGTGAGGAGGAATTAAAGAACCTTTTATTGAGGGTGAAAGAGGAGAGCGCAAAATATGGTCTGAAGCTCAACATCAAAAAAACGAAGATCATGGCCACTGGTCCCATCACCTCCTGGCAAATAGAAGGGGAAGAAATGGAGGCAGTAAGAGATTTTACTTTCTTGGGCTCCATGATCACTGCAGATGGTGACAGCAGTCACGAAATTAAAAGACGCCTGCTTCTTGGGAGAAAAGCAATGACAAACCTAGACAGCATCTTAAAAAGTAGAGACATCACCTTGCCAACAAAGGTCCGTATAGTTAAAGCTATGGTTTTCCCAGTAGTGATGTATGGAAGTGAGAGCTGGACCATAAAGAAGGCTGATCGCCGAAGAATTGATGCTTTTGAATTATGGTGCTGGAGGAGACTCTTGAGAGTCCCATGGACTGCAAGAAGATCAAACGTATCCATTCTTAAGGAAATCAGCCCTGAGTGCTCACTGGAAGGACAGATTGTGAAGCTGAGGCTCCAATACTTTGGCCACCTCATGAGAAGAGAAGACTCCCTGGAAAAGACCCTGATGTTGGGAAAGATGGAGGGCACAAGGAGAAGGGGACGACAGAGGATGAGATGGTTGGATGGTGTTCTTGAAGCTACCAGCATGAGTTTGATCAAACTGCGGGAGGCAGTGGAGGACAGAAGTGCCTGGCATGCTCTGGTCCATGGGGTCACGAAGAGTTGGACACGACTAAACGACTAAACAACCACAACACACTAATACACAGCTAAGGCAGCACAATGAGCCCTGCTCTGCTTCACTTCTAGTTTCCCGCTCTCTCAAATCTTGTAGTATTATCCAATTGCAACTGGATGGAACTGGCCTCATGTTGACACAATGCTAAATTATGATTTGGTGTTACTTGAAAGACCCTCGGGCTCACACATCCTGTTCCCTCTCCTTCTCAAGCACAGCTGCTAGGAGAATACTGGAAGCTTTGCTTCCGTTTTTAATTAAGTGCAGTTTAGCGTCTTCTCCAAATCCAGACAAACATTGGTTAGTTGAAACAAGCCAACTTCATACCATGATCAGCCACAGGTTAGGTTTCAAATACAGTGCTAAACGGTGGTTAATAATAATAATACAAAAATAGATGCAGAAGTTTCCTATATCCTTATGAGTCCACTAGAGGAGGAGATGGGATGAGGACTAGGCTTGTTCTCACAATGCTAAACTGTGTTTTAGCATTTTGTCTGAGCCGTTCCATGGTCATTATTCTTAAAAATCACATGATGCCACTAATCCATTAAATCTGCCCATCTACTACCAATTCAGGTTCAAGGTCCTTGTATTTACAATGCCCTGAACAACTTAGGTCCGAGGTACCTTAGGGACTGCCTATACCTTTATATCCTGGCTTGATCACTGAGGTCACCTGCAGGAGCTTTACTAGTCATCCCTCAAGCTGGTGAGGCTCATCTGACAGCAACAAGAAGCTGAGCTTTTAGTGTCATTGGCCCAGTCCTGTGGAATGCTCAGCTAATATTTTAGAGATTCAGCAGGCAATTAAGAAAGTGTCTTTCCGAAATAGCTCATAGAATCATAGAATTTTAGCATTGGAAGGGTCGTGTAGTCCAGCCCCTGCAATGCAGGTACCCTGTCTACAGCCATCCCTGGGTGGGCTTGAACCACCAACCTTCTAGTTGACAGTGAGATGCACTAACCCACTGCACCACAGTGAGTTGGTTGATGTTTTTTGATTTAAAGTTTTCACATGATTTTTAAATATTCTTGTTTTAAACTGCTTTGATTTTTTTTAACCAACTAGTTGTATATACCGTATTTTTCGCTCTATAAGATGCACCAGACCACAAGACGCACCTAGTTTTTGGAGGAGGAAAACAAGAAAAAAAAAATATTCTGAATCTCAGAAGCCAGAACAGCAAGAGGGATCGCTGCGCAGTGAAAGCAGCAATCCCTCTTGCTGTTCTGGCTTCTGGGATAGCTGCGCAGCCTGCATTCGCTCCATAAGACGCACACACATTTCCCCTTACTTTTTAGGAGGGAAAAAGTGAGTCTTATAGAGCAAAAAATACGGTAAATATTTTTATTAAGAACAATGGGGATAATGTGGTTGAGAATACTGGAATGATCTTGGTGAGCAAAACATGAGAAAAATGGCATTATCCCTAGCTGCAGTCTAAATATATGTCCTGTTTGTGTTACTGTGGAGAAATCAAAAGGTGAATGCTGGACTTTGGTTTAAAATTATTGCCGTGAACACCACTTTAAAAATACGATTCAATCCAAAATCTGTTTGCAGGTAAATAACATCACAGTTAAACAAAGGCTTTGTGCATTGGTTTTCTCTTAGATTAGTTGTCAAGTTCTATGAAAATTGTAAACATGATGAATTTGGGGTCACTTACCTTTAACCCCGTCCAATCTTTGAATGTTTAAATGATGTGCACTTAGGCACAAAAATTTACACCTCCTGAACAACCGTATCATAAGGCACTTAGCAGCCATATAACTTTATTGACCAGTTTCTCATCTTAGGAACTGAATGTGCTTATACTATACATTTTTCAATATGCTGCCTTGTTCTTAAATGCCCCTGTAACCATGTCTTGAAGTCACTATGTTGTAGAAACTCAGTAAGTGGGGTTCAGGGGGCAGAGAAAGTCCAGTATGATTATACTGTGCACAGTTGGACACTTCTGCACAACATCCTCATCCACTGCCTTCTGAGCAGCAATTGCTGCTGCTTTAATAGATAATCCGAGAAGCATTATGCTCTGCAAATCGTATCTTATCAAACATTCAACAATTAAACTCTTGGCTATTTCATACACTTTGGGAATAGAAAGAAAAGCTCCTGGTTTTACATTATTGATAATTATAATTTCTCACATTTCATAAGGTAAACTCTCTGTAAAATAAAAGGAAAAAAGTTTTTTTTAATAAAAAAAATCAGTTTTAAAACATGCGCTGAGGGAGACCATGCTTTGAATCGTGAGATCTTGTATGATCACCAATGGAAGGCCGATTAGCAACAGGACCAAGACATTTCTCTGTGATCCTGGTTAGCCATGCCTTCCTTTGACTTTCTTTTCTTTTCCTTATAGACTCAGGTAGCTAGGAATTTCTTTTATTCATCCACTCAGTTATCCTTTGAAATGAGTTGCTGCTGTTTCCATTTTATAGCTGGAAACAGAGGTAGAAAGTTCTTGACCAAGCAAAAACTGAAAATTTAAAACACTGGATGGTATTCAGCTAAGTTCTACTCAGTGTAGACAGACTGAAATTAATGGACCCAACTTAGTCATGTTCATTATTTTCACTCAGTGTAGACAGACTGAAATTAATGGACCCAACTTAGTCATGTTCATTATTTTCAGTGGATCTACACTGAGTACCACCCACTTGCTTCATTCAAAACCAAGCAAAACAGTAATTTCCTGGGTGCAATTAGTTTTGTAGGTTTTTTCAAAAAATATATATTTAAGAAACAAGTATTATTTACCAAGAAAATGGGGAAAACCTAAATAATTGATACACTGGCGAAAATTATTGAAGCGTATCACTTAGCCCTGTGACTTAGATGTATGTTTTACTTGCTTTGAAGTACCCAAAACGAAACAAAAAAAGGAAAGTCAGATTCCATTTGTGGATATAGCCAAAGCAGCAGCATACAGGTTAACTTTTACAGCACAGTCCTTTGCATGTCTACCAAGAAGTCCCACTCAAAGTAGGCGGCTGTTAGTGACTTAATGGAAGAGGGAAGTTAGCATTGCTCATCTGCTATGTGTATGTAAGCTTGATCTCTCTCTTGGTTTGGAACATATATGTTTAAAGCAGTTAGCAGATGGCTATTCAGCGTGTTTCAGTTTTGTACAATATGTAACAATATGGCATATCAGGGAAAATATAGGCACTTGACTTAAGATTTTTCTCAATTTTTATGGATAAAAAGATTGAAAGTTTAAATTGCAACCAGGCACTTTTTCCTCCAAGGGAAAAAATGCACACCATTGCAGAAAAAAATTGAAATCTTTAAATGGCCATAAGGTGTCTTTAGGAAAGGGTCGCTGCACGTGAGAGCTTGCAACCATAGAAATGTCAGAGAGATGCTGAGGCAGCAGGAGAATGGCAGTGTAAAATGTTTAGGTCAGTGAGGAACGATAAGCATAGTGATCAATAATCAAGTGATTTGTGAAAAGCTGTTGATGACAGTGGATTTAGCCTGGTACCAAAAGGGTACTATATAGGGAAGCCATTTTGGGGAAATATCTATGACATACACCAAAGGGTAAAATCCTTAGCTTTGTTTTGCATAACGTTCATAATATTCTATTAGGTTTCCCCCCCCCCATACAGATGAATTCTATTGCAGAAAAAAATCAAGCCCAGAGGAGACTTCAGTCCTATTTATACTTATTTGTACCACTTCTGAATAGACGCGTACAGTGGTACCTCGGGTTAATTCGTTCCGGAGGTCCATTCTTAACCTGAAACTGTTCTTAACTTGAAGCACCACTTTAGCTAATGGGGCCTCCCGCTGCCGCCGCACCGCCGAAGCACGAATTCTGTTCTCATCCTGAAGCAAAGTTCTTAACCTGAAGCACTATTTCTGGGTTAGCGGAGTCTGTAACCTGAAGCGTATGTAACCTGAAGCGTATGTAACCCAAGGTACCACTGTATAGGATTGCACTCTAAGAACCTTGTGGCACCTTGGAGGCTAACAAATTCACTTTTGCTTAAGCTTTCATGTTGCTGAACTCTGATTTAAGGTACCAGGCTTAAAAAGTCAAGCAAATTATGGAGTTAGGACCTAGTAACCCTAGCAACTTCAGCGATTACAGTCAGGAACCCTGACCCAGTTGAGATTTTTATAGTTTGGCTTAGTGACTGAAGCATGCGCAAGTCTTTTTACTTATGTAAAGCCTTTGGTTCCTTCCATTGTGTGAGCCACAATACGACTAGGAAGCCTCTAATTAAGTATAATTTCTTGTTTTTGCCAAACCTGTGTTATTGGGTGTAATGAATAAATAAATGCTTACCAGCTTCAGAACCAGCCAGGATATTAAACAATAGTTTAGGGTTACCAGACGTCCCCGTTTCCCGGGGACAGCCTTGGATTTGCGAACAAGTCCCTGGACAAATTCCATCCCCGGAATGTCCCCGGATTTCATCTAAGAAATGAAGCAACGGCAGTCTTAGCAGCTTGGAGCAGTAGGCTCTGGCTGGCTTCAGAAGCTGGTCGGAAGTCCCCATATGATGGTGGTGCAGGGGCTCAAAGATGCAGCTTCCGGGCTGCCTCCACCTTCCCAGACCCCAGCATATAAGCTGTGAAGGGAGGCTTCATGCTGCCTATTGGAGCAGTCTCCCAACTCCTACTTGCGTGCAAGCAGGAGCGGGGCGGGGATCTCTCAGCTATGAAAGGAGGCCTCAGAGCTTGCGTGCAAGCAGGAGGGGGCAGGGACCTCTCAGTTAGGCAACGGGAAGCCTCCCTTCCCAGCTGAGAGATCCCTGCCCCCTCCTGCTTGCACGCAAGTAGGAATGAGATTGGGGTTGCTCTGATGGGAAGGGAGGCATCGCGCTGCCCGAGCCTCGCCGCTGCCACTGCTCTTGGCTCTCCTTCTCTGCCTTCCTTGCCCAACCCACCGCGCATCGCTTCTCCACCACCACCACCACTACTGAAGAACCAACAACTCAGGGGCTGCCCAGGCTCATGGAGAAAGGAGATAGATGCCTTGGAGGAAGGGGAAACATGGCGGTTGAGGTCAAGGCGGCAGTGGCCCCTCTGCCCTGCCATCGTTGCAGCACCAACATCCCAAATGTGTAGTATTTATTTATTTATTTATTTAAAGTGTCTCCGGATTCATTGAAAAAAATCTGGTAACCTTACAATAGTTTGCAGTTGGTTTCAGATCTTGACTTGTTCCAATGCTGATAACCCTATTTTACTAGCGAAGGTGAAATGTGAAACTATGGTTAAATAGAGGCACCCTGCTTCAACTGCACTCTGCAGCAAAGGGAGGTGCATAAAGGGCAGGGTGGCGACATGGCTGAGATAACGATCATTTGAATGTGTCCGTCCATTGCCGAGGGCTCGCTGAGCTAGCTCTCACAGCCACATGACTCTCATCTGCAGTTCAGTCTTTAATAGGATATTTGCTTGGAGGGCAGTATTTCAGCTAACAGAAATCTTCACAAAGGACTTTTAGCGAGTTTATCTGTGTCTTATTCTCAATTGGCTTGGATAATGAAGTTTAATTCAATCAAACCTCAGGAGAAGTTTCTGAATTCTCTCATGCACGATGCAAGTATTTGCTTTTCCACAGAGTCTGAGGTTAGTGAGGCATATTGGAAGAGTTTACTGACTGTGCTTAGATGAGCCACAGGGCCTTGGAAGGAGTTTGCACACTCAGCAGGGCTAGCATTAGCACTCCACAGAGCCTAAGCAAGAGAGCAAAGCTTCATTACAACAGTAGCTTCCAGGCTTTTTTCCAGTTACCTTCAACATTTTCCAGTGGGAGGAGAGAAGCAAGTCTACATTTGATGTTTTCAGAACAGTACAGAAGAGCCTTGTTTCTCCTTCTTCTGTTTCTAGGAGCATGAAAAGAAAACAATTCCCCTACTTGCTTTTTCTCTTAAAATCATTTCTAAGGTACTGATGTCCATTAGAAAGAATGTAAGAACTTCACTTGAAAACCTCACAAGGGGGGAATGGACACCAGGGAAAGGGGTTCCCATCTCATAGCCAAAATTTCAGCATTTTAACTTTAAAACATACAAAAGTTAAAATTTAAAACACAAGTATGGATGGAGCCCTTCTGCTGATGTAAGCCTAGTTATGATCCAAGCCCATGGGCAGAATTCAGATAATGAGCTCCATCAGCAGAAGCCCCAAAGCACAAAGAAATCTGCTTGAGTAATGGGGCTTCCCCCACATCCGCTGTGCCTTCTGAAATTGGCTTGTTGGGGTTTGAGGAAATCCCCAGAACTGTGAGTGCAAAGGGAAGAAGGGGGATTGGTCCATCTGGTGAACTGAAATGCTTGCACAGATGGAGCGTTCATAAATAGTGCAATGTTCAGTTCCACCCAAAGTCTGTAAAGCAATCTTCTTTGTAGTTATTTCTATTCAACAAGTACTACTTTATAGTATCAGCTGAACCCCTTGGGTCCTTTTAAGCTAGTAAATTTATAGTGCAATCCTGTGCATCAGAATTAAGTCCCATTGTTTTTAATAAGGCGTATTCCCAGGTAAGTGCATAGGAGCCTTAATATTCTAAAAGAATATAACACAGACAACTTTACATTTTCTCTTCATACTGAGACCAACTCCAGTTGTTTTCATTAGGATCCTGAGGCTAAGGGAAATAAGATGGTCACATGCACAGATATAGGTGTTGCAGAAATTAGAGTAATTGCAGCATAACTTCTTAGAATTTGAATGGTGGTGCTTATAAATCTGCTTATAAGCCACTGAAAGTGCTCTGTTTCCTTTACAAAGGATTATGAAACAGATATGTATTGCTAATTAAATAACATATGTGATAGATTAGTGCTCATCTCTTTTTATAGAACTTAATTAAATAAATGAGTGCAGCATATTTTAACACAATTAGGCTTCCGTTAAGGTGCTTTCCAGCATAAATAAATTGCTGAAACATAGATTAAACTATAGCTATAGGTTGGGAATGCCTGCTGATTGCAGAGATGCAGCATAGAATTTGCTCCAAGTTCGAAAGCCCACCCTGGACAATTTTAATGATCTGCCACAAGGCACCGAAGACAAAATACTTTCTTTTTGTTATGTGTAGCTGTAGGCATTGTACCAGTCATAGCACAGGGATTGTTTATTTATTGAACAGATCTGAAAGAAAAAGCAAATTGAAATTATTTTGCTAATAGATTTTTCATTGAAGAGTTACCTTTGTTTTCCATGTTTTAATGTATATAAAGAAAAAAAATATTTAAAAAAATGATCACTTATCCTCTGGTTCTGAGAATGAACTCTTATGCTAATACCAAAGTGAGGAAAAGTGTTGGAGACTGCAGAGTCATCAACTTTAGGGCTCTAAGCCTGCTGCTAGAGACTGAGAGACTACTGAAGAAGAGTTTGGATTTGATATCCCGCTTTATCACTACCCTAAGGAGTCTCAAAGCGGCTAACAATCTCCTTTCCCTTCCTCCCCCACAACAAACACTCTGTGAGGTGAGTGGAGCTGAGAGACTTCAGAGAAGTGTGACTAGCCCAAGGTTACCCAGCAGCTTCATGTGGAGGAGCAGGGAATCGAACCCGGTTCCCCAGATTACGAGTCTACCGCTCTTAACCACTACACCACACTGGCTCTCTGAGCCTGACTGACATGAGGAGCCCACAGAACAACGTTCCAAAACACCTGAGCCTCTGGAGCCAGAGCCAGGATCTTCATGGATGTCTTCCCTTCAGCCCAACAAACTAAATGTCTCTCACAGTCCTCTAGCACAGGGAGCTTGTACAGCAGAAGGTCATGAAACATAGCAGTAACTGTCTGCAGGCCAGAGGTTCTCCACAAGGGGACAGCACCTGGGAGAGGTAGTCTGGCGGCAGAAACTTAAATGGAATGAGGCCTTGTACACATTCCTGTTTGCTCTGAATCCACTGTATTCCCACCACTGATTTGGGAAGTGGCGGACAACACAACATTTATCACAATCCTATCCTGTATCTATCTATTCATTTATTTTAAGGAAATAATACATTTTGATGCATTCCTCCCCCCCCCCCGCCCCACCTCCAACCAGCTTCAATCTGAATTGCGGGAAAAATAATTACAGTGGAACCTTGGGTTACATACCGTCCTCCTTACGAACGCTTCGGGTAACGAGCTCCGCTAACCCAGAAGTAGATGCTCCTGGTTGTGAACTTTGCCCCAGGATGCAAGCAGAAGTCACACACCGGCGGTGCGGCGGCAGCAGGAGGCTCCATTAGCGAAAGCGTGCCTCATGTTAAGAATAGTTTCGGGTTAAGACCGGACCTCCGCAACAAATTAAGTTCATAACCGGAAGTACCACTGTACCTAGTTGTGTTTTAAGCAGGGAATGTGTACACAGCCTTGGTTTGCTTTTGACTTTGGCTAGAACAAGTTGCTCACCTGGAGCTCTCCGTGGTGCTTAAACCCCTGACCTGCCACCTTTGCCCCATGGGCTCTTTCACCTGACCACTGGAGGAACATTCATTTATTAATATTACAATTACTTCTGAAAAAAACTTGCTATTCTGTTATGTCCATTGATTTCCAACACTCCCCTCCCCTGATCTGTTCTGTCTTGACACAGGGGAATTTAACAGATGCCTCTTTTCACTAGTATGGGTATTAAGAAAATGAAGTTTTACCCATAACTTTATGTCCATGCCAATTGTCACCCGCATATTTTCTGCACATCCTAATGTTGTTAAAGGAATCCGTACAGGGACTCTGAATTCACTTATCTGAAGAAGTGTGCATGCACACGAAAGCTCATACCAAGAACTAACTTAGTTGGTCTTTAAGGTGCTACTGGAAGGAAAAAATTTTTTTTTGTTTTGACTATGGCAGACCAACACGGCTACCTATCTGTAACTGTGAATTCAATAGTTACTCTACCATCCACTCCATCCATTCTTCTACCTCACTACTCCACCAAACTCTCTGCTTATCCCCTTATCCCATAAAGATTTTTTTCCCTTTTGTTTTTACTGATCCCTGAACCTTTAACAGTCAAAATCTGGACCTGCAGTTGCATACATTTACATGAATTTTCACAAATGAGCAGCACAAACAATCAGTATGCATAGACTCAAATGCTGCTGGTAAAATGTGAATTCATGTCAATAATTTGTATATTATGTGATCAATATGCAGTTTTTAGGTGGAAACTCTGTATTTTGGCAGAACTATGTATAATATGTTAATGCTGCCTATTTGTGTACATTATCTACTCCTTCATGTGAATGCACAGTCATCAGTATTTATGCACATTTTCTATTTGGCTCATGTTAACCACAAAATTTACATAATTTATCCTGTATATTAGGTTTTAAAATGACTCAAAAGATTAGAAAAAATTTGTGCGGTTGTATAGAAAAACATTATCCTTTATATATATACAAAGTATTTGTAATTTTAAATTCATACTGCTCTCTAGTGGGGAATGTTTTCAATGCAGAAGATGCATAGATGTTGAAAAACAGAAACAGGCATGCTGATGTTATTTCATTGTTTGCATTTAAGATTTATGCTTGTCCTCCTCCTAATAGTATTTTTGTAAGTCTTAGGGCCCCATCTGAACTATACATCTGAAGCACTATGGTACTACTTTGAACAGTCTTGGTTTCCCCCAAATAAATTTGGGAACTGTAGTTTGTTAAGGATGCTGATAGTTATTAAAGGTAAAGGTAAAGAGACCCCTGACCATTAGGTCCAGTCGTGACCAACTCTGGGGTTGCGACGCTCATCTCGCTTTATTGGCCGAGGGAGCCGGCGTACAGCTTCCGGGTCATGTGGCCAGCATGACTAAGCCGCTTCTGGCGAACCAGAGCAGCGCACAGAAACGCCGTTTAGCTTCCCGCCGGAGTGGTACCTATTTATCTACTTGCACTTTGATGTGCTTTCGAACTGCTAGGTTGGCAGGAGCAGGGACTGAGCAACGGGAGCTCACCCCTTTGCGGGGATTCGAACCACTGACCTTCTGATCGGCAAGTCCTAGGCTCTGTGGTTTAACCCACAGCGCCACCCATGACCCTATTCCTCTCTCAGAGCTATAGTTCTCAGAGTTTGTTCACAGTCCATACCTCTGCCTGGGAAACTCTAGTGCAGATGTGGCTTAACCTTTTAATACATAAATAAATATTCTTTTGACAGACGATAGCTCTTTTGTTCCTTCTTCCAGAGATAGTAGATATAGAATCCTTGCTGCCTTCCTCAGGGAATATTTGCTCTTTCAGCACTAGCTTAATCAGGAAAAAAAACACTCTGAGAAGTTCTTTATATACTTTCATTCCTTTTGGATTTTTATCCAGGCATTCTCGACTTTCTGATCTCTACCTACCTCATAGTTTCTCCACTGTCAGTTTTAGATTATAAACTCCTTGTGATCAGGAACTTTGTAAATTGATCATAGAACTCCAGATGGCAACATGCACACTGGCATGCTATAAATAGTAATAAAAAATAATTTTGCATTCTGCCCTTCAACCCAAAGGTCTTCAGGGTGCTACACAATGATTCATAAAAAATATACATATGAATATGAGGTCTTAAAACCAACTATATATATGTTTTATAAATTAAAATAAGTCAGAAGGAGCCAGTAACAATTTAGGTATCAAACATTTACATATGCCTGAAATAT
Organism: Podarcis filfolensis; assembly: GCF_964270895.1. Classification (NCBI taxonomy): domain Eukaryota; kingdom Metazoa; phylum Chordata; class Lepidosauria; order Squamata; family Lacertidae; genus Podarcis; species Podarcis filfolensis. The sequence goes on from NC_139614.1 coordinate 18,827,199, forward strand.
CAAATGTGTCATGAGCTGACACCTAAAGGCATTTAATATAGGGGACAGCTATGTGTGGAGGGAATGCCACATCAGGGATACCATAGCTCATGTACCGTGGACTGCAGCTGAAAATGGAACTATGAGCAGGACCTCCTCCTCCACTTTAAGCATCAGCTGGTTGGTAATAGAGAAAATGAACCTTCAAATACTTGGGCCCCAAGCTGTATAGAACATTGCAGACTGAAGTCAGCACCTTAAATTGGACCTGGTAGGACACAAGAAGTCCAAATAATTAAAAGTTGAAAGCTCAATAATAAAAGTTTTAAAAGACCTTTTTCAGAGGTATGGTTGGTTTTTTTTTTTTTTTTGGAGTTCAAAGCTCTTAATTTAACTTTTCAATAATTTTTTTCAGCCACCTTTTATAGTAATATAGAGAAATAGAAAATTACCTTATAGTGAGTCAGGCCATTGGTCTCTATCTAGTTCAGTATTGTCTACACTAGGGGTTGTCAACCTGGTCCCTACTGCCCACTAGTGGGCATTTCAGGATTCTAGGTGGACAGCAGAGGGTTCTATGGCACAAGCTGAATCCTCCTTCCATTGAGCGCTGGTGGGCGGTAACGAAATTTTACCATCAAGAAAGATGCATTAGTGGGCGTTAGGTATAAAAAGGTTGACTACCCCTGGTCTACACTGTCTGGAAGCAGCTCTCCAGGATTTCGTATAGGAGCTTTCCCCAAGCCACTCTATAGATGCTGGGTACTGAAATGGGGACACAAAGCGTACAACTAAGCTATAGCATTTCCCCCATTTTGCAGATGGAAAGAGATATGTTTTTCTGACATCATCTAAAAAATTCATGACTGATCTCAGAGATAGAACATGATCCTGTTATGTTTAATCAGTAAAACCCATTGAATTCAGTGGGACTTACTTCTTGGTAATTGTGCATATCAAGGCAAATCTAGTACTATAAATACTAACAACTGGGAAACACTGGCTTGCGAATGCTCTAATTGGAGAACAGCCTTTACCAAAGGTGTTGTGCGCGTTGAACTCAGGACAGAAGGAAGAAACGTGCTAAGAGGAAGGCATGTTTGGCAAACCCTCACCATGATCAACCCCCACCCAGAAACCTATGTCCCCACTGTGGAAGGACGTGTGGATCTAGAATTGGCTTCCACAGTCACTTACAGACACACTGTTAAGACCTTATTGATGAAAGACAATCTTACTCGGCTATGAGTGATTGACAAAGAAGTAAGTAGAAGCATAAGTTTGCAGTTAAAGAGCTTTAGAATATCTGGTTTAAGGGGTAGACCATTTTATTCCTTAACATTTTGCTTTTAGCTGGCCTGTGAGCTCTGTTCACCAAAATATCTGAAATCCTGGACACTAATGATACATGTTTTCGTAAACACAACTATAATTTGTGGTTTTTACCAGTTATGGTAAGTTGGCTGACTTAATTTTGGTGTCCTTCATAAGTGTTTTGTCTGAAGTACCTCTTGTATGTTTAAGCAATGACTCAGAAAAAGCTCTGTCATATTTGTCTTTTCCAGTGTTTACTTCCTTTTCCTTTCCCACAAGGAAGCACATCAAAAATGGTGCTTGAAAATTCTATCTGTTCCAGTAATTCTCGGTATTAACACAAGCTCCATCTGTACTTCTCACAGTGTTTTATGTGTCCGAAAAGGGATAATAGCTCCATTTTACACAGTATGTAACTCTGGTTACACTGATGTGAAATATTGTAACTTGTCCAAATTGTACAGCAATTTTCCAGCAGAGCTGCAGCTGGAGTCTGTCTTTCTTGGCTGCAACTTAACTTACCAGTTACTAAACTCTAACACTTTCGTTTCTTGGGCCTTTATCCTGAAAATGTGCACAAATCACATTGTCTTCAGTATCGCAGCACACGCCTATGCTTTCAGGAGTCTGGCCTTATTTCATAAAGAACTGCTAATTATTACTAGGGATTAGTACATTTTAAATTTCCCTGTTGGATTCTGAGCCTTTAAGATGCAATCACTTAATATTTTGAAGCATTTCCCTGCAGCTAATGAGATTTATGATTACCGAATGACAGCGTTGGGGAAAAACTCCAAATATCACAAGATCTACTGTGTTAGAATTGTAAAGTTTAGTGCACTACTGTGTGAAGTGTTTAAAATGCCATCCATTCTGTGCTATGCACATGTAAAGAGGAGGTTTGGGAGCCTTAAAAATATATTAGATTTCTTGAATAAAGCAGAGCCTTGGGCTGCAATCCTTAAACCTGAAGTAAGTCCCATTGAACTTGGTGGTGCTTCTGAGCAGACATGTATAGGATCACACTGTGAGCAGTTCAAATAAGTTATTAATTAGACTATCTTCAAATGTGAGTTAGATTAATAACCTTCAATGTCTGTAATTTTTGAAATTCATTATTAGAAATCAGATTTCTCAATTTGTGATTTGGATGAAGACCTTTAAGCTGCTCCACATAGTGTTTTTTTTCCTGTGATAGCTGTGGTTGAGTCCTTCCATACACTAGAATTAGTGGGAGTAACAGAACTGACTGTGTCTTTTCAAACTACAAGCAATGGGTTCAATTTTTAATGATCTTCTATTTTAAATAAACTCACTGTAAAGAGAATAAAACTCACTGTAAACTCACTGTGTAGAAGGGACTTCACTGATTGGCCCCCCTATGGCATGTTGAGTTTTCTGACATTAGGGCCAGGGAGCCACACTAACCAGCCAACCAGGCATTGCTGGTACCATGTGAGAAACACAGCCTTGCTCCATTGACACTAAGTGCAGACCACCAAATTTCCACAGGATGAAAGTGCTAGATGCGCGGTACGCACATCACTCATAGTTTTCTCTTTTGTTTATCTTAGAAACTATGAAGAAACCCTGGAGTCCTAATCCATCTCAAGACAATGTACCGTATGCTGCAAATTTCACATGTTTTCATGAAAGAGAAGGCGAGGCAGACCTGATCCCTGATGAGAGTGAGGAAAAGAAAGAAAGAGAGAAGAAACACAGCAGTTTTACTTTGTGCAATGTGTGCAACATTCAACTGAACTCTGCTGCTCAGGCACAGATCCACTACAATGGGAAATCACACCAGAAAAGATTAAAGCAGCTCAGCAACGGGAATCCAAAAACTGATAATGGTAAGTTATTTGCTATATTCTGTCTTGTCTATGAGATTCATGTGTGAAAGTGCATCAGGTATGCTTTTGAAGTGGTGCTTGAGTCCTTTTTAAAAAGTGGGCAGTGGGTGGTTCCACTTTTAAGTATGGCTAAGCCATTTTTGATGTCTTGCATAATTTAGAAGAGTAAGGTAAATGTAAAGGGACCCCTGACCATTAGGTCCAGTCGTGAACGACTCTGGGGTTGCGGTGCTCATCTCACATGTGGCCAGCATGACTAAACTGCTTCTGGTGAACCAGAGCAGTGCACGGAAACACCATTTACCTTCCCGCCGGAGCGGTACCTATTTATCAACTTGCACTTTGATGTGCTTTTGAACTGCTAGGTTGGCAGGCGCAGTGACTGAGCAACAGGAGCTCACCCCGTCACAGGGATTCGAACCGCTGACCTTCTGATCGGCAAGCCCTAGGCTCTGTGGTTTAGACCACAGTGCCACCCACATCCCTACAATTTAGAAGAGTAGTGTAAAGTAAAATATTAGATTTTAAACATTTCAGAAATATTAAGATTTGGATTTAAGAGTAGAAGCTATGGTTCAAATTATTATTAAATATTCATTAGTGTGGCTTTGATGACATATCTGCTATGCCTGATGTGTAAGCTATGAGCTTGTTTGAATAGTATTTGGCAACCATTATTCAAGCTTGTGAAATCTACAGGCCAGACTACTACAGTGCTTTCTCTGTGGAGCTTTCCTTGAAGAGTGTCCTAAAGCATCAGCTAGTGTAAAATGCTGCAGATTGCTGTCTGGTGGCATATGTATTTCATAAACTTCCTTCCCTGACAAAATGTGCAAAGGGTAAAGGTACGTGAAAGTGTTACCAAGAGATTGCGTTCTGTTATCAAGGCAACAGCTCACTGATTGCAATTGAGTCACACATATTTAGTTGCTGCTGAACATGAATAGGGGCACATTCACATACAGATTTTAATACAATACAATAATGCAATAAATAGGATGTGCATTTAGGTGTACATTCTGCAGCAATTAGCCCTGCATCGTAAGTCACTGTTGGTGGATATAGACGAAATTCTGTTCATGGAAATTGACAGTCAATTAAATTATCTCAGGAAGGGTTGCTCTGGTGAGTGAGATAATGCACAGATGGTAAGAGATTTGTTTGTCCTCAGGGAAGTTGTCAGATAGCCAGACTGATTGGCTATGTGCAGAGTGAAGTCATAACCACATGGCCCATGGTAACATGTGTTGAAGAAGCTCTTCCAAGTTAAAAAGTGGTTCTGAAGCAGCAGAATGATAGCAGAAGTGTAGGTGAAAGCTGGCATGGAAAATAAATTAAAAAATAAATAGTAGGTTTTCATGTGGGTGAACCCCTTTCCCCCTACCTAGATCATTAACCTTGGTACTGAAAATAAACCATTGTGAATATTCAGCCTACTACTGAATAATTTTAATATCTTGTGAAGGGCTCAATTTGGCAAGTCTTCATCCATTTAGCAGTCCATAATCATGGGCTTGAAATCCTGACATGGGTTGTTTACTTTTTTGCTACCCACAGAATCAATCTTTCACAGAACTGATCTTTCATTGCATAATTTTGAAACAACTGATGCTTAATCACTATCCACCTTTGTAGTACTAACCTGAAGATGTTTGTAAATTAGATAATTGCATTTTAAAAATCTGTAAACTGGATGTGATTATTCATTGTCATCGTTTTTAAATATCCACAATTTAGCTGTTTTATGAAGGAGCAACTGTAAAATATTAGTTTTGTGGGCATTTTCCTAAGCTGCACACCAGCAGCCACAGGGGAAAATGTCAGGTCTTTTTGGAGCAGTGAAGTGTAGTCACCATCTGTTCTAGAACACATTTGCTTCTATCTAAGTGCTCAAGCTTCTCTGTTGTCTTTTCAGATGTTTACTTATGTGCTCTTGAAACTAATGCTCTATGGCAGCTTTGTTGATGCGATTGTTCCTTTTTCTGTTTCTGATGTGAATTATTTCCACACAACATGGAAAGCTCGGGTGGGGTTTGTAACATGGGATAGTAAAAACTGAGAAATGATTAATGGGAATCAGCAGCCTTTGTCAAAGTTGCAACGGACTACTGGAAAAAGAAGAAATAAGCTCTGATACAATGTCTGTCCTTCTCGTTAGGTGAGTATTTGTTAGTCTACTTGCTAGGTGCCTGTTTGAGAAAAAGTCTGAGCCAAATTACTCTCTAGGTATTAGAGAGCTCATTGCAGCACAATGAGACAAAGTATCATTTACTATATTGGATCACGCTAGAACTAATCTAGCTCCTAGTTTACTGCTTAAAAAAATTTGGGGGCATAATTCCTATTGGAATTATGGAGTGAATGGCAGCCACCCATTACCTCCCGCCCCCCATTTTGTTGCCTGTGAGTGGGGCAGCAAAATAGAATGAGTGGTTTTCAGGTCAGCCTTGGAAAAGTCTCAATAAGTTTTTGGAATGTTTTCTGCAATGTCAAAAACTATCCTCTTCTGATTTTGTAGCAACGTCTGCAGAAACGTTTGTCCCGTCGTTTACACTGATTTCTGGCTTTGTTTATCCTCACTGACATCATCATGTCCCAGTTATAATTCTTAGGTGGCGATCTTTGCTAAATGATCCCTTCTTAGCTCAGGTCACATACTGTACTTTACTTGACTAATGCAAGAAGAAGTCAGCAATAAGAAAAAAAGCTGTTGAAGCAGAAGCAGTTAGCAAAAACAATGGCAGTGGATGGGATTGAGGGGCAAAATCGAATATGTTCAAAACTAATGAGTTCTTTATCCATAACTGAATATTCTAAAATTTGCAGGAGATAACTTTTTACTTATTTTCAGCTCAATAATTGAAAAGGGTAAAATATTTGCTCTGACCCTAGCTCGGACATAAAGGGCCATATTTGACTATTAGACCTAAGAGTCTATGGACCCATTCATTTCAACGGGTCTATTCTGCTTCTTCTGCTTCTGGTTCGCCAGAAGTGGCTTAGTCATGCTGGCCACATGACCCAGAAGCTGTTTGTGGACAAACGCCGGCTCCCTCAGCCTATAGAGTGAGATGAGCACCGCAACCCCAGAGTCGTCTGCAACTGGACCTAATGGTCAGGGGTACCTTTACCTTTACCTTTAAGCACCAGCATAACCTGCTGTGTTGGGAAGCTGGGAAAACAATGGTGCCCCACCCATGCTGCCTCACCGGCCACTGTTACTATGGTCTGAAGAACTGTGGCAATTATATTCTCTTCTATTTATGCCTTTCAAAATAGAATTGCTATGTGCTGGCACACCTCTGGGTACAGCAGACACCAATGTTGTGTAAGTGGTGCACATAAGCTTTGTAGCTTTCTTGTTTGCTGCCCTGCTTCTCTTCTCTGGTCCACTCCTTGGGCATATAAGAAAGCTGTGCCCAGTTTCTTCTCTCAGTCAGAGCTTGGTTCTCTTGCTTATCCTAAATGTGCCACCTTCAGTGTTCTCTCCATATTTTTCCGACTTCAGATATTTGTGCTGACAGCTCTGCGCTGAACAGTCTCTTCTAATTTTATCTGCCACAGTGTTGTACTTCAGTTTCTCCTTTTTTAAATACACTTGTTCTGCAAATGCTCAGAAACTCCCCTCCACATGCCAAAACTGTTTTAGAAATCCAAGAACTTCTGCTGCAGTGGGACGGAACTGAATTGTCTCTGAAACTTAAGATGAACAACTTGTGACTTGCCAAGCACAGAGATGTCTATCAAAAACCCAATAACTCGGTTTTATAGATCTCACCCGTGGCCAAAGGAAAGGTTGCATTCCAACTTCATGTGCCTCATGAAGGTTAAAGAAGGTCTAGTATGCTTCATTTTGCCCTAAATGTAGCACCAGGAGTGTTTCTGAGTGGGTGCTGGGGGTGACAGCTGCACTCACTGCTTTAACTCTTTAAATTATTCTAGTATGGCTGTCATGACATCTGCTCTAATTCTACTTGTCTCATTGGCTTCATAATATATGTCATGATTATGGTTTCCCTACAGTTTCTGAAGGTAGCCTGCCTGCCTGCCTTTTAATGATGACATATTTTTCTGCCTTGACATTTTGTGTGTAATAGATTGGATGAAAACAATTACCAACTTTGTCCCTTTATCACTTGAACAAACACTGCCCTTTTTAATTCCAGTTAAGTAACATTTTAGGGGAGTTAGTAGTGTATCATTTGGACAGTGGAGTAATGTGGGGAGGGCTCACAGGGGCAGTTGCCTGGGGTGCAAAATGGTTGGGGCAGAAGATTTCAACACCCAGTGCTGCCTCAATACAGCTATGCACTTCCATCACTGGGCTGCATTGAAAATGGCTTCTCCATGTGAACCAGGAAGTTGCCTCTCCAGACAATGGAACAGCTCTTCTTTTTTTATCTCTGTGGCTGCTATCTCCTGGGTGACATGGACTCCAATAAGCAGTTGAATGCACATGCATACTCTGTTCATTTACCTCCCTCCCACCCAACCCTCTATGCGGCCCTGGGTGCTGACAACCCATTCTACACCACTATGTTTGGATGCATATATCAATCACATATGGTGATCAGAACTCTTTTGCGCAGCTCCTTCTTCTCTCAGTCAACCTTCCCTAAAGCTGGACCTCCAGTGGCTGCTCCATTTTACATCCCCTTCGTATTCAACTCTGGCCCATGCATGGGGCAGAGCTGCGGATCCACCCTCTTGTTACTGCCATCATTGCTGTGAAGGAATGGGTTTCCCAAACCCAAAACTGACTGTGCAGGCAGTTTTAAACTGCACCAAAATCCCTATTTTTCCTTAGCTAAAATGCATAAACTTGAGCCGTTGAGCAAATGCATAACAAGAACACAGCTCTCTCCTTTATCAGTTTGTGACGTCAAGGATGACCCTGACTGTACCAGTAGAACAGAGGAAACACGTCTGTGCCTTATCTTATGTTCTGACCACAAAGACGCACAGACCCAAGTCTGGGAACAATGCCAGAGTGTGTTCTCGGAAATGGTGACCTCTGGCTCCAAGATAAGAGTAGGAACAGGAATATCCTTTTATGGTCAGGAGTACAGGAAGGAAATCCCTTTTATGGTGAAGAGTGCCGGAGCAGGAACATCTGTGATATCAACCTGCGTGGATAGGCTGATGTGGTTGGATTCCTGGGGAAGGAGGGAGAGGGTGCCTGGAGGATATATATACTGCATGAAATTTCTCATTTCTTGCTGTGGACACTTGCTGTGGACACACCACGCAGGTGCCTTTCTGCTGTTCTGGAGAGCAGAAATAAAGAACTCTTTCTCTGAACCAACCCTCGGTGTTATTTGACTTCCTTCCTCCTGTCCGGGAGCAACGCAGACCCAATTGGTGAACTCCAATAAAGCTACAGCTGCTTACCTGGAAGGGGCTGAGCTGGGCCAGCAGTGACTTTGGGGTTGTTCAGGTACACCAACTGGAGTGCTTAGTTGGCCCTTCTAGTGTATCCATGCAGTCCCAAGCTTACTGTTGTTCCACCATACCCCAATCACAGTTCAGGTTATCGGCAGTGACATTAATGTCTGGAGAGTGGTCCCATCTTATCCCCTGTACCAGTACTGCTCTCAGTTTTTGACCGGTAATAACTGGGTGGAATTTTGAGACAGGCTTCTAGTTTCTAGACTTTCCAGTGTAGCAGCCAAAGCATCTTCTAGGCACAGCATTGTTGAAAGTTGGTGCTGACAAAGCTTTATTATCTTGCTATTTGGTGAGTTGTAAAACTCATGAAATTAAAGATTTAAAACATTCTTAAAGAGTCCCAAAGAGACTGCCTGCTCTCCTGTTAAAATACTAAAAAATAAGGCTGTAGATTTGCCGAAGTAAAAATTGAGCACAGTAATGAACTATTTTATTTAATTAGCCTGCTGCGGGTGATGATTATGTAGCATGGGAATTTCCTGACTGATTTTTCTGTCTTCTCCATGGTTTAACAATTGGTGCAGTTCCCAATCCTGGGCTCTGTTTTGTAACTTAAAAGAAAGCACCAGATCAAATTCAGCGGTGACAATAAGCACATGGCCTTCAATCTGTTGGGCATGGCTGTGGGATACATGCAGTTCTATATTGGTCCTAATCAACAAACCAGAGCAGAAGAGATCATCTCTTCCCTGGTGCCCCATTGCAGTCTCTGGTGGCCGATTAGCAGTTCAGTTTTATCACACCTGAGTACAAAATGTTCTCTCATTCCAAATACAAAATACGTTTGTGTTGCTTAACTGGGGATGGTGCTTGTATATATACATCCCAAATAACCAGCTACAACTTCAGCAGTGGCTGACTGATCCTTTCCCAGAAACCTCTCTTGTGTTTTTAAACAAAGATAGGCTGCCTAATTTCACACAGGTGTGCCATTCTCATTTGATAAAGAAATACTCTAGGTCAGGGGTTGCAAATTTCTTTTTTTGGGCCTGTGGGCACATTTGCATAGTGGAGAACCTACAGTGCACACATGCAACTATGCACACCACAATTTTGCACATCCACACTCATTCCCTTTCCTTGAAAATAAGGGTGTAGTTGGAGATAAGAGAGAACCTCCTCTCCCCAGCTTCAGTCTCCCAGTGATGGGAGAACATCCTCCACAACACGTGAGGCAGCAGATTAGAACAGATGACCCAGGAGAGGCCATGTGGCAGCAGGGGTTAAGTCTGAGGGCTCAGGAGCAAATGCCCAGGGGCTGCTGCTGCTGTCCCAGAACATTTGCCAACTGAGGCAGTTGCCTCACTTTGTCTGATGGTAGGACTGCCCTAAGCCCTACAGATCTTGTAGAACTTCAGTGCCCATTCGTCCCAGCTGGCACAGCCAAAGATCAGGGCTGCTGGGAGTTTGTTACTCATTGTGTATTAATCTCTCCCTCCCTTTCCCAGGTTGTTCAGGGTGGCAAGCATTGTTCTCCATCTCTTCCCCAAGCTACAAAGGTGACTTCCTGGCAAAGGCTTACCTGGACAAGGCTGGGGCAGGGAAGATGGCGGTAGCCTGTAGCAACACTGGTGTGGGGAGGGGGCTTCACAGCCCTGTACTGCCACCTTGGCCGCTACTTGATTAGACTGAAAGGTCATGATCAGCCCAAGCTTACCTGGTGATGTTCATGGCTGAAAGGATGATTTGCACCTTAATTTCCTTGCTCCTAGCCAGATGCTCTAAACACTATGTTAATTTGTAAAGGAAAACATTTGAAACAACTATACAGATAAAAGAGCTGTGCTGCAATCCTATATCCCTTTACTTAGGAGTAAGAAACCTATTTCTGAGTAGAAATGCACAGGATTGCAATGTTATATAGCTCTGTATTGTATTGGTCCCGTGACAAAATCTCAAGCAAATCACAAAAATGTTTGAGTCTGTTTACCTGACAATGTGTGACTAGCTGAAATTTCATGGTTTGCATATAAATGATATGGCTTAGACCTTGGCAGGCACACTGGTTTTAGTGGTCCCCTGTAGAACTGGCAACATTTGCACATGTGTGGTGTCTGCATAAATATGCTTAAATATTCAGTTTTCTGTAGCCGGCTATGAGAAAGCCTTACACTTGTGTTTCATGGAACGCTAGCCATTAACAATGCTTTCCAAAGCCCCACGATAATGCTTTGAAATATTACATGTGAACAGAGAGTTTTAAAAATAGGTGCCATAGTATTTCATTATGTTTTATTTGATTTTTATCTCCTACTCTTTTGATGTCAGTGACCCTTGATGCACACAGATGGCTGGGCTATAGCTGGGAAAGCCAAAGAAAAGATATTTGAAGTGCCTGATGTGTTATATGATATATAATACTGACACAGAGAGATGGCATTTAAAGATGTATTACTCATAAATATACTGTCTGGAGAACAGTTTTAAGCTTGTAAAGTTTTATGGACATCGCATATTAAGTTTGCATAACTTTAAAAAAGCCTCAGAGCAGTATTGCTGCAGCACTAAGGACCTGTTAAATGGGTTGGAGTGCTCCAATGTAAATTACTCAAGAACTGAGAGCTCTGAAAGAATCTTACTGTGTATTAGCATCAGTCTGATATTAGAATAAAGTCACTGTAACTTTTGTACAGTCTCCCCTTTCCTTTTTTTTTGCAACTGTTTATGTGGTTTTTGGGTTTTCCATCATATGTCTGTTTTGCTGACTTCACTCAATATGTTTCTCATGGATTGGAATGAAATACAAATACTGTAAGAAGTAGAAAGAGAGAGTGACCGTATGTGATTATGGAGGGAGCATTTCTAAATTCTCCTGAAATGGCTTAGCGAAGCTGGCATAGAGAGTGATGTGTCCCTGCCATAGTTCATCTCAATCTTGAGCTGCTCCTGACAAACCATAGTCGGTTTCCACATCTGCAGGAGAGGCAGATGTGCAGGAGGCTCCCAAAGGAGTTTTGTTGAATGCAGGTCTAAGGAGGAAGGGGTGGTGGAAATGAGACTGTGCTGGCACTCCCTGTCCTAAGCATATACCCAGATAATTCATTTTGAATAAATGAGCAGAGAGATTATATGTACAAGCACAGGACTCTCTCCATCTGATAGGCAAACCGGGTGGTGGTGCTGTTGGAGTTGAAAATAGAGCTTTCAGTCATCCCAGGAAAGCCCTGACTATGTGTATTTGTATTCTTCGGGTTTTGATTCATACATTCAAAATGAACCCGTGAAGGTTTGGAGCGGGAACTGCTGTTGCCGTTCTACCTCCCTCCCACCTCGTTTTGTGCATTCACTGAATGTGTGATAAGAGCATTGACGTTGTCTTTATGGTGGCCTGGAGGGGGTCTCCCGGCAGGCACTGAATGTTTGAATCAAGGCTCTGTTTTGAATGGAAATGTTCACCTTCTGCACTCTCTTAAGCGTAGAATAAATTCCTTTTAATTGTGTAACTAGCAATTGGTGCCAGAGCATCAATTATCTTTCTGTCAGTTTTCCTAATTGGCTACTGCTACACATACTCATGACTGTATTGTAAAACTGAATGCTGGCATGTTGGCAGCCTGAGAATGTAAAAGCCTTGTTAGTTTCGTTGCTACACAGGATGAAGAGGAAAGAAAGAGCCCTGACAACTGAGTTCCTTCTATAAATAACCGAAATCTGGCTGTATGGATGGGTGGTGAAGGGCATTTCAAGGACTTTTACATTCTGCCCATATCCAGTGTGTTAGGAGTATCATTACTCTATGGAAGGAAGTGGAGAGGGAGGGAAATATCTTGCATATATATTTTCTGAACATGCATGTCCTATAGCTTTAAATTGAAGTAACTGGGCCCTCCTGCTATTTCACTATATCATTTTACCCCCAGTGGCTGGCAGCAATTGAATAGTGTTCTGTATAAAACTGAAGGCATTGTTGCCACCATTCCAAATTCAAGTAAATCTGATGATATTTTGCATGTGGATTTTAATGCCTGGTTGTGTTTTAAGGTCTCTTCCAAAATACTTTTGAAACGGCAAATATTTCTATTTATATCTTGAAAGGAAGATGTGATCTCACTGGGATTTGAACCCTGGTTCCAAAGAGTCTAGGAATTTCAAACCTGAGTATTAAGCAATTGCTCTGAAATGAACTTGAGAAATAACTTTACCGAAACATTTCTGGTTTTAGTTAATCTGGGCATTACATGTACAAGTAGATAAGCTCTCCCAGTTCTACTGAGGGTGCTTCCTCCCAGTAGCTTTGTTGACAACTTTAGCACAGTCCATAATAAACTGTTGAGGATATATTTATAGATAATGGATTTATGCAGAGCAGCAAACACCTCTTGCTATTCACTTCCTTTTCACCGAATAAAGCCAGTTTTTGTCTGTGGATACATTCTTTCTAACAAAGTGAGCTCAGATAAAAATAAACCCCATAGAATCCCTGCCTGCTTTGCTTACAAAGTCCTACATTAATGCTGAACAACTTAGCAGAAAACATTTCCTGTGTTACTTAAAGTATATATTAAATTTTATTAATTCTTTTTCCTGTACTTTGAGATGTTCCGCCTTTCCTGAAGTTAAAGACCAGCCATATTTCTATTAACAGTAAAATCCTGTTGCTGTTTCTTTCATTTAAATGGTATATTGTTCTGTTGTAAGTTGTTCCTCACCATGGCAATGTGTGAGCAATTGTCTGAGAAGATTGGGTTATAAATAATTTACACAAATGGATATGTTTTTGTAGGTGATGGGCACAGCTTTGAGGGTGGAGGCTTCTGGGTGCAACGAGCAGCTGTTTTGCAAATGTCCTTTCAAGTGGAATAGATACCTCAGCCATGTAAATTTGGGCACTTGGCTGGATAACTTCTTCTTCATGCCTCCTTTCGAAAGTCAGTAGAGTCCTTGACCCGGTTCATGTGAAACATTAAACCATAATTAAAATTAACTATGGTAAGGCAAATGAGCATCAAACCGTTTGTTTCCTTCTAACAAACCAGAAGCAGTAAGTTAAGACCAAGTCTTGGCTTTGGCTTGCGATTTGGTCCCCCCACTGCTTCTTGTGAGGGGAGTGAGATTGTCCCACCCCACCTGGAAAGAAGACAGCTCATGGGGCTACCCCTGGATGGGAGGAGAATTAGGCTGCTCATCATGCCACCTTAGGCCAATGAGAGGTGGGCAAGTGTGTTGCATAAATGGAGCTCTTCCCTTCTGCTGCTTGTCACTTAGCAACCCACCCACCCTTTGGACAGTGCAGGATTAACCAGTTGCCATTAGGCACTGACTGGGAACGCTGTAGCCTCTTGAGGTGCATTTCGCCTCTTACTATGTACAGTGGTACCTCGGGTTACATACGCTTCAGGTTACATATCCTTCAGGTTACAGACTCTGCTAACCCAGAAATAGTGCTTCGGGTTAAGAACTTTGCTTCAGGATGAGAACAGAAATAGTGCTTTGGCGGCTCAGCAGCAGCAGGAGGCCCCATAGGTTAAAGTGGTGCTTCAGGTTAAGAACAGTTTCAGGTTAAGAAGGGACCTCCGGAACGAATTAAGTACTTAACCCAAGGTACCACTGTACTGTTCTGATCTGGGATGTGTGGCTAATTTGGCTTAAATGGCCGCTGCTTTGTCACAACGTAGCATTTTGTGTGGGCTGGGGAGGAATTTGGCTTTAAACTAAGCATCCCGATTCACATTTTGGGAAGGCTCTCTGTCTACCCACCTTGCATTGCCAGCCAGCTTGAGAGGGAAACAGGCTCCCCCCTCACCTCACCTTCTTGGCAGCTAGCAGTGAAAAAAAGCCTCTCTCTGTTCAAAAGATGTGGTCTGGATTTGAGCCAGGGTGGTGTTGCCCAATCACTGAGAGCAAGGCATTCCCATTCTCTCTACCGAAATTCATCCCACATATGTTTAGTCCCCTTACGCAGATCCTTTTGGTCTGTTAATAAAGTTGTGACGGTGTATTCCAACTTTATTGTGGGTGAGTCTTAATCCTGGGTTGTGAGGGCAAGCGTGGAAAGAAACAGACCCACATAATGTTAAGTCAGTCTGTGGCTTGTTTTCTCCCAGTGCAGCAAAGGCAGAACTGAAGTGGAATCTGATGAGCAGTGTGTACCAGCATACCACTCACTCCCATTAAACCAGGGATGGGGAACCTGTGATCTTCCAAATGTTGTTGGACTACAAGCACTGACCATTGAATATGTTGGCTGGGGCTGGTGGGAGTTGGAGTCCCATAACATAGGGAGGGCCACAGATTCCCCATCAATGCAAGGAACCATAGCTTTTCACATTACATTTGAACTAGGCCTATGTGAAGATGATTTCATCTTTGCCTATTTTTAGAAACAGGAGTGGGGATGAGAGAGATGGCGTGAAGGGATAATTTAACTGGTCTGCAGAACTTTCCTTTCTACATAGGAAGACTTGGCATTTTAGAATTCTGACTCATGTGTTTTCCGCTTAGGATCTGATTCATTATGGGGAAATTGCAGAAGGGGGTTCCAATGTAAAGTATCATATTTTTATTTTATTTTATTTATTTACTTATTTATTTAGTTGATTTATATACCACCCTTTATCATAAGATCACAGTGCAGTTCACAGAGTAAAATACAGGATAAAGACATGAAAATAAGTAAAACCAAAGAGTGAAACAATACCCCCCTTCCCATAGGCACATTTAAAAGGTTGTAGAGTATTAATCAGCCAAAGGCCGTGTTGAAAATGAATGTTTTTTCCTGGCGCCTGAAAATATAGAATCTAGGCGCCAGACAAACCTGCCTGGAGAGAGCATTCCACAAATGGGGAGCTACTACAGAGAAGGCCTGTTCTCGTGTTGCCACCCTCCAGACCTCACGCTGAGGAGGGACACAAATAATTTTTTAGACTGCTCTACTCCCCCAAACATGCCCAATATGCAATTTCTGTAAAACACTTGTGTACTTTTATAAAATCTGATAGAAAGCCACATTTTAAATGAAGAATATCTGCTATCAGACCAACTCTATTGTCAGGTAGAGTGAGGCAGCTCAGCTGCTTCAGGTGGCAGCTGCTGGGGACTGGGCAGCAGTGATGAGTTGTTGAAGAACAGAGGTGTGTGTGCCACACAGCCTGACATGCACCCCTTAAACAAGCCTGCTGACATCAGGTGAAGTAGAGGATACAATTGAAAGTATTATAGCATTATATAGCTTCTTACTTACTCTCTTCTGAACAATAAATTAACCAACGAAGCAGTCTAACAGTTAGAGGAGCTACGCATTATGCAAGCAGTATTTGAGACAGATAGAAGAGAGACATAGATACTTGTGGTTATTCTTTCTGTTGAAGACAGATAAGGATGTATTATTAATAATCCATTTCATAATGCACATGTAGTACTTACACTTAAGAGGTTTCTGTAACCCCTTGAATAACATGTAAATATCCACTCTTAAATTTTAGTAATAGGAAAAAGAGGATTTATGTCCTGTTAATATATAGCTTTCAGAGGGGCTACTTTAAATCTTATAATCTACTCAGCATTTAAGATTAAAGAAATTTATCTACACAGTTTTCCTGTCCTATCGGTACTGAAATCCAGAAATGGAATATCAAAGTTCCAAAGTATCTGTTTTCATGAGCTCCTGCTGGGATCCAAAAATACAGAATTTGTAAGGGGTGTGGAGAGGAATCAGAATTATTCTATATTTGGCTTCTACTTTAGAATACAGTAAACATTTACATGCAATTGCACTGATTTTCTCTTTTTATGAAATCTTTCTCTCTCTCCCCCTCTTGTATTTTCTTCCTTCAGCTGTAAAGGAAATATGAAGTCCTTAAGTGTTTCAGTTTTATTTGGAGGAGACATAACTCAGAACTTATAATGTCTCTGCTTATTTATTTTTTTATATATGTCGGAAGCTGTCCAGAGTGGCTTGGGGCAACCCAGTCAGATGGATGGGGTACAAATAATAATAATTTGGGCCCTTTTTATTATAATTGAATTTGCCTCTACACTACACAGATCTCCTGCAAGACCCCTCCTTACAAACAGTAACATTTTGCCTCTGAGAAGGGAGGTGGGGACAACCAAAGGGTGTTCCTGAACATACTCAGCAGCATCATTTCCAGTTAAGGAAAAGTTGCCAAGATCATTCTTGTATTTATTCTACTTCTTCATCCTGCTTATTCTCTGGTCCTTCTCAACAGTTGAGTTCCTTGCTTGGGAAAGGACTGAGGAAACTGGGGTGGAAGAAGCAGGGGTGGCCCATCCCGCTTTGCCTTCCCTCCACTGAAGCCTCACTTACCAGGGTCTCATGGCTGTGGTGTTGCAGATATTAATAATGCACAGTTTGAAGCAACTGGAAGCATAAGAACTGACTCCTTTTTGGAATAAATCATTGACCAGACCCATAAAAATATTATTCAAACTTTTACTGACAGAACTCTTTAAAATAAAGCAGAATACATCAAATGATATGTCCAAAATATCCATGCAATGTCTTGTGCTGTCCAGCACAGGCTCATCATCTTACAAAATATGAAATAATCCAAACACACATAAAAGCATAGGTCTCTCCCTCTCTTTCTGCAGCTTGCATTCTTGCCTCCAGGCTGTTTATTCTCCCTTCAGAAGAGCTTATTTTACATCTTCACTTCATTGAGTTTGGGAGAAAAGACACAAAGGCAACTCCCTTAAAAATGGAGATTTGCAACTCAGTACCTTTATCACATGATCTAAGGTTACAAGACTCACATGTTAGCTACCAGAAAAACAACAATCAGCTAGTTAATCATTAACTTAGCAAGAGCTCAAAGTGCTCCCTCCTTTTGATATAGCCTCATGGGAAAACAACAACAACATGTTAAACCTTTTCAATAAACCTTCAGCCATTCTTCATTTCTCTGTCAATTAAACCATTATACTTAATGTGTGGTTTCTGGCAAGATCTCACAAGAAGTCTATGAGATCTCCCTGGAAGCAACAGCCACTTCTCCTATCTTTCATGGCAGTGGGGGCAGGTGGGTGCAGCACCCCCTGCCATGGGAGAAGTGAGAAGTGGTGGCAACTGCAAGATCTCTCCAGAAGCTGCCGCCACTTCTCCTTCCTTCTTTGGGGGTGGCTGCAGGGACACTTGTGGGGACACCACCCTTGCAGGATTCACCTGCCCAAGGCAGCTGCCTCAGTCTACCTCATGGGCAGGCCAGCTCTAGGAAGAGGCATATCTCACGTATTCAGTTTCTCTTAAAAACTCAAAAAGACACAAGGTTATTATGAGTGTTTTTTGGGGGGGTGGGGACTGGAGAAAGGCCCAGCCAAGTGGAGTTTTGCCAGTCATTAGCAGCAAGTGATTTCTTGGCTTCCCTTGGTGATGGGTTGTGTTTTGGTGGAGGGGGTCTTTTTGCAGCCCATTAAGTGTGGCAATCAGTTAAACATGCCTAGAAATTCAGGGGTTGGCTGTTGTCAGTGCATGGCAAGATCCTAGAGGACAAACAGAACAGGGTTTTTCTTCTTTTTCCCCATAGTATGCATAAAGACAGAAGGTGACATGGAAGAAAAGATTAAGAAAAGCAAGGATCCAACACATTCTCCTCCATGATTTCCCTGCATTTCTATGAATGTATGCTTAAGCTTATGAACATTTTGTTGGTCTGTGGCTTCAATTGTATAATTTTATGTTGAACCCTAGCCAAGTTCTTATTTATTGTTGGACTTTGGGCTACCACCCAGAAGAGACGCAGGAAACATTCTGTAAATGGTGTCAGGAACTGTGTTACACAGTGATAGCTCAGCAGTCAGATGGCTCAGGTCAAATGCACTAAGAAATTCAACATATGAGAATGGTAGGGTCAAAGCTAGGGGTGAACTTGAGGCTTTAATTTTGGCTGTTGTGCCACAAATGGTTTGATTACATTTGGTGGCTGTTCCCTAAGCTTCTTTCCCCTTATTCTTCCCCCCCCCCCCAGAACAAGTGTGGCTGACGTAGTCACCATGCAGATAACAAAATGTATGTTCTTTGCACTTGTAAAGATTCTGTTGAAACAAAGGGACATGGAGAAGAAGAATTACTGCAACCAGTAACTTATGCTTTGGCAGGTCTACCTGCAGATGAGGACACGTCTGTTCCTTCCACAGTCAAATCTACTCTTTACATGCAATGTGTGGGAAAGTCTCCCCAGGCACCCATCCTAACTTTCTCCCTTTATTACGTTAACAACTTTCCTTTCAAAGGCTATGTTTTTGGGGTTTTTTTGGTTTTTTAAAAGAAACTTCTGATTTTAAGAGAAAAATATCTCAATAAGTGTTTTAGATTTCTGCACCATTTTAACAAAACTTTACCAGTCACATGGAAAACAGGCAAGAAGAGGATAGCAGCTTTTTGTTTTTGTTTACTTATAAACACATTGCATTTCCACTCATAGTGTTCCCAAAGTGGTGACCCAAACAGCTGATCTTTTGCAGGTTCTGTTCCATGCATTCTTCTGGGGCTAAATGAAAGAAGAGATGGAAAAGGATCACTTCCATCCAGATACCATGCTGCATCCTGGCATGCAAGGGAGGTTGGTGGAGGGGATTAGTGCTTGGCCTGTCCCCAGATTTTTGTCCTGGTTAATGATGGTGGGTGACATGTTCCTGAATTCATCCAAGCAAGTGATTTAGCTGACAAGCTTTGGGCCACTATGCACCTTCTGTCAGTGGAAGTCTGCAAATTTTTGTAGAGAAATGTGAATAATGCCTGTAATCAGTAGAAAACAAGGGTGGCATAATGAGATTATTCGTGTATGTGTGAGTTTGAAGCATCCTTCAAACCCTTGCACAAAATTCATGTGACACTGATGTGAGATAACGTTAAAAGCTATTGGTTCCCATCACCTGAAGTGGCTATTTGGGCTTCTCAGAATTTGAGTCAGTGTGTTACATTTTAGAATACTTCAGTCAATAGCTGTGCCCCTGCCCCACCCTCCCACATGTTTAAATTATATTAAGAGGCAATTTAAAAGTTTAATCAAAAGTGTCAGCAATTGTTGATCATTATACATGCTGAATTAGATCATAGGGCTCTGCAGAGTTAATTGACTCATTGAATGAAATAAAGGAAATAAAGTGAATTGAGGTTTTTCTGAGCTCTGTAAGCAAGTTTGCAAGTGGGATATTGATCTATTTGCTTTTGTGTCTTTTTGCTTGATGAGTCAATTATTTACACATCAGTGAGTCACTAGGCCTCCATAAGCAGCTGAATGTGGAAAGCTGATTTTGAGGATCTGTAGTGATTTGCTTTACGCGCTGAGGAACTAACAAATAGTCAACTGATTTGGAAAATCTTGCTAGATAAGCTAAGCTGGGACATTTTCAAAATGGGAACTTTACAATGGTATCTTAGCAATGCAATATATGTGGTCGATTTTTCACACGGATATAAAAGTTCAAACTTCACATAGCCTCGTTAGAAATAAGTTTTGAAGTGCCTAAATCAGTGGTTCTCAAACTTTTATTTCCCATGGACCACTTGAAAATCGCTGAAGGTCTTGGCAGACAACTTAATGGCTGTTCTGCCTGGTGCTGCAATTGCAGTGTACTGTGCTAGATACTGCATGATTTTTAGTTGTATTTTAATTGTAATTTCATAGAATTCAAACTATAACATAATAAAATACATATATAAGAAATAAAATAAGCAATCAAAATGCAATTTAAAATATGAATATTAAACGTGATGGATGTTCTTCAACCACATACCCACAGGCATGCTGCATATCCCCTGAATGAGGCTTGCAGACCACTGGTGGTCTCTGGTGGTTTGATGCAAATTGTTTTAATTGTTATGATTCAACTCCAGAGTCTTGCTTTACTTAATGTTGGTTCTGAATTATATCAATACTTGGATTCACATCCTAGAGTTGTATTTTTTTTTAAAATATAATTTTCAGTGAATCAAAACTTAATATACAATGACAGTAATTTTATGAAAAAACTCCAAAGAATATACAATAGCACAAATAATTTTCACTATAATTAATAGGTGTTATATGACTTTAAAATGCTCCAAGGTACTGCCATGGATAGGTTTTCACTTATACTAAAGAATTTGGATTGGCAACTGCCATTTTGATAAGAGCTCGAACTAGCAGGGAAGTTTAAAATATGAAAAAGAAAGAGTAAAGGAATGGAAGAATTTTAGCATTTTACTGAAAAATTATGAAAGCTAAAGAAACATAACTCAGTTGGTTGGAGTATGGTGCTGATAATACCAAGGTTGCAGGTTCAATCCCCCCACAGGACAGATGCATATTCCTGCTTTGCAGGGGGTTGGACTAGATGATCCTCAGGGTCCCTTCCAAATCTACTGTTCTATAATTCTATGAAACTTATGTAAGCCAACAATGATGAATTCACGTGTTCTCTTGCTGTCCACTGGCTCTTCTACTGTTGTCGTTTTCATTGGGCGCTTGGTCTCACATGGCCATTTAGAGGGAAGAAGCTGCAGGCCTTGGCAAACTGCACTGAGAAACTGGAGCTTTTAACTGTTCTTTCAAATAATTTATGGTTTTGATAACCATTAATCACATTCCCATGTTTTTGATAACCATTAATCATATTCCCATGGTTTTATGGCCATAAAACGCTGATGAAAAGACAGTCTCCAGTTGTATCTTCATACCAAAGTCTAATAATCGTTCATAAATTTCCCACTAATTTCTAGGAAAACATAATTTGTATGCATACTCTGTTAAATTCAGTGCCAGTCATGCTTGGAGTAGATACACTGAAATTAATGGACATGACTACTCTGAGTAGAACTTAGTTGGACATAGCCCACTGTAATCCTGTACAGAAAAATAAGCATGAATATTAAATATGTGTTGCATAGGACTTCAGCCTTGGCTGGAAAATTTGCTAGCAATAAACTATGCTGCACGGGATACAAAGCTTTCTCCTGTTCTTGTCCCCCCCCCCATTGAGAGTGGGGAGGAGAGACTTTTTCAATGATCCAGTAACTTATAAAGGGAACAGATTGCACCAGCTCATGTTCTTAGTCACGCTGAAGTCATGTAGTCATGCAAACGGCACAAAGAGATTCTTATTGCACATTAACTTGTTGCACTTTATCTTCTAACCTCAGTTAAATTTCTTGAGGATTTGCAGATACGTTATATTAAGTTACCAACCAGACTAGATTGAAATGAAAGACAAGTCTATCTGCTTCTTGACAGGTGGCATGCTTAACCGTTCTGTTTTATAGCCCTCTCATTTAAAAGGATCAAAACAAGTTTGTGAGGCTGAAACTTGGTACTCTGTTATCCTGATGATGAAGTAATCTATTTGTAGTTGCCATAAAACCAATTAATCTGTGATGAAGCAAAATAAAGCATTCTGGCATTTGTGCAGAGCAAGCTCAGGAATGAGTTCCAGAATCAAAAGGACAAAAGCAACCGAGCTTGAATATATTCCATTTGTTCCATTAGAAATTAGTATTTCAAATATTTTTAAAAGTCCAGATTACAGTTGCACATGTTGACTTTTATGCATCTACCAATTAATGCATGCCTTGCATTGCTCTATTATTGCTCTCCTGAAAACCAACATTTTTCAATTTTGGGTAGAGCACTTCCCGGCAGGAATCTACTGACTAGTTTTTTCCAAGGTGAAGTCCATCCCCACCTCCATTTCACCAGCTTGGTAAGGTCAAAGCATGCCACAAAGCAAGGCATGGGACTCATCATGATGCCCTAATGTTCAATAGGGAATAAAATGTTGGACCTTAGATTTACTTTGTCTGTTTCCCCAGCATTTAGAATAGTTAGCGAGATGTCAACTATAAACATCATAGAACATGTAGTATTTATATTTAGAAACAGACGGTAGATGTTCAGTGTTCCTGACTGTTCTTCTGTTTGAAATATGGCTCTAGTCAGGGATTTCCTTTATTAATATCTTACATCGTGCATTTGATGACGTGGGCTGTAGTCCATGAAAGCCTACACCAATTTAGGTGTCACAGGACTCTTGCTGTTATTAATACTTTAAAGACAGACATACAACAGGGTTTACATAGTAGAGTCCACAAGACTACAGGCTGGAGACCATATGCTTAAAAGCTTTCTTGAAAAACAATAAAAATAAACTCATATTGTAAGAATATTCTTCACAACTGTGAGCAGGGCAGTGGAGTGGGGTGTGTGAAGATAAGCTACAACAATTAACTATAACATTCTTCACTCCTGCTCCTGTTCAGGCTGCACAGAAAAAAGCATGTAATGGCTTTAGGGGTTGCTTGTGCGTAAGTTGCCACCGCTCTGGGCTAGGTTGGCTGGTTAAACCATTTCTCGCTGGACAGCCATCCACTCCGTGGCTGTTCAGTCGCTGGCAGAATCCGTCAGTGGGCGTTTCTTAAACCTCTTCCAGCAAAGAAGTTATTTGACGCCAAGTCGCCGCCTACTTTCCCTGCGCGGAAGTCTTCTGCGCAGGGTGGGTGTGGGCAGCGGAGGACCTGTGCTCTCCTCGCTGGTCTCCTGCGAAGAGTCCTGGAGCCCCCTCTCTGCTCTCCCCATCGGCCCCCCTCTATCCCTGGTGTTGCGCTGATTTTCTTCCCCAGCCGGAGACCTGCCTCTCTCCCTGCTTGGCCCCTCTCCAGCATCGCTGTGGAGCCTCGCCTCCTCCACTAGTTCCGATGGCAGTTTCCTGACATAGCATGTTGGTTTCTGAAATTCATTCTGATTGTGCAGATAAAATATAACTGATACTGGGAGCCAGCATGGTGTAGTGGTTAAGAGTGGTGGACTTGTAACCTGGTGAACTGGGTTCACTTCCCTGCTCCTCCACATGCAGCTGCTGGGTGACCTTAGGCTAGTTACACTTCTCTGAAGTCTCTGAGCCTCACTCACCTCACTGAGTGTTTGTTGTGGGGGAGGAAGGGAAAGGAGATTGTTAGCCACTTTGAGACTCCTTAAGCATGCACCCATGATCCAATGATCCTGGTGCCCAGGCATCTTTACTTGGTCACAAGTGGTTGATAGCCAGGTGCAAAATGCGCCTTGCGCCTGGCTAATTTCGAACACTGATGGGAGCTGAGCTTGGGTCAAGCTCAAAAGCAGTGGTGCTGAAATAGCTTTGGGGTCCTAACAGGGTAGTGGATACAGACCAGCGGGAGGGTGTGCTGTTGCTGCCCTCACACAAAATAGTGTCCTGCCCTTAGTTTTGGAGAGGAGGCGACGTTGGGAGAGAAGGTGCTTAACACCCTCCCATTCAACAGTAGGCAGAGTTGCCAGGATCAAGGGCAGCATTTTCAGCACTGTGTCGAAGGTTCCCTAAAGTGTGGTGCCAACCCTGACCTTAAGACATAAATAGTCCCGAGAAAAAAAGAATGATTTTGCAGAGGCTTCTAAGCAATAGGACAGGTACCTGCAAGTTCCCACCACTTATTTCACTTCCATCTTTGTTGCTGCCTAATGTACTACAAGTCTCAATTTTTCTTTCCCCGTTTGTGTGAAAAGTAAAAGGAATGAAAGATTATGCACAATAAAAACCCATTAAAGTGCAATGTATAAATTATAATGCAGTGTTCAAACTTTGGTCTCATCACAGAAGTTATTTATTGGTGCAGAGTTCCAGAAGCTCAGAGTAACCAAAGCCTATTATACACATTTCATGTATACATCCATAATGACATAGATGTTCTGTTCTCTAGAATACAATAACCATACATTTGGGTATCTAACAGAATCATCAGTTTTAGTTCCCATGGGTAGTGTTTGGCTTAAAAGTACTGTTGGTTTTGAGTTATGGGTCTCCTCCCCTCCTCCTCTTCTCCTTTTTCTTGTTGTTAAAACAATTATCTGCAGGCATTTCCAGATTATTTCTTACTCTGTTTTGTGCAGCTCTCCAGGGCAATTGGTGTATGATGTATCGCAGAACAAAAATAGTTTAAAATTCAACCCCAGGGCTTGATCTCCGTTGCTTATTGGAGGAGCACCGTTTAGCAGCTTTGCCTAGTTTATTTTCATAACATTTCCACATGTAGGTCAACTCAGGATGATATAATGATTTGAAAGAAATGAATACTTTACAGATGACTATGATGACAATGTGTGTGTGTGTGTGTGTGTGTGTGAGAGAGAGAGAGAGAGAGAGAGAGAGAGAGAGAGAGAGAGAGAGTTAGAGAGTGAGAGAATGTGTGTTTGTGCTGGGAGATGTTCTGAAAAGGTTATTATTTATTATTTTTATATTTCCCCATGAATATATTACACCTGGTCTTGTGTTTAATCCCCTCCCCCAACAAATGGCCACTCGCAAAAGTTGTGGGACCTATGAGCAAGTTTAGCCTAGCAAAATGAAGCATATATGACAAACCTGTGTTCCCGTCTCATTGTTGCTATTGTGTGGTCTTTAGTAAATCGTTTACATCTCAGCCACAGCTGTTCAGCTGTAACATTAAGGTGAAAGATGACGCTCTGGTTATTTGAATTCTAGTAAGTCCTGGTCCACATTAAATCTTCCCATTTCCTGTGTGGTTCCACTTTCCTTTTTTGTTTGTCATCCCTTCTTACCTCCTTCCCCCTTTATACCACTGGTATTTCCTACTTCTCTCCAGGCTTCATTGAGAAAACTACTAGATGCTGAACTCTTCCTGCTGATAGAACTTGCCATAAAACCATAGAACTGCAGAGTTGGAAGGGACCCTCAGTATCATCTAGTCCAACCCCCTGAATTAGCAGGAATATGCAGCTGTCCCATACAGGCATTGATCTGCAATGCCATTGAATATGTTGTTGTTGTTGGCATCTGTCTGTCTCAAGAGACAATGGAGTGCCCCCTCCGGGGGTGAAGTCAAATTGTTGCATTAACAGCACCAAAGTGACCTCCCTGGGGTGCAAGCTTGAGCAGACTGCATGGAGGTCCTGGGTTACCCGGACAACAAGATTCCACTCTCGGCGTCACTGTTGAGTTCCATAGGAAAGCAGAGCAATACATTTGGTACCAGCTTGGATGCAGGAGTTGGCAAAGGGGGCAGACAAGGCGTCATCCAGCCGTCTTGTATAGGGTTTACTCCTTAGCCTTTTCTTCTCCTGAAGATGTCCTGCAAAGCAGCTGATGTTTAGGATCAGAGTTTTCCTTCTCCTAGTTGGGCTGCCTTCCCAAGCCCCATCTGCCCCTCACTTCCCTCTAGAGTACATGCAGAAACAATCTTCTTAACAGTTAGACCCACTATTGGTCTTGTCCTCTCAATCTGCTAGAGCTTCTACTTTACCTGGAAGGAAACCCACATGATACTTGCATGTTTCTGTCTGTGGAACAAAAACAATTTGTTCCTAAGCACTCTTCATACCAGTACAAATTTGACACACAGTTGGTATTCTTCAGAAATAACATTCAGTGGTGATGACACAGTGTATTTGGAAGCTGTCCTTTAGGTAGTGAATTTGACTGGACAAATAAATTCACTTTGCTGGGAACTGGATTGTAGCCAGACCCCCTCCTTCCCACACCGGTAATAATTGAGCATACGACAGAGTTTTGCATGGTTTTAGTTTGTTTCACTCTGTTTCCAAATGAATTATTTTTCTGTCCATTACAATAACTCTAGCCTGCGTATGGTGGAGCCGGAATATTAATCAGAAATCAAGTGTGAGGTTTCTCTAGAGGTTGGAAACAGCTGTTTCCACTTAATAGCTAGCTGCACAGTCAGTTGTGCTACTACCTGCGTGCACAAATATCACATTTCACAATGCATTAAAGCCCCCTTTTGTAAATCACTTGACCTTGTGATAGATCAAAATACATTTTAATCCATCCAGTGTGGTGATATTACATTGGCCTAGCATGAATATGTAAACGACATTCATTTGGAAGAGTGCTAGTGGATTTTAAACCCCATTATCCCAGTTCTACCAGGTAGTTATGATTGCCAGTTTCCGCCATGGTCACTTGCATTAGAAGGTAAAAATACCCCTTTGCAGGTGTTGTTTCTCCCCTCCCTGTTTACTCAAATAGCACTCTGATATGATGAGCTTGAAAAATTCCTATACAGCTATTAGAGGTACAGTTGACCTGTCCTCTGTTGCATCTGCTTAAGGTAGCCCAAATTAGTTCACATTAAAACAATTTGCCACAACATTTAAATTCTGCTTATGCCATTTTATTTGCAGTTGTATCATAATTCCCACTAAAAGGGAACTTAAATTATTGGAGGCATATCACTTTGGAAGAGAAACCAGGCGTACAAAAATAAGGGAGTGCTTTTTTGCATATTTGAAAAAGTCTGTAAATGGAAAAGAAAAAAGGCATTTTAATAATTCTCACATGTGGACCAACATGCCCTGTGAGTTCCTAGAGGGCTTTGAGATAAGAAAATTTAATGTGTTGTGTTGTCTGGATAAAGACCCACACTGAATGCCAAAGAGATAAGCTGCTTTATGTGCTGCTGGCTACCTTTTGCACTGATGGAAGCTGACTATTCATGGATTTCATTTGGTCCACGTTTTGAATACCTTGGTTGGAATATTTAAGAAGAGGCTGTATGCCATCTGTCAGAGATGCTGTAATTGTATTTTCCTAGAGCAGGAGCTTGGTCTACATCAGGCATGGCCAAACTTGGCCCTCCAGCTGTTTTGGGACTACAACTCCCATCATCCCTAGCTAACAAGACTAGTGGTCAGGGGTGATGGGAATTGTAGTCCCAAAACAGCTGGAGGGCCAAGTTTGGCCATGCCTGGTCTACATAATCTTTAAGATCCCTTCCAATTTTATGATTCTATATGTGTGTTTCTATTGCACATATATGATTCTGTATGTGTATCTCTATGTAATATTTTTACTTTTCTTTGAAAATAACGTGTGCATGTGTAATCATGTTGCTACGTATATAAATCAGGAAGTATTTCATTGTGCTTGAATAAAGTATTGCAGTTTAACACAAAGCTCACATATCAACACAAAACTTTATTTAGTATCCAAATTATAACCTAGTGTCAAAATGGATGTTTTAGACATCCTAGCATGCACACCTTATTTTAAAAAAGCACCCCAGGCTTTATTAAATCAACATTTTTTATTTTATTTTACCATGAGGTCTTATAACGCTTTGAAGCATAAAGAATTCATGCAAGTCATAAAAATAGCATGGCAGCAATAAACACGGGCAATTCTTTTATACCTGCCATTTTCTAAGCCTTCATGTTTGATGTTTTAAACATATTTTTCAATATACTTTGCCCAGAAGCCTGTCTTCCTACCAAAACCAAAGTTACCATTTGCACTGGTGGCAATCCTAAATTGGTCCAGGCTTTCTGCACATTAGTGGCTTAAAACAGTTAGGTCACCCCCCCCCATTCCCCAACCCTGTGCTCCAATTTCAAGTCATATTTGCACTTGTATACACCAGAGAGGGGGTAAAGTGTCTTCACCCAATGCAAATTAACTGCTTTGATTCCCCACTACTGAACTCCTATTCAAGGATGTTGTTTATCTGTGCATGCGCTGTCAGTTGTGCATGCTCGATGGCTGTCTGAATGGCGCCCTATCTCAGCTTAACCATAGCCTGTGTTTTCAAACTGGATCGAAGCTGGGGTGCCCCTGCAGCCCCTGAACTCCGAGCGTCCTCCGGTATGCGCAGATCTGGAAAAGGCATTTCCCTTTTCCTCCAGTGCGCTTCAGCAACATATATCAAATGATATATGTACACTAATCTTCTAGCATAACACAGCAAGAAGCGTGAGACATCGTAGAGCTAATCTACGTATTTATTTACACACTATGTACAGACACAGGAATCATGGTCTCTCTCTCTCTCTCTCCAGCTCTGAGAGAAGAACAGGCAGAAGTAAAAGCAAAAGTACAATACAAATAGTACATAGAGTGGAAGAGATAAGACTGTTTTCCATTCCCACACTCTTCCCAGACAGCCATGTGATTTACACCAATCTCATGTTCAGCATTGGAGGCGTGAAATACTAACAGGGAAATGTATCAAATGGGAGCATTTCTAAAGAAACTACAATATGCATATGGATTGAGGCTAAAACCATGTGGCTATGGATAGAGGCAGTGCTGTTTTTCTTGAAAAAGAGGTGCAGGAACTCACCACGAACACCTCCCTCGTTCTATTAGAATGGCAAAGGTGGCCACCTGAGAGGTGCCGGAACTGAGTTCCTGTGAGTCCGCCTGGGGAAAAAGCCCCGAATAGAGGGTTAAGTTGTACTTAAGACAATGGGACTTAAAAATGGCTAAGTTTGGATGGATCCGATTCTATGTTCTTTACAAGTGGGGTCACAAAGCCTGTTGTTGGGTTTCTAAGTGTTCATTTCACCATATCAAACTAATATGTAGCTAAGGGACATGTGTGAAAGCATCAGGGTTTTCATATGTGTATTCTGCATGTACAAACAGGTGCTGTGGAGAAAATTTCCACTGTTGATCCAGTTAGGTAAAGGTAAAGGGACCCCTGACCATTAGGTCCAGTCGTGACCAACTCTGGGGTTGCGGCGCTCATTTCGCTTTATTGGCTGAGGGAGCCGACGTACAGCTTCCGGGTCATGTGGTCAGCATGACTAAGCCGCTTCTGGCGAACCAGAGCAGTGCACGGAAACACTGTTTACCTTCCCACTGGATTGGTACCTATTTATCTACTTGCACTTTGACGTGCTTTTGAACTGCTAGGTTGGCAGGAGCAGGGACCGAGCAACGGGAGCTCACCCCGTCGCGGGGATTCGATAGCGAACCTTCTGATTGGCAAGTCCTAGGCTCTGTGGTTTAACCTACAGCGCTTATAGCCGAATCAGAAAACTATCCAATACAGTAGACCATCCAGATACGAATTAAATTAGTTCCAGGAGTCTGTTCGCAACCTGAAAAGTCCATAGGCAGAGGTGCCGCTTCTGCGTGTGGCACGCGGCATGCTTCTGCCGTATTTGTAACCCAAAAGTCACATATCCAGAGCAGTACGTAACTAGAGGGTCCACTGTACAATGATAAGTTGTTTGGAACGAAGAGTGGAGATTGGTTCCCCCCTCTCCCCCCCTTTCTTTTTCTCAGCTGAACAGATGATAGATATGATTGCTGGTTTTCTGATAGCGGTCCTATCTGCTACATTCACACACAGTTGGTTCAGAGTCAGTTTCTCTAGAAATGCAAGTATGTGCACCAGACTTAAATAGAAAAAAGTCTCAAAAACCATATGGTACCACTCCAAATACCAAGATTTTTGAGGTTCCTGTTGAATTAATTCGTACAGTTGGAAGTCTGTAAGCATTCAGTCATCACATTTTTAAAAACATAATTTATAAAATATGCTGATGTTGTCATATTTTGGTAGTATTTGGTAGGCTCTGTTTTCAAATTCAAGAAAACATGATGTAATTTATTTTTGTTCCTGCAACAGTTTTTTGTCATATGCATGGAATAATGAGCCCCCCCCCCAGACAACTCTGTAATTAGTTAATGGCTGTAACTCTGTGTCTAGGCTGCTCTGTTAGTCACGTGGTATATTACCTCAAGACAGTTCATGGTATATACACTTTTAAGTTTTTCATAGGAATGCTTTTACCATTACATCACAATTCCACTTTTATTAAACTTCTCATATTAAATTAAGTTTCCTAACTAATGAAAACTCTTTATTGAATTGGTTTTACATACTCTCTCTCTCTCTTTTTGGACTTTCTGTCCCTTATATTTCATAACAGGATTGCAAGTGCATAAAATTAGCGTAGAAACCTAATGCTCCCTTTGTTGAGATTCCTTTATTCTATCAACTTCATTTAGCAGGCAAGATTAAAAGGTCTACTCTCATTAAAATGAGCAGTGCCTTTGAAAATGTTACATTTGGTAAATATTTGGTGACCAAATACTTTAAAAAATGACTTGGTATCAAAATGGAATCTAATTACCATTGAACAGTGAACTAATAACAGTGTAATAAAGGTAAACCTCCATCTCTTGTTTTTATTGTTGCTGTACTGCCAATCACATGCTTTTACCGTACTTCAAGATTAGCTAGGAATTATATTCTTTTTTTAAAAAAAAAATGCTGTTGGTTTTAACTGTTTGCTATTCAGTTTTCACTGATAAATGTTGCGGCTAAGAGGCATTTTCTACAATTAAGAACATTCCTTATCATTATGAGCATCAAACTCTGTTCTTCAAAGTATCTCCCCCCCCCTTTTAATTTCTGAAGAAGTTTTGAACTTTGAGCTATTACAATATAAATGAAAATTCACGATCCTGTCCAAAGAAGATAGTAGTAGTGATTTTTTAAATAGTTCCCCACCCTCCACAAGCAATGTAGATCTCTCATATTGAGGTGACAGTTTTATACACAATTACACACTGGGACTTACTTCTGAGTAGAAATATTGTTTGGGCTTGTAGTGTGCACCACATATAGGAATGTGCAAAACCTGCCACTTAATTTTTGTAGAGTGGTCTGCCTTTCCTCCCTATTTCATCATAGAAAGTGTGAGTATTGTCTCAGATAACGGTTGTTTTTCTGAACAAATCCTGCACATGCATAATTGTGCTCTTGCCTCCTCTTTGCCCTATGTAGAAAAAAGCAGTTATACAAACTGACACAGATTACAGTGGCAAGTGGTACACATGGGCGGTACATTCTGCACATGCGAATACGTGTGCAATATTGCTGATTGTCCATAGTTTCCATTCCATTTTGCTGCCTTGCCTTATGGGGGTCTTCATTAGCAACTGAACTTACAATATTTTACACTCTATAAGACGCACCAGACCATAAGACGAACCTAGTTTTTGGAGGAGGAAAACAAGAAAAAAAATATTCTGAATATCAGAAGCCAGAACAACAAGAGGGATCGCTGCGCAGCGAAAGCAGCGATCCCTCTTGCTGTTCTGGCTTCTGGGATAGCTGCGCAGCCTGCATTCGCTCCATAAGACGCACACACATTTCCTCTTACTTTTTAGGAGGGGAAAAGTGAGTCTTACAGAGCAAAAAAATACAGTATATGTTTTTGTAGCAAGATTTATTTAAAAACCCATTGAAGGGCAACACGGATGGCAATGGTGGGTGGAGCTAGTACATTTGTACATGCTCTTCCTTATAGTACACAGTGTTTAGAATGCCCCCCCCCCAGCATCTATTCTAAAAAAAGAAAACTCTGCAATAGTGGCAATGGGTAAGGAACGTAGTTTTGAATATAATTACCCAGCCTTGGGGCAGAATTCCAATATGAACAACTTCACTCTGGCAAAAACGTCCATGGGATTTGTAGTGTTGGTACTATAATCTTATGTCTCCACACCTTGATTGAACTGCCTGGAGCAAAACACGCTGTAATACTATTTGAGTTCTACATTAACAAGAAGGAAGTAAAACCACTAATTGGGGACTCTATTCTGCAAAGGCCCTTGATGCTTTGAGGCCCAGCGTAGCAGAGTGCTCAAACACATAATTAGGTTCTCAAGATGGTTTTACGGAGACATTCAAAATACCAATTATATATATTTAAAAAACAGCAGCAAGAAAATCTATCTAAAACAAGTATCAACACAACAACTAAATACAATTTAAGACCAGCATAAAACCATCAGCTGTCAGGGCATATTTTTTGTGTATATTTCTCTTTCTCTCGTGTGTGTGTGTTTCCTCATCCAAACATACAGGATTCTGAACACACCACATTTTAATAGCGAAGCAATCAAGAGATTTTTTTTTTTTAAGCCCGTTAATGACAGTGCCGGCAGCTTGAACACCCTTATAGTACATTGATGTGGATCTGGTTTCCTCCAGAGCTAAGCACTTTAATCAAGGCTTTGCTTTTGATGTGCAGTCACTACATTAATTGATTAATGCATTAGTTTGATTAACCCTGCTGATTCACACTGATTCATCTATTAATATTCTCAATCCAAGTAACTCGTCACTTCCAAATGCAAAATCATCTTATTTGTGCATGTTGCTGGCTACAGCTATGGTGGGCTCCTTTTTAATTTCTGAATAGTTGTTATACTTCTTGAGTAGTTGTTATATTTCTAATAGCTGCACAAACAGCAGAAGCTGAGCAGGTTGAAGTTTCTCATCACTTCATCTTCATGCCGAGGAAATATTCATCCCTTGAATTTCTGCACGCTATGCATCTGTAAAATAAGCATCAAAATGAAAAGCAGCATGATTTGTACAATATACAGTACCACCCTCCCCTAGCTTCTGAATATTTTCTTTTCTTTCTAGCTTACTTCTTGAGGAACAGAGCATTGAACCTGCCCTCATGTTATGAGACGTAGAATGAACATAACTCTATCAATAATAACGGTGGTGGTGGTGGTGGTGGTGATGATGATGTAGATGCACATGCACATGCACACCCACTCATCCACACACCTAATCATGTACACAAGTGGGACCCTGTAATAACATCATCAAGTGCTTCTGCTCAGGGTTACAATCATTCCAAACTACAGTGGTACCTCGGGTTACATACGCTTCAGGTTACAGACTCCGCTAACCCAGAAATAGTACCTCAGGTTAAGAACTTTGCTTCAGGATGAGAACAGAAATCGTGCTCCGGTGGCGCAGTGGCAGCAGGAGGCCCCATTAGCTAAAGTGGTGCTTCAGGTTAAGAACAGTTTCAGGTTAAGAACGGACCTCTGGAACGAATTAAGTTCTTAACCCGAGCTACCACTGTATTCACCTTTCCTACAGTTTCCATCATCAGTCAGCATTCCTTTAGGTTTTCCCCATTCTACAGATATTTTGTATTTCTACATATCCCGGGATAACCCAGCATTTGCTAGTTCTATTCTTTTATGTGTCAGTGGTGTGGTTTAGCTACATAAGCATTGGGAAGACTCCATTCGGCTTTAATGTGTAGAAATTGACAGTGCTGCAATGCTATTAGATATTATTGCCATCTCAGTGAGTTGTAACCAGTTGTACCCTTCTATGAATGGAGAGTCTAATACATGGAAGACTTTTTGGTCTAGTGGAAGCTTCCATTAATGGATGTATTTGATAATCTACCAGAAGTGTACACACATTATCCTAAAAAAAAGAAAACATTTGTGGCATGTAATTTGAAATCTTGACCACCTTTCTCTCATCCCTTCTTCCCCTTTTCCTCCCCCAGGTCAAATATTATACATCCTGATCCTCTGTCACAAATTTCTCACTTTTGCTTTCTATAATTAGCTGAAGGATAGTGTTATCCATCATACCACAAAATGGAAGCTATTGCCATTTTTCAGAAGGGATCACTCTGTTCTTGAAATTTCAGAAGATCACCTTGATGCTGGGTCCTAGTCTGTCATTAGCCAGTCACACTCTGCTCAGAGGCAATCTTTGCCCTTAAGGTGCAAACACAAAAAAATACATTCAGAGTAGTCCTTAACTTTCTAAGGGAATTGTCTTATTCCCTTGATAGATGTGGATTCTTTGATGTAAACTTCTAAAGGCCATTTTCAAAGTTTCACTGTAGCTCAGCAGCAGTGTATTCTATTATTGATTATAAGGAAGTAATTTGGCTTTTGATACAGAGCTAGTATACCATATGGCATTCCACAATTACTGATTCTGTTGTTGTGTCTTGAAAACAGAGCTTATTGTACTGAACAAACTATTTGAGTGTGGTGTAGGGCCAGGTAGCTATAAGCACTGCCCATTGGAAGTTATATATAGATTCATGAATTAGTCTACATGTATATTAGCATGATAAGGTCACTAGCATGCTGAACATTCTCATTACCTCATTTCACCCAGTTGCTGTAGTTAATGCCATTCAGCTGATACGATGAAGATCTCCGCCTGGTGTTATATGAGGACAGCTAAGCCTTTTCCCTGCTCCCATTCTTTCCAAAAGAAATTTTTAAATTCATTATTTGTATGGCAGTACAACAAAGATTCTTGCTACCTCTCTTTCCCTCTCTTTCCTGCAGATTTACAGTACAATTTGATTCAGACCCTCCAAGTGTCCCTTTTCCCCAGGGACAGTCCTGGATTTTCAGAAGCTGTCCCACTTTCTGATTTGACCCTGGAATATCCCACTTTTCCTTAGGAAGACCCTATTTTTGTCAGAGAAATGTTGGAGGGTATGGAGCTATCTGACCAGCCCTGTATAGGGAAGTTTTTAAATGTTTAATGTTTTATTATGTTTTATATATGTTGGAAGCTGCCCAGAGTGGCTAGGGTAACCCAGTCAGATGGCTGGGGTATCAATAATAAAATCAGTAGTAGTAGTAGTTCATCCCTATTTTCATCAGAGAAATGTTGGAGGGTATGTTTAATTTACTCCAACTACAAAAGTGTATCCAAGATATTCTGGAGGTCAACTACATGGCTTCACTGGTTGCATACCGCTGCTGGTTGAGACACTTGAAATTCTCTTGTGTGAAGCAGTCTGATAGATATAGTTGTTCTGGGGAATTGGCAGCTGGACGGGCACATCAATGGTTACAGAGATGCTGTGCTTGCCAGCAATGCATGTGATAACTGAAAAAGATGCTTCAATGATCATGTTGATTTCTTACTGGGAAGTGTCAGCTATAACCATGGACATACCAGATAAGACATTATTCTTTCTTTGTGATTGTATTTATGGGCCTGCTTGACAGGAAGGGAATTACTGATTATACTACATGCAGTGCTTACGGCCAGATGAGGAAAGCTGAAGTACCCGTATTTTTCGCTCTATAACACGCACCCGACCATAACACGCACGTAGTTTTTAGAGGAGGAAAATCCGTAGGCATGCCACCCGTAGGCATTCCCTCCATAACACGCACAGACATTTCCCCTTACTTTCTAGGAGGAAAAAAGTGAGTGTTATGGTGCAAAAAATACGGTACTTTAAAATCAGCATACACACTCCAGGGTCATCTTGTGGAAGCACAAGCTAGAAATTGCCATGATCTGATTTGAAACAGCAGCAAGAAAAGTTAGTGCAGGCTGAAACAGTTATGCAAACCAAGCCTGAGACTCGAGTTATATTATATTACAATAATATGCCACATACTGTTTAATTGAAAACTAGGACTTCAGCTGATTAATCAATGTAATTAGTCGACTAAACCTTTAATTGCATATTAAAATTTGTTTCTGATTAATCAGTGGAACTGATGGCAGATAAAAACTTGATGGAGACTCTTCCAAGTTGCAGGGAATGTGGCACTTTCTTCTTCCTTAAAGCGTATTTGATAAAAAGAAAATAAATCTTTAAAATGGTTTTTTTAAGGCTAGCAGATAGTTTGTCTCTTAGGTTAAAAGCAGTAACTTCTGTTTTTAAAATAAAAAGCTTTCTTGCTACACAGCACTGAAGCTGACTGGGCTCAGAGGAAATTGGTGTCAGTAAGTAAATGTTGGCTAGCATAAAGATGCAAACAGTAGTTTTGTTGCACAAGTAGGAAAAATGCCTCACTTCTATGGCTCTCGGTCTTCAGAATTAATTTCAATCTTTCAATTGATTACTTAGTTTAAAAGCCAATTAAAAGATTGAACATATCTCATAAGTTTCAGAAACCATTGTGGTGCTAAACCTTTGTTAAAAGAGAGAGAGAAGTTGTGTATTGCAACGAATATCCAAAGAAGATATTTCACAAGAACTCTGGAACCATAACTGATTCTAAAAGAA
This sequence comes from Podarcis filfolensis, assembly GCF_964270895.1. Classification (NCBI taxonomy): domain Eukaryota; kingdom Metazoa; phylum Chordata; class Lepidosauria; order Squamata; family Lacertidae; genus Podarcis; species Podarcis filfolensis. The sequence continues at coordinate 18,863,335 of NC_139614.1, forward strand.
TGAATGGGTGGGCCAGGGGAGGGAATGAAGTGCATTAGCTGTTTCATGCTATTACTCAGATGACTGAAATAAGTGGTCATAATATGTGACCTAGCAAGTGGCATTAGGTATTTTATTGCATACATCAGTTTGATCTTTAGATGGTTGTCAGGATTAGTTACAGAACGCTGCAAGTGTTGCCTTACAAGTACACATAAGAATGCTTTTATGTCCCAGAAATTTTTAAAGAAACTAAATAGATTCGCTTTAAAAGAATATTGGGCTGCAATTCCATATACGGTACCAGAGCTTTCCACACTGTTTTGTCATGACACGTTAGTGTGTTGACTGCAGTGTTGTGGGAACTCTCCCCACACTGCTCCCAGGGCTGGAAAGGGGTAAGTTTAACCTCTGGTTTGCTAGTAAAACTGGATTACAGGGGTACCTCGGGTTACATACGCTTCAGGTTACAGACTCCGCTAACCCAGAAATAGTGCTTCAGGTTAAGAACTTTGCTTCAGGATGAGAACAGAAATCGTGCTCTGGCGGCGCGGCAGCAGCAGGAGGCCCCATTAGCTAAAGTGGTGCTTCAGGTTAAGAACAGTTTCAGGTTAAGTACCGACCTCCGGAACGAGTTAAGTACTTAACCCGAGGTACCACTGTACTGTGTTGCGAAATGATGCATATCTAAAAAGTGTGTCACCACTGTTACGGAAATGACGGGGGGGGTACATCTTTAAAGTTGTTACACTGTTACAAATATTATGCCTGAATGTATCCTTTCGACTTGGCAGCTCAGGGAAGATACCTAGCTTTATAAATTCGTAGGAAATCCATACTTTAACCGACTCTCCTCATTCCAACGCTGTTTTAACCCTTAAAGAAAGGTGAATTTGGGCTCCAATTCCCTACATGAACCAAGAAGCAGGAAATCACTGCAGGCAGCAGGGACAGGGCATCCCGCCATAATTCCCCAAGCGTGAGAGCAGGTACATGGCACCCCACCCAGGGAGTGACCAAGGGGGCAACAATAGACATCCGCAGAGGCAGTTTAGCAAGTCAGGTGTTCTGAAAGCCCATCTCCAGACAAGTTCTGAGAGCAAGGATATATAAAGACTTTTATTGTTCTTTTGGTGATGGGTACTTAAGAGGTGTTGGGAAAGGTGTCTGATAAAGTGACCTAATGTTGAACTTGTGTAACCCTTGTATACCCCTCCCCATTTGTGACATGCTAGTGATGAAATGATGATGGGTCAATGATGCTTCTCGAAGAGAATTCTGGGGGAAAAAGGGAAGTTTTAAAAGAGGATGTCACCCCATGCTCGGGGTTCATACTCCTGTGGGGACCTGTTGCGCAACAACAAAGATCGTGGTCTATTGACCACTGTTTTGCTCCAAATTACTTGGCTGGAACTTCCTTCTCTTACTGACTACATAGACTTGCACCCCAATGAACTGTTGAGTAGTCTCTCACCCTGGAAATTTTTCCATAACACAAACGTGGGAAATTTGGAAAGCTCTGTCATATGCAGTTCTAGGGAGCAAGCCCCACTGACAGGGCCGTGCCAAGACATTTTGGCACCTGAGGTGGACCCCCAAAATGGCTCCCATTTCCCAGTTCAACATAGGAATCTGCTTTCCTGGTGGGTCCTGCTGCCTGAGGCAATTTCTTCACCTTGCCTTACCATGTCTTATGGGTGGGTCGGCCTTGAATAAAAATCTACATTGGAATCTGCTGCCCCTGTGGATTCTGCCACTTGAGGTGGTGGCCTCTCCTTGCCTCATGGGTGGGCCACCCCTTTTACTTTTGAGTAACCATGCATAGGATTGAATTGCTAATGTAACAGCTGGGAGTGCAACTGTTTACAACATAGTCCACAAAAACTCATACGTAAAAACAAACCCACCACCATTGACAATTTATCAGAATTAAACTCCTATCCCCTTACATAAAGAAAATATAACATAAGAATAAAAGACTTCATTTATCCTGTAAATAGCCTCCTTATTTACTTCTTGTGTACTGTTTCTTTTATATGTGATTATTACAATTTTTCCTAGTTATGACTTAAAAAACCACAAAGTCTCCTGTAGAAATTAATCAAAACAAATCCAGGGATATATTTTGGGGCAATGCTTGGTAAAGTATTCTCTGCATTTTCCCCATTCTTTTTGAAATTCTTGTCTGGGTTGCCCCCTAATTGTCTCTGTTAATCTGGCCAGTTCAGTATAATCTAATAATTTATCCTGCCATTCTTTTTTTGTTGGCACAAATTCTTTTTTCCAATTTCTGGCAATTAAGGTCCTTGCTGCACCAGTATGCCACCTTTATCTTTCAAGGATCACAAAGTGGTATACATGGAAGAGGAGGAGCGAGGTGGCAGAGAGGATGGCGCAGTGTAAATGCACCAGCAGAGCCAGTCTGGTGCATTTGGACTACACCAGTCTCCCTGCCTGCCACCTTGTCCCTCCCCTGTAAGCAGTAGTCACAGCTGTCAGGTGAGTGTCGCCACCCCTTCCCACTGTCTGCTACTGACAGCAATGCAGCTGAAAATTAAATCTCAGAGAAGGAATTGGAAATGAAAACCAGCTTGCTTCTGGAACAGAATTAGGATTACCATAAGAAGTGTAGCACTCTGGTGGTGGTGGTGGTGGTGGGGATAGTTGTTATTAGTATACTTAGATGAAAAGCACATTAATGAAAGCAACATATTGTAGTGTCTACCGCCAGCAGAAAACACATGCACGGTTGAATTGGAGGGCTGTCAACCCCTTTTGATTTGTTGGGTGCATGATGTGCAGGATATCAGGCTGTAGGTTGTTCTATTGACTTTTCCCAGCAGGGGGATAAATCAGCTGGACTTTAATGGCACTGGGAATCATTTGGCTTCAGTGGCTCTGCACTGAAGGGGGAAAAAAGCAGATTGTAGAAGGATTAAATGGAGCTAAAACTCTTTGATTTGACTGTTAGTATTACAATCCCACAGGGAACAGACCAAATCCAATTTACAATACACAAGTGGCTTTTCCTTTTACTTAGTGTAAAGTTATAACAGTGTGTAGCAATTAGACTAAGCTGTGTGCAGTTTGTATATCCTTTTCAAATCGCAAATCTATCTCGAAACCTCAATCTATGTGGAACCATCAAAGTTCAGATAGATATATTTATAATTACTTTGATTGATTGATTTCACATGGCTCTAGGATGTGAGCATATCTGTGTGCCTATCTATTCAAGCAATCACTCGTATTTTTTGACAGAGATAATGCACAGTACTTTTTGAAATTTAAGGGATATTGAAATTGAGTGTTCTAGAATGCTTCACCTAGGACTAGGATCCATGTCTTCTCCTCAGTTTCCTTGAAACATCATGAATTTGTAAATTATGAAATTCTGAATTTTCTTATTTTTTTTAAAAAATTGCCAGCTATGCAGAGCTACATGTGTTTCACTATTTTTTTTTCATTAGTTCACAGAAAGCATAACTTTTTGTTAGCAGTTGGTTGTGCTGCCTTTGGTTTGCTATTCATCAGCAAACCAAAGGATGCTTGATTCAAATTAGATGCCTTTTTGTACATCTGTGTTAGTCAGATTCAGTACTCTAAGCTAATTGTGTGTGTGTGTGTGTGTGTGTGTGTGTGTGTGTGTGTATCTGAAATCAATTTATTCAGCAAAATTAATCTGGTTAGTAAAAACGCTGTTGGCAATGTACGTCATAATGACACATCCCAAAATGAAATGGCATGTTTTGGCTGAATTATATATGACTGCTGATTGTGTGCTCTTCGCTACCAGACATAATCATTAATTAATTTCCAAGTTTTTACTATAGTGCATCAATCATTTGGGGCAATTTATATGTCACACTATCTGTTAAATATTAAACATATCTTCCTGCCTTTGTTTATCCAGAAGTAGCTTATACTATAGAAATGGTTTTAAACACACACACACGTTTGTTCTATATGCATTCCATGTTAACACAAATCTGTTGCTCTGGTATTTTGGGATGCTTAAGGCTTCAATCCTAGGTTTCCATGATTTTGAATAAGTTTCAGGGAACAACAATGGACTTGCTTTGGAGTAAGCATGAACAGGATTGCATTGCACTACAGTGGTTAAGCATCAATATTATATTCAAGTGGTAGGATTCAGTAGTATGCTAGTATTGGGTTTGTGAAATAGTATGTTAATAGAATAGAGCTGAATGGGGGTGTTATGTGCATGTGTGTTGGGGGGAGGGCGTTTCCTAGGTGTCTTCTACAAATGCTGACCGTGGGGCGCTGAAGGGCAAGAGGTGGGGCTGCTTGGGGATTGTGGTTATAAATACTGTAGGGGGGTTAATATAATTGGGGTGGAAGCTGAGGGGGTTGTGGAGGCAAAGTTGGTTGGATGTGGATCATGGGGGAATCAGTAGAGGGTGAGGGGAAGGTTTTATCTCTTCCCTCTCTTCTGTTCCAGCCTCCCAGCCAGCCAGTGCTCTGGTTCTGTTCCTGACTGGGCCAATTCAGCCAAGGAAGCAGCTCCCCCTTGCACGCAGACCACCTTCATTTTCATGCCTCCTTCTCTTTCCTATTCCCCAGCTTCCCTTTGCACACACATACCTTGTTAGTACATTCACCCCTTTCTCCTACCTCTTCCTTTTCTCAAGTCCTCCTTCCACGTGATCGTCCCCGCATGCACATCTCTCCTATTTTGCAGCCGTCTTTGCACCCCCCATTATGTTATTTGCCACTGTATCTTTTTAGATGAACAGAATATTAAGAGCAATCCAGTCACTTAGCTTGTTGCATATTGTATTATTTATATGAGCCTGGCTCTGGGCATGGAGGGCGGGGTACAAATAAAAATTTATTATTATTATTATTGTTCAGTTAAAGAATGTTAAGTTCCGTTGATTGATGTTGTGCATATATGGATGTTTGCTGGTTAATAAAATACCTGAATATGGCATTTCATGTTGGAGATAATACATGGTACCAAGAGTGAAATACATTGTGTGAAGGTATTATAGAATATTTGAGGATTCCACATCCTATATTTATCTCACATGAGGCAGCTGAGGAATGGAAGAGGGTGAAGTTAGAGTACAGTGGTACCTCTGGTTACATACTTAATTCGTTCCGGAGGTCTGTTCTTAACCTGAAGCTGTTCTTAACCTGAAGCACCACTTTAGCTAATGGGGCCTCCCGCTGCTGCTGTGCCGCTGCCACACAATTTCTGTTCTCATCCTGAAGCAAAGTTCTTAACCCGAGGTACTATTTCTGGGTTAGCGGAGTCTGTAACCTGAAGCGTATGTAACCCGAGGTACTACTGTACAGTGCAAAGGTGTTAGTTTCTGTGTTGTACTCATACGTGCTATTTCTCCTTGTAACCCCTGTGTTCTTCCCTTTTGAGTCTATTCAACCCCTCCTATTGTTTTAAGCCACTACTTTCACCCTCAGTATTCCTCTCATCTCGTTCCCATATCACGGCCACTGCTGTTGTGCAGCCTGCCTTGTCTTCTGCTCCCCTACCCAGCTCTGACTTCATGCAAATCCAGGATTGTGATGAGGCACTACAAATCTTCCAATGCGGTCTGCATAATGACACTCTTAATTTTTTTTATTATACATAAGAAATAGTTCAAGCATGCAAGCAAAGTTTACATAGAAATGCAAATGTGGGTGCCTTTATTTCACTTTATCTCCTAGTAGTAGTAGTAGTAGTAGTTTGTAAACCCTTTTCTTTCAAATTCTTCATGGCTATGCACTCGATTTTTAATGTATGGAACTGGATTCCTCCTAGATTAGAGAATAGGCTCATGGTTATTGAATACCTTAAACAAATATACCAATAAATAGCTCTTAAATTTAAGCCCTGGTTAATAGAGCTAGGACAAATGTATTTGATTGCAACTTGCTTTCTGTAGTGCTCAAACATGCATTTGAATATGTAATGGGGAAAGGAGAGGTGCTCTTGTGATCATAAATTACACCATAAATGCAGGGACTCTGCCATGCTGCAGTTGAACAGCTCTTAAAATGCAATGAGAAAAGCAGCAGATTGACAGAATTTAGATGGATTGGTTTGATGTAATTTCAGGGTGGCTGAGTTATTTTTCTGTGACAAGCTCTCTCATCCAAGTCTTTTGAAGAAAACTGATTCTTTGTCTACATGTCTCAGCCTGCTGTCTGTAGCAGATTGTGCATTGTTTCCCTGCATATTGTAGGAGTCTTCTTTTTCTGGACAAAATCAAATGATCACCTATGAAAAAGCTAACTGCCCTGAGGCTATATGTCCAATTGCTAGTGGCTTATTCAGCTTTGACACTTCTCAGTGTGATCCTTACTGGTTTTTGTAAAACAGGCCAGCAGGGGAAAGGCTCAGGAGACTTTATTCTATTCATTTCTGTAATAGTTTTCATGCCACTGGAGGCTTAAGAAGATTTGTACTACCAGCTTTCTTTTCATTAGAAGAGACTGCAATGCTGTTGGGTAAGTTAATGCATGTATGCCTTTGGTTTTTTTTTTAAAGGTGAGAATTATGAAATCTATAAAGTTCCTATATTGTGTTATTATTTTCATAATTATTATTGGCTTGTTTTTAAAATATTTTATTCTGACTGTATTTTAGCAAACGTAAGAGTTTAAGAACTGAGGCATTTTCATGTGTGTGGGCTAGAGAATTAGGAATCTTGACTGCTCTTTGAATGCAATATTATGCTTCGCTGATTTTTGGCAGAAGGATGTTTAAATTCCCCCTCTCTCCTTGCAAGCAATCCTGGTTATATTTTTATAGCATAGCTCTTGCCTTGGAATTTCATGTGTTTCCTTTTGCAACAAAGTGCAACAGTCTTGCAGAATTCACTTTGGACTGCACAATGCAGAAATGTGCCATACTTTGATCAGTGCTAGATTGGCTTTTTGAGGGGGAGAGTGTCTACAGTTGCTTCGACTAGAATAAGCTGAGAAAGTAAGAGATAAGCTATGAAACTAGTTTTAGAGGCAAACTACACATTTCTGTTTTCACGAGACTCTCAAACACAAGTTTGTTTCCCTACTGAGATAAAAAGCAGCAGTTAGTTATCAAATTTGCAGTGTAAGAACTTGCTTGAGGGTGAGGTCTAAGCAATTCCTTTCCTTCCTTTATAAAAATGTTTGTATACCACAGTTTCTTTTTAAAAAGTCCAAAGCGGTTTACATCTATACAATACATGTGTACATCTGTACAATAAAACCACACAGAAATTAAAACAAATAACCTACTGACTATATATTCCCTGCAACATCATAATATTTAAGTGGGACTTGCTCTCTGATAACTGTGTATAGGATTGTAGCCTCAGCCTGCCCCTTTGACAGAATAGCTATCAGCATGGTTATTTGAATGTTAAATTCATCTAAGATTTGCAGCAGCTTCGGTTCTGAATTGGCATAGGTACAATCTGATTCACAATATTGTTATGTATTTTGATTTAGTCAGTTTAGTGCCACTGGAATCAGTTGTTATAATGTGAGTTGCACAAGTGCACAACCATGCTCAAGAGATGCTCAGTATTTTTGAAAACCCAATTTGTTCCAATTGAACTTTTGCCTGGAAGGGTCCTGGAGGGCTGTGTCTTAGGCAGCTGAATGAGTAGAAAACTTTGTTTGGCCTATAGATTGGATTTGAAAGTATAAATATTAAAATAGAGGTAATAGTTGATAGATGTGTTGCATGTTGCTTGTTACAGAAAGGAGGTTATCACAAGCAATAACTTTTCCAAAAGGCAGACACCATATATGTACTCTATAAACAGAAGCAATGCCAGTGAAAATACACATTAAATTTTATTGTGAATTTTATACTTCCCATATTATACTTCCCATATTTGGGGTTATTGTTTCATAGAATCATGGAGTTAGAAGGTACCCCCAAAGAATCCCTGACAGATGTCCATCAAATTTCACCTTGAATGATGGAGAGTCCACCACCTTCCAGTTTGCATCAGCTGAGTGCTGCTAAGGAAATTGCAAAATCTGTAGAAGGTGAATTGTCTAGCTCTATTTTTGCATGCACGCCCATGTGCTCTTTTTACATTATCTTTAATACCATTTGCCCTGAGACTGGAGAAGCAAGGGGAAGCATACTCTGCCCTCTGTCGCAAGTTAGAGTACTAAGGTGTTATCAGGTAGTTGAATCCCTCCTATCCAGAAAAGAACACCAGCAAATGAAAATCCGCCTCTCCGAACAGATATCAATGCTATTCACAATTTACCTCTTCGTTTTGCCATTAACAAACTGATTCATCTTCTCCACCTTTTCTTTCTTCCCCATGTGTATTTTGTCCTTATACAGTCATACCTCAGGTTACAGCCGCTTCAGGTTGCATTTTTTCGGGTTGCAGACCACCAAAACCCGGAAGTACCGCAATGGGTTACTTCCGGGTTTCAGCGGTCATGCATGCACAGAAGCGCTAAATCGCGCTTTGTGCATGCGCAGATGCACAGACGCGGGTTGTGAACATGCATCCCGCCCAGATCACGTTTGCAACCCGAGCGTCCACTGTAGTTTGTAAACAAGACCAGGATCTCTCCCTCTCTCTCTCTCTCTCTCTCTCTCTCTCTCTCTCTCTCCCCCCCCCTCCCTTTCTCTCTCACTGTGTGTGTGTGTAATGTGAGTTGCTTTTGGAGACAATGGGGTAGACTAAGTTAGTTGAACTTGGGTCCTATTGAAATCAATGAGATGTTAGTCACAATAAAGTCCCACTGATCTCTTCTGACTTGAGCTGGACCCAACCGACACTGTAAAGCAGAACAAATAATAATAATAATAATAATAATAATAATAATAATAATAATAAATCTAAGCAAAATGTATATTATTTTTCCTGGCTGTTTCTAAATAGTCAGGTAGATTTGATGAATTCCAGACTTGGATCCGTTGCCTAGCGAAACAACAATGGTTGATGATGCATATGAATGCAGCACTCTGGGCCTAAAATTAACAGCCATTCCTCTTGCTCTCCCAGCCCAGCAGAGGAGCACAAGAGAGCTCCCCACTTCTGTGATTATGGGCTGTGAATGATATAATCAACATGCACTGACAGTACACATCCCTGTCCAAGCCAAGTGATGCCTGTTGCAGGGGAAAAAGTTGCTGAAAAAGTTTAAAAACAGGGATGCAGAAAAGGGAGATATGGGGAAGTCGTTGAAATAAGGTTTAAGAAAAAGAGGTTATGAAATTATATGTGTTTATATGTTTGTTTGTTCATGTATTGTTAGTTGTAGTGTGTCTTAATTCATGTTAGAAAATCAATAAAAATTTATTAAAAAAAAGAAAGAAAAGATGTTTATTACAGATGGGTGGGAAAAGGAATTCAGTTACCAGCTAATCAAGTGTGGTGCAGCATATAAACATAAATTCATGGGTACATTTAACCTAATACATTTACAACCCTAAATAAAATAAGTTCTTAAAAGAGTAAAAATATTACCATGCTAACGATATGGATGAAAAAGGGTGGAGCGTCCCCACTTGACATGAAACTCCAGAAGGCAGAAAGGAGATTTAAAGTATGTCTCAAATTTCAGTGGCGCCCTGTGCAACACCAAAATTTGCTCCCTCCCCCCCCGCTTTTAGCATTCCATTTTAATCATAGTTGCAGAGGCTCCTGTGGCACCCCCAAGGCTCAGCGCCCAATGTGACCAAACCATTTGAGCTCCCCAAAATCAGCCACTGCTGGAAGTGAGGTTAAGATTAAGTAAGAAGGAGAAACTATGGTTTTCTCCACCCTTTTAGAGGTTAGGTGGGGTCTCCTTACTAAAAGTTGGAAATTAGAGTGGGCTTAATGATTGTAATCGTGTCTCAGCCATGTTTTCTGCTGGGGTCTGGTTATCAGGAAGTATGGTATAAATGGTATTGTTCTGTTTGACCAGGTGTATCAAAACTTGATCTGCAACATAGTTGAGTTTCGAATCGGGTAAGAGAGAATCCTACTTCCTGAGGTGACTAGATTACTTGCTGAGAGGACTTGGCCCAGGCAAACATGATTTTTGCCAATCATTGCCCATCTCTGTTTTGCTACTATATATCAAAGTAAGGACTCAAACACAATGTGAAGGTAAAAAGTTGAAGGAATTGTGTTTCCCAGCATGCACTGGTTGTACCAGCTTCCCAATTCAGTATACAGAATCGAATACTAGTAAAGGCAAACGGTAAAGGACCCATGGACAGTTAAGTCCAGTCAAAAGTGACTGTGGGGTGCGGCGCTCATCTTGCTTTTCAGGCCGAGGGAGCTGGTGTTTGCCCACTGTCCGCTTTCTGGGCCATGTGGCCAGCATGACTAAACTGCTACTGGCACAAGGAGGACAGTGACGAGTGCCAGAGCCCACGGAAATACCGTTTACCTTCCTGCCACGTTGGTACCTTTTTATCTACTTCACTGGTGTGATTTCGAACTGCTAAACTGGCAGGAGCTGGGACAGAACAAAGGAGCTCACCCCGTGGCATTGATTTGAACCACCGGCCTTCTGATTGACAAGTCCAAGAGGCTCAATGGTTTAGACCACAGCACCACCTTATCAAATACTAGGGTGTTGTAAGCTCCTATGTTCTAGAACTCAGTCTTGTTTAATGTGCAACGCATAATCTTTTGTTCAAACCCCTCATTCAGAATATCTCCCCAAATTATCAGAATCTGAAGTTATCAAAAGATGATGGAAACTGTGGCAAACAGTAGTGTAAAAATAAGAGAGGTGGTCATCACTCAGGAGTGCAGTACTTCAATTTTTTCCCCTCTTAGCAGATTAGCTGAAAAGAGGCCATTTGCCCCCTATGATTAAAAGCACCAAATTTAGTGCCTAAACGATTATTGTTATTAAAATTTCAGATGTCTCTCTAGGTGAACTCAATTACAGTGACACAATGGAGCAAATAAATGTAAAAGCCATCGGCCTTATTTTATCCTAAAGGTCAAATACATCAGACTGAATAATGGTTAAAATAGACGTGAGAACCACAAATGGGGCATTGATCAAAGACATTTTGGATTACAGGCCTCTTTACCTAGATTTTTAAAAGTTGTCATTTGTTTCAGCCTTGCACTGTGACAAGGTTTATATATGCAGTAAGTGTTGGGTTTAAATAAGCAGTAAGTGATTTTCGTAATAATTTTTTGACGTCTTCCATTAATAACCCTTTTCAGTATTGCTGTGCTTTGTTTTGCAGCACAGAGATTCAAGTCTTGTTTCTGTTGTCTCCATAGTAAAGCTTGCTAATACAAAGCAGTTGTATAAAGCTACTCTCCAAAGGTCACTAGTGAGCAAAAGAAATGCCTGCAGTGAAGCCAAGAGCCAATGCCAGAGTGGATTAACAACAGGTGTCTGCCTTGCCCAATGGGTTCATTGCAGTGGATTAGCCTAACAGCTGATATTCAGAGATGTGCATAACTTCCACAGTGCATAGAAGGAAGGATGCTGATCTGATTTGTCCAGGATACCACTGTAGCAAAATGAGTCAGCTTTGTCTAGCTCTGCTGCATGTCAGTCGTAGAACTGTAGTAACCGTTTATCAGACCGATAGTTTGTGATAATATTGATAGGTACACTAGTTCCAAAATTGTGGAAACCTTTTGGAGAAAGTGTATTTCTGAGGTTTGATGGCTCATAACACTACTTTTTTTTAGTAATACCATAAAATTATACATCAATAGAAAGATAATCTAATGAAGAATGTAATGCAACAAAGTTTGTTCAATTATCTGCATTCCATCAAAAGTTAAAGCCAAATAACCAGAAAAAGGAATGTTTACAGAGCCAATCAGGTGTCATCTTGTTTTGGTAATGATGGCTCATAGCACCACTTTTTTTTTGTGTAATACCATAAAATTATATATCAATGGAAAGATGGTATTATTTTATGGTATTACTCCAAAAAAAGGTGGTGTTATGAGCCATGAAACCTCGAAAATACACTTTCTCCAAAAGGTTTCCACAATTTTGGCCACTACTGTATAATCTAGGATTGTTCACCAGTTATTTGCCTAGACACTTCCATGCCGCTTCTCCATTTTTGTGCCACTTTTGCTTAATTCCACTAACACACCTGGAAGTGCTGGTTGACCCAATTTAGCAGAGCAGCATAATGGATTGAAGCACCGGTGCTGTTAAAAGCTATAATGTTGTGCTGGGGCCTGATTTCCGCACTACTTATTCCACAGTCCTGTTTCCACTCACCTGGGAGTAAGCTCCATTAAACTTAAGGTTTTATATGCAAGTATGAATACCTTGGATTTCACCCGGTAGCTCAGTGGCAACCAGAGGGTGCTTCCAAGACTTGTGACACATGGCGTCATTAGGCTGCCACACCTACCAACCTGGCAACTGCATTCCACGCTAGGTGCCCCCTCTGGAATGAATGGATGGGTGGATGGATGGATTAACTAGTCCTCTGATAACTAGAAAGAGAAACAACAGGATTTGTTGTTATTTTACAGTGGATCTGAGTCGATGAGCTTTTTTCAGCTTCACAGCTTATGTTCATCTTTTTGTTTAATATCATGCTTTTCAGCTTGTGAAGCTTATCCTATTATTCAGTTAGTAAACTGTTAGGATTAAAACTATGAATAAATAGTTTCAATTAAAAACCATGAGTGTAGAAAAATCAAAAGAAGCTTTCATTCTCCCTCTCATGCTCTCTCTCTCTCTCTCTCTGATAAAATCCTTGATTCGTCCTGTATTTGTCCAAAACTATTCCCATGTTACAATTTTAACAGCAGTGATCACTGAAGTTCTTTTTTAAAAAAGCACTTTGGAAGCTATTTTTGAACATGCTTCACCTAGATTGCGGTGCAAACTAGGTCAAGACATCAGAAATCCTGACCTTAGTTGTTAAGTTGGGACACAGGTGGGGTTGCTGCTGGCCTGCTTTCTGCTGTGCCGTACTTTCACCACTATGGGTGGGCAGAAAGTAGTGCTGCCGTTATCAGTTCAGCTGCTGGTTATTTGTTATATTTGTATAGTGTCCATCTAGTATTCTATAAAAATTACATTTTTGTAATTTATTTGAGCAGGTGGGAAATCCGGGTCACGGGCAATGCTTACATTCAGAAATTGTAGAAATCCTTAGTCCACAGTGGCTTACCGGTTTGTTCAAAGTCCACACAGTACTCCTTATTTTCTTCAGGGTTTCTTACAGCTCTCTAGATCAGTAGAGAGTACATTCTCAATACCTAACAATAGGAAATATAAAATAGTTCAGACAGTCTTGCTGTTCAGCAGCATTGAGTTGACACATCCATTTGCTCCACAGGCAGCCTGGTATTTTCATCAAGGAGGTCTTCATTCTCTAAGCTGTATGCAGTTTAACTGGGGGGATAAAGATCGTGATTCAAATCTTAAAGTGAAAGAATGACATCTTCCCCCTTTTCTGTGCTTAATTTCATTATCAGGCTGTAATAGCAGTGACCAACATAGAACAGACATGGTGTCTGACATCCAGGATCTCCATGAAATCTCCCTGCTTCTTCATTTATCTCATGTACAGACAGTAGTTGATTATCATTTGGTTGCCTCCTTATAAACTAGGGAGGGGTTTGGAAATCAGGTGATGAAGAGCGCACAGCTCAGTTGCAGTGCACATGTTATGCTTACATAACGTCCCAGGTTAAGTTGCTGCCCTCTTCTCCCCCCCCCCATGCAAAAAAGTGAGGGATGACAAAAAGAATACCAGTCAGTACACTAAAACTGTTTATTGCGGGGCCAGAGGGATAGTGTGAGATTTACTCAGGTCCCCAATTCACCTTGGGCAACTGAATTGGGACCTGAGTTCTTCCAAGCAAATTGCACAAAAATTATACAGTACCTACTCTTTGTTTGTTTCATTTATATCCCACCTTTTCTCAGTGTTAGGGAATGGTCTGGAGCTGAAGATGGGGGAATGCTGTCTCAGGCAGATCAGCTTCTCTCAGAAGAAGAGAGGGAATATTCTCCCCCCCCCCCTCCAGGGTTTTCAGAAGCAGAGAGAAAGGCAGATACAGACACGGAAGCTGAACAGCTTATAGAGGAGCTGCCCAGCTACGAGATAATGACAGGAGAAGCGGAAGGGAGGGGACAGCTAGGAGAGACGTCAGTCGAGAGTATGGGGGACCACCCCCTGTCCCCTGACTCAGAGGTCTGAATGTATCAGAGAAAAAGGAGGCAGAGGGAGGGGGGAACTTCCAGTTGGTGCCTTTCTTGCTGTGGAAATCGTAAGGAGGGGTTAGAGTAGACAACTGGCCTCCTTGCAGAGAGCTGTGTATTTGTGATCACAACATGAAGCTGTAATAAAAGGGCTATAAATCTATCAACTGCTCATTAATTCTTATCTGTGAAGTTACCAAAGGGAGGGAAGGTCTCTCTGAACTTGACACTCAAGGAGTTCAAAGTAGTGTCCACGAGTGTCTCTTCCTCCCCACTTTATCCTAACAACAACCCTGTGGAGTTGGTTAAGCTAAGAGTGAATGATTGGCCAAATCACCCAGTGTGCTTCATTGCTGAGTGGCGATTCGAACTCTGGTCTTCCAGATTCTTATCTCACACTCTTAGCAGTATACCACGCTGGCTCTCTCGAACATCACACTGGAGTAAGTGCTTCTTTATTAGGCAGATGCATTACTGATTGGACTGCTTCCTTTGTTCTGAACTAATAATCACAGAGGCAGCAAAAGCACCTTAGAGGCTTTTCATGGGATATACACAACAAAGAAGGCATTTACTGGAAATCTGAACTCTGAATAAGTGCTGCAAGTTGAAATAGACAGCACTGGTCTATCATTGTAAGACAGGTTATATAGAAGTCAATGACCTGTGTGTTCTAAAGATAGAAGGTGGGCAGTGTGTGTGTGTGTGTAAGTGTGTAAGTGTAAGGTAAGTATATACAGTGGCACCTTGGGTTACATATGCTTCAGGTTACATATGCTTCAGGTTACAGACTCCACTAACCCAGAAATATTACCTCGGGTTAAGAACTTTGCTTCAGGATGAGAACAGAAATCATGCAGTGGCGGCAAAGCGGCGGCAGGAGGCCCCATTAGCTAAAGTGGTGCTTCAAGTTAAGAACAGTTTCAGGTTAAGAACAGACCTCCAGAATGAATTAAGTTCTTAACCCGAGGTACCACTGTAAGTGCTCAAAATTTCTCACCGGAGAGGTTGAACTCTATGGAAGGCTGTTTATCTGTAACTCCAGACAAATTGAGTTTAGGAATTTGGAAAAGCAAGGAATTTGGGAAATCCATGTGGCCAGAGCTTACAAATGCAAGAAAATAACTCATGCTTGCTTTCCCTCTCTTTCTGAATGTTACGTGAACTAACTGCTTAGCTCCCCCCGACTCTCACTTATTAACCTTGTGTTACATTAGGAACTGTAATCCTGAAAACATAGACGGAACCCATCAGTGTGCATAAACCAGTTTAGATGCATAGATGTTTCTCTGGCTACTTTCCTTCAGGCAACTGTTTTTAGCCATTCAACAACATGAACAGAGAATAGTTTGTGCTTCATTATGTAATATTAAAATTTTAAAAGTCTGCTTTCCTAGTTTCAATCACCACACTTGTCCTTATTTTTTATCTTCTGAAATGTGTGTTTCAGATTAAGAAGCTTGAATGTCTGCTGAGAATCGGATCCAAACATGCCATGAATTAAAATATTAATACTTTGCTTCTTAATGAACAGAGACACTAATACCACTCTGTGTATTAGTCTTTCATGCTGCCATGCTGATTATGAATATAAATTGCATTATGGAAGAATGCTTTAAAAAAGAATTAAATCCAAATGTAGCATTTGGTGTGCAAAGTACATTTGTTTTGAAGGTTGTGTTCAGTGGATTATTTCTGTCAAGCTTTCTATTTATCACCTCTTTAGCCATAAGATAAAACATCCCTTTCTGTTGAAATACAATCACAGTAAAATGCCACCTCATCTAAACAGATGACTGTAATCAAAATGCACTGTTTTTAGAAATATTCATATTTCAAACAATTATGTTTAGTGAGTTCTTGCCAGTTAAGCTTGTTCAGCTAGGAGCTGCATTTTAATGAGAAAGCGGAATGGGCTTTAGCCGATACGATCCATTGGCAGAAACACAATCGAATGAAGGAAAAGTTTAATTGGTTTTATTTAATTCAGTCACATCTAAGGTTCTTAACAAAGACAACAAAAAAACTGTTGTGGAACTATGAAAACTGAGTATTTTTCATTGACGCTGTCATTCATTAACTCCAAATGTGTGTATGGTACATTCATAAGGTATTAGAAAGCATTATTATTTTGATTTAAAAGTATCAAAATATTTTAATTTCTTTCTCAATTTTGTTATTCTTGGAGTAGTTGGTCTAGATTAGCTGAGAAGCTCTAATGAATAGATAGTCTAGAACCAGAATCACAACCCAACCACTTGGTGAGTTAATGCAGGGTTGACTATGGTGTGTCATGAGTAATGGACACTGTAGGTTTAGGACATTACGTGGTAAATGCTCCCCTCCCAGATAAAGATTTAGCATTATGGCATATTTTCCGTAATGTTGTTGTTGGCGTATGACTTCAAATGAACAATCAGAATCCACTTGTGTACAGCATGATATAGGCTAAATGCCTAGCAGCTGTTTCGCAAGTATGAGACTAAAGCAACCAAGCTATAAATCTGAGCAAACTGCATGAAAGGCTATATAATGCAAACTGATTACTTTAGGTCTTGAATTAATCTGGCTGTGAATAAAAATAACCAACAACATACCCTCTTCTAATTTTAACAACCGCTGTTGGGAAAAACTTGACAGATGGATCATTACATGAGTAACCATTACAAACCAACACTGTGATCCAACAACACACACACACACACACACACACACACACACACACTACTAGTCCCCATGAAGGTGGACCTTTAATCTCTATGTCAAAACCAAACAGTTAAGGTAGTAACATTAATTGGATTTAAATACTGTGGACAATACAAGTAGCCTTTTGTGGGCTTCATGGTTTTAAAAAAGAGCCGTAGACTGTCTTGTATTTTGCATTATGAAAAGCAGAAGGTG
Source organism: Podarcis filfolensis (assembly GCF_964270895.1). Lineage (NCBI taxonomy): Eukaryota > Metazoa > Chordata > Lepidosauria > Squamata > Lacertidae > Podarcis > Podarcis filfolensis. The sequence continues at coordinate 18,880,357 of NC_139614.1, forward strand.
TATGCTGATCTACTTTGACCATAGAGGCTCTTCACGTGGCGTAGCATATTATTTAATATGGAATTTATTCACATAAGTGACACGAATCTCCATACAGCACTGACATGAGGATATTCCACACAACTAGGCTTGCCACCTTTGTTCTGGCAAAATACAGGGCAGGGCAGGGCAGGGTGAGGCGGTTGGGTGGCAATTTAAATAACATTGCATGGATGTCAGTACGGTACACTTTATTATCCTTCAGGGGTGTAATGCTGTGTATGGAAGCATAGGAGGGGTTAACAAATGAATCTTTCATTTAATTGGCTCATTTCCATGTAACATAGTATAGAAGACAATGTACCACAAAACTAAGATTGTGGAAGAACGTACCATCACAAAACTAATTTTTCAATTGTGTTTTATAGTAGTGCACGTATTTAAGGAGATTCCATGTAGGGGTGGTTTTTATGTTCATAACCAGATTAGCGTGGAAAGCACTTTTAGGTGTTTGAATCCTATGGCACTCCAGTAACATATGCAGGAAGAATTTGGATTGAGTGAATGATGTACCTCCTTTCCATGTCAGCACTGTCAGTAGCTGCATGGGGAAGACATTACATCGTTCAGAAGCCCCATGTTGTTTCTCCTTTTAGACATTACCCATTTTGGGACCCAGAGCGGTTCCCATGAAACTCTGCTAACATAAATTCAGCTTTATTGTTACTACTGTATACATGATTGCTATCATCCTGGTATTTTATGCAATCTGCCATCTATTCTTACCATTATTTCTTGGACATGGACATCCGCCTAGCTTGACAAAATTTGGCACCCTTATTTGCATTCAGTTAAGTGCTGCTACTTATAGTGATTTAATGGGCTCAACTCTTTTGTCCACTCCTAGCTCCCTTGATTACCTTAATAGCAGGTAATTCTAATATCTCCTGCGGCAGTGTTCCTTAGCAACAAAGGAATTAGAAGAATAACAAGTGGAAGCCTGAAAAAAGAAATCGGCAGAAAGGCTTATTCTAATTGGTGTAATCTAAATTCAGCCCTTCTTACCTCTGTGCAGCCAACTGCAAAAGCACACATGAAGAAGTGTTCTTCTAAATGGAACAATATTCATTTTTATCTCAAAAATGCTAAGCACCTGGAAGTCATGTGACTCACCAAAGGAAATAAAAAGCTTTTTTGGGAAAAACCGGAGCCATCCTAACCCTCACCAGAGGGGATTAGGATTATGCAGAAGAGCTCCTCTGTTGGGGGAGATGTTCTCCACTGGTTGCAGCAGGCTGCCTACCCTGCCTGCCCTGGAGGCCTCTGATAGGTCTATAGAAGGAGCCTGCTGATGGTCTCTACTGGCAACAGGGGCTAAATTGGGGTGTTCTGGGATGCTGGCGGCGGCCTTGGATCTGCAGATCCAAAGCTCCCTGGACCTGATGTGGGTATTTTCCATTCAATTGTAAATTGGGATTTCAAATCTTATAGGCAACCTTCATGAGTAGACAAGGCTCCCTGCTTCAGACTTCACCATTTGACTTGTGGAGGGTGACTGGCACAGAATTGCAAGGGTGTGGAGCTCACTGTGCTTTGTCCTATTCACCCTGCTCACGTGTAGCTTTTACATGCAAGCAGCATGCCTGAATAGGGCTCATAATAACAACATATTGACAGTGTTTGACACCATTATGGCATTAAAGTAAATGTAACCTTAAGGAAAACAGGAAAAGGACAGGAAAGAGCAGGAAAGGGTGAATTATTGCAACTACCTTAAAGGTAAGATTCATATTCTTATTTCAGACCAAAATGGGGCAAGAATCCGCTCCTAACTTTATTTGAGAGCTGCATATCACCAGCTTGAGTTTCACCCTGGCTCTAGATATATCACCATATTTATCACTCACTTTCATATTGGGTGATACAAAGACTAAGCTTTGGTGTCTCGTCTTCTGCTGAAATTTTTGAGAATGTAATCCAAGAAACTCTAGCCGGGCTCCCTGGTGCCTTGAACCTCAATGATGACATTCTTTTGTTTGGAGCAAATCAGAAGCCACATGATGACACCCTTGAAGCAGTTTTGGATTATTTGCAATACAATCTCACACTGAATCCTGGGAAGTGTGAATACAATGTGAGTTGTTTGGTTTCTTCCCCTTTCATGTTTTCTTTCTCCTGAGCCAAAGAATGTGGCAGCCGTGCAAGAAGCTGCAGAGCCACAGACTTCATTTTAGCTATCCCAAATCTAGCCATCATAACTCAGCCCCTAAGAGAGCTCACCAGCAAAAACAAAGCTGGGAATCGACTGATAAATATCAAGCAGCTTTATCTCAGCTTAAAGTGTCCCTTTCTAGCTATACAGCAATGGCATATTTTGAGCCCCCAAAACACACAACTCATAAAAAATGAGCCCTTGTTAGGCTTGAGGGTCTTTCTACATAAACAGACTCCAGTAGCTGTATATTTATCACAGTGTATGCAAGTAAAGCACCCTCAGCTGTTGAATATCGCTTTTCACAAACAGAATGAAAAGCGTTGGCTGTAGTGTGGAATGGCTTACACTTCCACTTGTGCTGATTTGGACACCATTTCATAATAATCACAGATCATATGCCACCACAACCCATGTTCATCAGTGATTCGTTCCAACTACCGACCCACATTGAACGTTGGATAGCACAACTTCAAGCTTTTAATCATACTCCAATATATTGTCCTGGCAAGTCAAATGCTGCTGATTATTTTTTCATGACATCTGTGCCTCAGACTTCAACCATTCACAATTCCGAGGAACTGACCAACACACATGTACTCTTCGTTTCATCCCAGGCTGCTCCAAAAGCTGTGACTCAACAACAAATTAAAAATGCTGTGGATAAGGATCTCTGCCTGCAACATACAATTCTGACTCTTCAGAAGTGGCAATAACCTGTTTTCCTTCACATGCTTTCCACGTTTTGTCCTGGGGGCCAGAACTTCCTTAAACTTTTCTTCATTATCTATTAGGATCTGACTGTTACCAACACAAATCTATTACTGTATCACCATATCTCTAGCTCATGAAGACCAAGAGGGTAATAAGCGCTAAGCAGCTTCTTCAATAAAGTGTCTGATTCCCAACCATAGACTCAGAAATTTAACGCTGTGTCCAGTCCTGTCTTCTTTGTTAGTCAGCAGTGTTAGATGACAAAGTCTCGCCATTACACATGACTACATTGGCCCAGTGAAAGTAAGAAAACCCTTCTGGGATTTATCATTTGCAGCGCAAGTCATGTAACTTGTTTGTCCATTTCCAGTCACCAACATTTTTGTCTTAGTTGATTGCCATTGGAATATTTAACAGGTGCCCAGCATATCAGTGCTGATTAATTGGCATGCCTCCAGTTCCCATGCCCAATGGTCAATATTGGCCAAAGAAAAAAATAAGAGAGGAGTTTGATCTGTATTTCTGACTTGGGTCTCTTGGATGAGGCTAGGGAAAGAACTGCAGAGGCAGATTCATGGTCAAATAGTCATATTCCTAATACAGGTATCATGAGGAGTTACCGAGATAGAAGGTCACCAAAAAGATTTCAGGACTTTGCTATATGGGTTTGAGCAGCCGACTACTGACAAAAGGTTAGTTAATATGAATTGGAAGGTAAAGTTTGAGCTTTGAGAAGTTTGTTCTTAGCAGCACCCAGAAGATTCTGCCTGTTGCAAAACTGGACTCAGCAGATCAGAAAGTCACTGGAAACCAAAAGGGGTTCTACATCATTGTAGGCCATGCAGTGCAATGGGGTTGTGTGTGTATGTGTGTGTGCTCTCTCTCTTGGCAATGACTGATTTACACATGTCCAATTGACATGTGACTGCACACATGCATGCATTGTGGCAACCCAGAAGTGGCTGGGAAAGGGGGCGGGGCAGGGGCATAATGGGGATATTGCACTCTGCCATCACACTCAGTGACCCGGAACAATACCCCCAAGCAAATTGGGGATTGCCTGTATAATACCATATTTTTCGCTCTATAAGACGCACTTTTCCCCTCCTAAAAAGTAAGGGGAAATGTGTGTGCGTCTTATGGAGCAAATGCAGGCGGGAGGCTCTGCTCAGCGCTCCCTTTAAAGAGCCCCGTGGAGCGTGTGTGCAGCTCTTTGGGGCTTTTCCCTAAGGAGGGAGAAAGGCTGTGCGGCTCTTGGGGGAGCCTTCCTCCCGCTGCCTGGAAGAGGCTTCACACGGCTATCCCATAAGCCAGTACAGCAAGAGGGTTTGCTGCGCAGCGATTCTTCTTGCTGTCCTGGCTTCTGGCTTAGCTGTGCGCAGCCTCTTCCGGGCAGGGGGAGCCTTTATCCTGCTGCCCTGAAGAGGCTTCGCGCAGCTATCCCAGAAGCCAGAACAGCAAGAGGCTATCCCAGAACCCAGATCCTTCTTGCTGTTCTGGCTTCTGGGATTCAGAATTTTTTTTTTCTTGTTTTCCTCCTCCAAAAACTAGGTGCGTCTTATGGTCTGGTGCATCTTATAGAGCGAAAAATACGGTAGATTTTGGCTCCATAACACCGGCTTGTGTGGATATTTTCTGTTAAGGAAAAAAAAGCAGGTACTCTAAACAGTATAGCTTTGGTTATAATGACTATATTATATACTTGACTGAAATGCTGTACAGAATCTCATGATCTTTTTCCAAGGTGCAATTAAGTGAGTTTTCTGTCACTTTTATTGAAGCAGTTCACCACTTTGAGTGCCAATTTGGCAGAAGATCTACTTATCGATGCCTAAAATAAATAAATAACATAGTTTCCCACAGAAACCAAATCCCTGCTGTTCAGCAACCATTACTTTGGCATACAAGGTTGGAACAGTATAGTGTTTCTGGATGTTGGCCGCTCACATAAACTTAGTGTAAGCAGTTGTGTACTTAAAATGCACTAGGAACAGAATACATTTAAATACATGCATTTGATGTAGTTAAGTTCCGTGTTGTGATCAAGTCTTCTGTATCCTGATTGAGGGATTCTGGGAAGTGGTTAATATGTGCAATCAGTGTTACAAAGAACTAACAGAGGGCTACTCCTATGGTACTTCTGGCTGGACACAGCCTCAACCTGGCCCTTCAAAGGTTGTTACAGGATTTCCCCTTGTTAGTTCCCCCTGCAAAAGGATCCCAAAGTGAGTCCAAAGTAATTTGCTCTCTTATGGTTCTCTGGTAGATCACAATAAGAGAGCTGTAGAACTGCTGTGGTCTTTGTTGCACTTGGGTGCGACCAATATAACTGACTGAAGGAGCTTAATAATTTGGTGTCTTATTAGGTGACACAATGAAACAAGGTTTTTTTTAACTTCACCTGAAAATCCTCAGGTTCTGGCCTGGCTCCTGAGATTGATAAAAGTATTTTTTTTAATAAAAAAAAATTATAGACCACTTCCCATCAAAGCATTTCAAAACTATATGCAGAATAAAATTGCAACACTAAAATATTGAAAAGATATAAAATCAAATGAGTTTTAAAATATACATAAATCTGAATAAAACCAACAATAAGCAATCAATAAGCAATCTCAGGGGTATACGCTGTATCTAAAATAGGCCAGTAAACTAGGTGGACAAAGCCTGAGTTGGGAATTGGCCTATTTTGGGTGCCTCCTGTGTAGGGATCAGTCCAAGCTGCTACTGGATTCCTCACAGCACTTTGCCTGCCTGTCCATCCAGCTTATACTTCTACTTTGCCTCCCACTTTCTGCCAACTCTAATCACCAGCCATCTTCTACCTTCCTCACCTGCCGGAGATCATATCAGAAGACTAAATTTGAGCCAGAGCTTACCAAGACTTCGCTCTGAAGCTTCTCTTCAATTCCATGGCTTTGGGGCACTTGCAGTCCCTTTCCTTTCTGCTATGTAACCACAACTAAGCACTGCACACTCAAGATTAACTTAACTGTCCAGGGGTCCCTTTACCTTTACTTAGGATGAAATATAAGGACTTATTAGCCTGTCTAGGTATGTCTTCTGAAAAAAGGCTGAACTCTTGCTCTTACTTTTGAAGAAGTCAAACCTTGAGGGCTGCGATTATTCCAGGATGGGATATAACAAGCCCCAGGGTGAAGCAGACCTGTAATCTTGACATGACAGGAAGATAATATTTCTTACAGAATAAAAAAAAAATGGCACCCCCACCCCACCACCCAAAAATGAAACTCACCTTCTCAGTTCATAAAGATATAAGGCAACTGTGGAATTCCAAATAAGCAGGGAGAGAAGTCTGTCACATACATTTGTAGATTTGCTGAGAATGGGTCTGATCTCGGGTGAAGTCTGGGGTTAGAAAATTTATAGTTTTGTTTCTGTCACATCCTATCTGTATCTTAGCCTCTGTACTTGAAGCAAATACAGTTTTATGTCCTTAAAGCATGTATGGCCTTGTGTGTCAAAGACACCCAGAACCAGTTTATGAGAATATTAGAGTGGTGTTCTGCCTGGAGGAAGAGCCATTTTTCTTGGACTAACTCTGCAGTGTAGACAGCTAATTTAGTAGCACTTGCAAATGTGCAGGTGTCATGTCCTTTTACTGCTCTGGAGATAGTTCAGCTTTATACAGGAGTCTGATGAAGCTAGAGAAAAACCCAATATTCTTGTTACAAGCAGTGGAGCACAATCATAACAATGGTATGAAGTCACAATTTTGTCCATGCACTTCTAGATAGCTCTGGTTCTAGATAGCTCTGGTCTTAGATATATTTATAAACTTATAGCAGTTTCCTCGTTCTGCAGAAGGAGGAATCTTGTGCTGAGGTGTGTGGGACATCTTCAAGAGGGAAAGGAAGAGGAATAATCTTGTATTGGTTCTGATAACTCTTCATTACTTTCACATGCTGTTTTTCTGCCCCTGCCTGGGCTGGATTCAGATCCTGCACTTAAAAAGAAGACAGAGGGTGTAGGATTTAAGCACTGCGTGAAGATTTGTGACAAGTGACACTAGTCACTTAGCTGACACTAGTCTCTCTTTACCGCCCTGTATAGGGAAGCTTTTTAAGGTTTAATGTTTTGCTATGTTTTTATATATGCTGGAAGGCACCCAGAGTGGCTGGGGCAGCCCAGTCAGGTGGACGGGGTACAATTAATAAATTATCATCATTATTATCATTTCAGCATCACTGGCATTGGCCAATGAAGGCAGTGATAATGCCCACCCCAGCCTTTAGTTGGGGGGTCAATATACCCCCTACCTTGGATGAGAAAGGCTTACAACAGAGGAAGGGAGGGAGGGATTCCCCACATGTCCTCTGTTGACCCAAGGACTTCCTCTTTGTCTCTTTTCAGCATCCCACCCTCTCACACTCTGAGCAGTGTGGGGCTTTGCCAGTCACCATGTGTGGCTAAGTAGGATTTTTTGGGGGGAGGGGATAGGATATGCTCTGATTGGTCTTTGGGGAAGGGCATCCTTTTTTCATCTATTCAACACTGTTCCTAATTTTATTGGCCTTCATTGGGTTTGGAGTAATCGGGCTATTGACTGTTGATATGCAGTGGGACCTGACACACAGCTGTGTTCCTTGGCCCTGCTTGGTTTTGTCTTCTGTCTTCCTTACCTTGGCCTTCTGTCTCCAGGAGGGGACTAAACTTTGAGCTCCTGGTCTTTCCTTCAAATTTTCTGCTCTCTTTTTTCTCTCACACACAAGGGGCACAGAGGCCTTTTGGATGTTAGGAGCCCCTTCCTTTCATCCTCCTCCTGAGGTCCCCAGTTTGCCTGCCTACACGCTTTCTTTGTTAGGTCTGCTCCTTTGGCCAGAGAACACAGGAAGTGGGCCAGCTATGCCACTTCACCCGGAAGGTTCAATGCTCACTTGGGACACAATGATTTTTACTACTGTCTAGTAATCTACTGTCTAGAGATTAAGGCTGCAGTCTTAAAAACACTTGCTAGGGTGGGGTTACAAAATGATTGTGGCCCATGGGCCCATTTGCAAACTAGAGAAATTGTTGTGGGCACCACACCCACCCACCCACCCACCCACCACCACTACCACTACCACCTATTCTATCGGTGACAATAGAATGTTTCTGTCAAGTCTAATTTCTGGAGGGAGCAGAGAGGAGACCTGGCAGGCACTAGGAAAGGCCTCTGTGAGTATAGGACCACCCTTGGTTGCTACATTGGTGACTCCTTTAGTTCCACTGAAAACGGTGAGACTTAATCTTTAGTTCACAAGCATAGGATTGCACTGCCCATCTGTGGTTGGAGACGGGGCTGTTGGCATCGCACTGCATCTGTATTACCAAAAAGCAGCTGATTCTCCTTTGAATAAGTTACCTGGCTGTTTCAAATTAAGCTTCATATAGGAAATTCCTGTGTGGTTAATATAGCCACTAGCTTCAATACGAGACACACCATACACAAAACAAACAACAGAATGCCCCACCATGTGCGGCATTTTAAGGAAAAACCCATATAATTCTATTTTGGACCCTTTCTGGTATATATGGCTAACAATTTATTTATTAGGTTATGCAGCTTGAAATCGGCAGCTGTGGAATTCCGTGGGTGTTAACTTCTCCACCGGAGGGAGCCCATATTCCGTGAAAACATGCTGAGAAATGCATTGAGAACTGAGCAGGAAATCTATCCTTAAAATATGGTGTGTCGTTTGATTAGAAAATGTGCCTTCTGTGATCACGACAGGTTTTTATATTTTTGTTCTTAAATTTAGAATATAAACATAACTATCCAGTAATACATTATCAAAAGCAATTCAGTATAACAGTATTCAAACAATATTTACTGGTACTTTGTTTCACAGGAATGTACTTACCTGTAACAGTTTATATCACAACTACATTGTTCAGAAGCAATAGACAGGTGTACAGTGTACAGTGAATAATATAATATAAAATATATAATAATATAATATAATATAATATAATATAATATAATATAATATAATGCAGTGTACAGTGAATAATATAATGAACGCTTTACCTAAAAACTGTAAGAATATCAATTAGATATTCAATAGAATAAATTCTATTTAAAATACGACAGGGTCCAAGGCAGAATTTGTGTGTGTGTGTGTGTGTGTGTGTGTGTGTGTGTGTTCTCCTGGCTATTTCAATGGTCTATGTAAAGAGTGGGCTATATGAAGGTCTTCCCCACTAGTGGGAAATCATTTGGCAGAGTTCCTCTCCTCCCCCCCCAAAAAAACTTATTAAAACTTCTATTGCTTGTAGCATTTGAACTAGCCAGTATGCTGAGCAGATACAGTTCCCCTAACATTATCATGATAATGGGTGAGATCTTTGTAATATCCTAGATTCCCTATCAAATTTGCTCTTTCATAGATAGTGATGATATTGCTCTTTTTTCTAATTTACCTGAAATTGCTGTTCTGGTCCTCCATTATAGCAGCACCTAGCCTCTATAGATTTGATACAAATTAACGATCCATAAAGTGATGTTCATACATCTGCGAACATTTCTGATATGATTCTGTTTGGCATCATCGCATAACAATCCATTGACAAGAAAGAAGGTATTAAATCTGCTTCCCCCACCCCCCTCCTTCCCTGTTATATATTTTTTATTCTTTCTTCCTTTGTGGATTATTTGATTTGTCATTTACCTCCCCCCCCACCTCCCTTGCAAGCTGTGTACTCAAACCAATTTGTGATAACATGACCAGAAAGCTAAATTCAGCACAGAGTTCGTGCTGACATTGTTATTCTGCACAAGAGGCCCTGATGGGGACAGATAATGCCATAATTCAGATAACATGATGAAATGAGATCTTGTATCACAAAGCCTTTGGTGGGCGAAGAAATGCAAACATCTCCTCTTTTAGTATAAATTAGAAGAAGATGTGGGGTCATATTGAAGCGTCAAGTGTGTTTTTCTAGCATTTAATCTAAACGCCAACTTTGGGAGCCGGCTCGCACGTGTTCATTTGTCACAGAGCTTTTATGCGCATTTCTGAAGTCTGAGATTGACTTTGAAAGTAGTTTTGATTTCAAATACTTGGATGGAGCAGGGGGTGGGGGGCAGTCAGAAGCAAAACATGCACCGCACTATATTTATCCTGGTGAGTATTTGCATAGTAAATTTCATAAGCACAGGAGTGTTGTCTGTTTCTGGTTCTAGTTGGATGGCCCTTAAGAATTATTTTTGGAACTCACAGGGTCACATATAACATCCCTTTGCTCATGGGGATCAGGCTGTGGATAAAATACAGCCTAAATTTTTTGGGGCATACGTAACTTGGATGTTCATGTGGCATGAGATTCTGATCAGAGAGAGAGCGAGAGAGGGAGGGAGAATAAGAGAGAGAATCCACATAAGTAAATTTGATTTCAGAACTGAAGTTTTATTAAATTCCTTGGTATTAATTTTTTTTTTTAAGAATTAAATATATTCCTTCCAGAAGCAGGCCTAAGTGGAGAGATAGCCAGAGAGGTTTTAAGTTCTAGTTCCCCTCTTGCTATCCTTGGAAGGAGAAAGCCATATCAGACTTTATCTCAGCCAAGCATTAATAGAGGAATGTAGGGATTAGATATGGGACGCGGGTGGCGCTATGGTCTAAACCACTGAGCCTCTTGGGCTCGCCGATCAGAAGGTCGGCGGTTCGAATCCCCACGATAGGGTGAGCTTCCGTTGTTCAGTCCCAGCTCCTGCCCACCTAGCAGTTTGAAAGTATGTCAAAGTGGAAGTAGATAAATAGGTACCGCTTCAGCGGGAAGGTTAACAGCGTTTCCGTGCGCTGCTCCGGTTCCCCAGAAGTGGCTTAGTCATGCTGGCCACGTGACCCAGAAGCTGTCTGCGGACAAACGCCGGCTGCCTCGGCCTATAGAGCGAGATGAGCGCCACAACCCAGAGTCGTCCGCAACTGGACCTAACGGTCAGGGGTACTGGATGGCTGGATTTCTCTTTTTAAAAAAAATATTTCTAGCAACTTATTTCCCCTGTTCAAAACAGGGGAAACGAGCCTCTAGAGCAGGAATGGGGAAATTAGGAGCGTTCAGTTTTTGTTGGACTCCCATCAGTTGCAGTTAGAGATGGTGAGAGCTGTAGTCAACAACATCTAGATGGCCACAGTCTCCCCATCACTACTCTAGAGGCAAAAGGAGAAGGAGCAAGGAGGTCGGTCAGACAGCATTCCTTCTAAGAATATGCTGCTTGGCTAAGCACAAGTCTGATAGGGTGGCCTCCTTCCTAAGATCACAGAGTTGGCAAGGTGGATGCCAACACTTGAAGATTAAGGGGCAGACTATGGAATGAGCCCTTCAGTATTATAGCAAAGCAAAACTCTATGTTCCCATGCCTCTTGAGCCATTTGCATAGAATGAGCTGAAGAGTAGCTCAGTAGGTTAGAGTGTGGTTCTGACAACACCAGGGTTGCAAGTTTGATCCCCGTAAGGGACACCTGCTTATTCCTGCATTGCAGGGAGTTCGACTAGATGGTCCTCAGAGTCCCTTCCAACCCTATGATTTGATGAGTTTGCAGAATTCTGAACTGTATTATTTCAGAATTGAGCTATAAGTCAGGCATGAAACATGCCTGACAATAAAAGTAGACTTAGATGTCCCTAAAAGACTTCCAAAAATAAAATAAAATCTAGGCTCAGGACCGGGGGCCAAAACACTGGCTCTGCCTTTCTGTCTTCTGCCCTCCCATACCAGCAAAGTAGCCAGTCCAGATTAGGACTGTGGTGCAGAGAAATAACAGGTTTAATCTCCCCCACCTGTATTGCTTTTCAATGGAAAGTCATCCTTAAGGTGCTGTTTGCACCAAATTAAAAGGTGCTATAATTCCAGCTCAGACTGGGTTTATTGCCTTCCTTAACCCTCTCCCTCAATTTACTCTTTCTGTGGGTTGTTTACACTTTGGGGATTTTCTGCAGAAATAGTAAAAATGAGAAAATAATAGGGGATGATATTCAGATGGGGGGGTGGTGGTACCATGTAGACACTGTGAAAAACTTGCATGCATGAGACACTGAGTCCTCAATAAATTGACATGTGGATGTACCCAGGGTTAATCTAAGCAAATTTTGGCAAAATGGTTCAGGTATGTCTCTGAGTTCCTTAGTTCTCCTTGCACATTCAGCCAAAATAATGTAATGTATTTATTTATTTAAAAAGTCATTTGCAGTCTTTGCATTTTAAGCTTAGAAGGGGAAAAGCAGTTTGCAGTTCTTCTTTTCATCTGTAAAGTGCATGTAATCAAAGTCGTGACTCACAAACATGTAATAGGTCTAGTTTAAATTACATAGAATGCAATGAGATCTTTGATTTGGAGGAATGCATTGAAAGAAGAAAGGCTTAGAAATGTGTGTGTATGTGTGTGTGTGTGTTTTAATGGCAAATGAAACACTGAAAGTTCACAAAACTTGAAAAGAAATAAGAAATGGAGAAGCAAATTAGGCAGCCATCCACAGGATACATTTAAGTGACTAATGCTGAACTATTTTTAAAGATTCCAGATCCTCTGAGAAGGCATCCTATTATTTACATACAGGCCTTATTAAGTGGCAAGGAATTGCTATGGTTTAATATCCAGATGATTAACACACACAAAAGCTTAATTTAAGAAACTTTTTTCCACTTTTAAGATGCCAAATGGACACAAAGTAAAGATGGGATTTGATTCTAACAAAAGAGGGAAATAAGGAAAAGAAAATGAAAGTATTGTTTAAGTATTCATTTACAAATAAAGGTTATCTAGTATGGATTTGAAAAATGCCTTTAGCATAAAGCATTAAAATGTGTAAGTTTTAAACTTCCTCTAAGTTTCCTTCTCTGGATAAATTTCATACAGATAGCAAAAAACTGTGAATTGCTGGCTTGGGAGCTGATCCTTTCAAGCCCTATTGAAAAGAATGGAGTTGCTCAAGAGCTCATCATAGGGATAAGACAACAGATATGGATATGGATTAAGAACTGATTAAAAGATTGAAATCAGGAGGTAGGGGGAAATGCTGTCATCACAATGAAAGGAAGTAAGTGGCAGGGATAATGCTTTGTGAGGAGCTCCAAAATGATTTCCCCAAGCCTGATGAACAGGCAACAAAATTGCAGATAAAAGAGTTAACGAAAGTAAGGGCTATGTTCAGGGTTGCCATATTTTGAAGAGCAAAAAAGAGGACACATTTGCCAGCACCTGGGGCGGGGGGCAGGAGCGCCGTACACTAGATTGACATTGGAGGGTGCCAGGGAGGGACACGGCAAAATTTGGTATCAAAGAAACCTTTATGAATGTTTAGGCAAATTCAATTTTACCCCTGAAAAGGAGGATGTGTCCTGGAAAAAGAGGACATATGGCAACACTCCTAGCCCAGACCTCATACTGGACACAAATATATTGGAGAATGAATCCTCTTCCACGTAGTCTAAGTCAAGGGTCAGCAACCTTTTTCAGCCGTGTGCCGGTCCACCGTCCCTCAGACCATGTGGTGGGCCGGACTATATTTTGGAAAAATAATAATGAACGAATTCCTATGCCCCACAAATAACCCAGAGATGCATTTTAAATAAAAGGACACATTCTACTCATGTAAAAACATGCTGATTCCCAGACCATCCACAGGCTGGATTTAGAAGGTGATTGGGCTGCATCTGGCCCCCAGGCCTTAGGTTGCCTACTCCTGGTCTAATGATCTGGGGCAGCAAGCTGGGGTCTTTGGAACCAGCACTTATGGAGCTCTTGAAAGGCCCTCCATGGGGGGACCCACTGAAGAACCCTTGGTGCTGTCAGAGGAGGAGCTACCTCCCAGTCCATGAAAACGTTGGTGCCAAGAAGTCTGGCTCCAGGTTGAAAAGTGATGATTCAGATTCCACCTTATGGATGCAGAGCCACTGTGCAATTTTTAAGGGGTTTCTCTGAGACCAAGCAGGCCTTGAAACACCTTCATCACCAGCAGTTGTTGCTAGAGTATTTTCTAGGAAGCCAGAGTACATAAAGTCTCCCTCTCAAGTCTTCCAGTTGTTGGAAACGGCACAGGGCCTTGGATCGTTGCTCCTGAACCATTGTCAATCCTTCTAAGTGTGCTTTAACATGTTTCGACTCCCTGTGGTATTTATGGAGAGAGTCAGAACTTACAGGGTTAAGAAGTTCTGAGTGACGTCTCACATTCTGAGGCGTGGTTTAGAATACTGAGGGGAGTGCTCTACTGTGTCTCTCGGAGAGAGAGTGTGTGTTGCTCCGTTGCAGAGAGGAGCAAGAATGTGTGCTCTGTCACCAGGAGAGTTATGAACTGTTGTTTTTGCTACGAGAATAAAGCTATTTGTAAGATAAGGAAGACACCGTGCGTTAAGCCTGATTTGTTACGCACACACGGCAACAGCTTCTGTTTCTACGCTGTGTATGCACTCTGCTGAAGCTGTGAGGAGCCCTTTGGAGCAGAGCACCGCAGGGGAAGCGTGTGGACTCCGGGGGCAAGCAAAGCTACTAATCAATCATCCCATAGTATTTACCCTGAACTTTTGCCCCAGTCTTACCTCTGGATTGTATCCCGGACCTAGACTGATTCCCTGAGCTTGACCTAGGTTTGTTTGGCCTGGGCAGCGCCATCAACATCGCACTCCTAAGTGGTTTTGGGTAGGAAGCTGGGATCCTAGCCCATTTGGAAAACTGTGTCCAGTTCTGGGTTATTATTATTATTTAAATATATTCATATCCCACCTTTCTTCTAAATTGGGATTCAAAGTGGCTGACAACATTTAGAAACATCATGTATAAAATACATAATAATAAAAACAAATGTTGTTGTTGTTGTTACCTCACCCATCTGACTGGGTGGCCCCAGCCGCTCTGGGTGGATTCCAGCATAGGTGAAAACACAATACAGTGGTACCTCGGGTTAAGTACTTAATTCGTTCCAGAGGTCCGTTCTTAACCTGAAACTGTTCTTAACCTGAAGACCACTTTAGCTAATGGGACCTCCCACTGCTGCTGCTGCGCCGCCGCTGCACGATTTCTGTTCTCATCCTGAAGCAAAGTTCTTAACCTGAGGTAATATTTCTGAGTTATCAGAGACTGTAACCTGAAGCGTATGTAACCTGAAGCGTATGTAACCCGAGGTACCCCTGTAAAACATGACATATTAAAAAGCTTCTCTATACAGCGCTGCCTTCAGTTGTCTTCTGAAGGTTCTATAGTTACAGTGGTACCTCGCTTCAGGTTACATACGCTTCAGGTTACAGACTCCGCTAACCCAGAATTAGTACCTCGGGTTAAGAACTTTGCTTCAGGATGAGAACAGAAATCGTGCTTCGGCGGCGTGGCAGCAGCTGGAGGCCCCATTAGCTAAAGTGGTGCTTCAGGTTAAGAACAGTTTCAGGTTAAGAACGGACCTCCAGAATGAGTTAAGTTCTTAACCCGAGGTACCACTGTACTCATCTCCTTGATAGCTGATGGGAGAGCATTCCACAGGTTGGGTGCCACTACCAAGAAGGTCCTCTGCCTTATATAATAATAATTAACATAAAATACAACATATTTAAAACCCGCAATTAAAATACACTTTTCCTCAGCAACAGCCTAGTAATCAGCATCATTTGCACCTTAGTTTCCATACGTTTGCCTGAACAGGAATGTCCTGGATTTCTGGTGGAAAGATAAGGAAAAGGGAGTCAGACTAACCTCTCTTAAGGGGGAATTCCACAATGTGGAAGCAGCCACAGAAAAAGGTCTCTCTCATGTCACCACAATATCAGAAAGGATAGCAGAGAAGGATCAATTCTGAACAAACTGTCCAAATGAACAGGAAGAGGCAGGAGAGGCCAGTAAGAAGATATAGTGGCTGTATGCAAGAAAGTGATGAGGCAGGTTACGCTGAGATGAAAAGGTTTCTGCAAGGTCACTCAGTGAACTTCATGGCGAAATCAGGATGTGAACCCAAGGCAGAATCTAGACACATCAAAGAAGCGTTTCAGTTAAATGCGTTGTAAACTCATACAGGGAAATCCAGTTGGGAAAGATGGGACTCCACAGCGCCATCTGGTGTCACAGTGTTATATTGCATATACAACACATACAAAACTCTTTCTTTATCAATCTATCTGAGTCCCAAGTCTTTATGATCTTGCTTGATAAAATCACACCGGCAAAATCAGCACCTGCTGAATCAACCTGGGTACTCTATGCGCACTAGCTGTAACAGCAAGGTGGTAGGTTAGGGATCAAATCTCCTGGCCTAGTTTCAGGAAAACCGTTGGTTTTAGGCTTCCTGTTGCATGAGACCATGAGAGGTGATGACTTCTCTGCTAGGGAAGAAACCTTTATCTCTTCCTCTTTTGAATCTTAAATTATGATATCATTTCCTTAGTGTTCTGCAATGAACTTCAGTTGGAGGGACATACTGTAAGGTAGTACCAGAAAATGGGAAGACTCAAATATCCTAGAAAAGACAGCCAATGAGTGCTGTAAAATGCCATCAGGTTGCACCTGTTGATACAAGAGTGGTAGTAAATGAAAAATCGCAAATAAAATCTGCGGGGAGAAGAGGGAGCAAAAGACTGCGCGCTATCTCATTTTTTTTAAAGCAAAAATGAATCTACATTAAATAGCACCAGGGACTTTAAAAGAAATTTAACATATTTTCCATCGGCTAGCCTTTGCAGCGCCAGACCAGTAAACAATAAATAATGAAGCTCTTGCAGTGAAGCCGTCTTGTGCTATCAAATCAGTGACATAAATCTACCCATATGGATTAGGAAGGCATCCTTATCTACTTACAGTATAATCTGCTGGTGATACATACTATGTTCTGTTGTCATTTCTTTAATATGATAGGAAACAAAGCACCCATTACTCATTCCCAGATAGCCATCACTAAGGTTTCCAAAGTGATCTTTTAATGAAGGTAATTTTTAACAGTGAATTCAGTATGCTTTCAGGAACCAACAAAAGCTCAATGGTGGACAGAAAGAGAATACAGCTAATATGTGTTGATCATATTTAATGTATTTTTTTGTTATCTCTTATTCCAGTGTTTGAGGACCTGCCTGGGATAGCTGTTGTTTTTATGGCCCAGTTTGTGATGCTACTTTTGACCTGCAAAGCTCTTACTGGTTTTGGCATAATATATCTAAGACACCGCCTTCTCCTGAATGGGATATCTTTATACTCACCCAACACAGCCTTGTTTTCATCTTAATTAGACTGTGACGATATCTGGCGGTTGGGGGCTGGTTAAGTTTTTTTAAAGCCACAAGTATTTTGTGGTCAGAAAATTCTATTGTAATTAACTGCTATCTTGTCTCTCCATCGTGCTCTTTTCTTTCACGTAGCTAGTGGTGTGTAGCAACAACAGGTGTTTCTAAACTTTTGTTTGGAAAATAACTCTTGCTTATATTACATAAGCTTGGTAAAGCAGATTTATTACAAATATCAGTATACTGTGAGCATTCTGCAGTATTCTAGAACCAAAAATCTATTCTCCCCCTTCTTGGCAATTTGCTTTAGGACATAATTCTTAATGCAAAATATCTACATTAACATAAAGCAGCTGCAAAGATAGCAGAGAGCAGCAATATGATCATAAGGACATGAATAAATTGATCCCCTGTGTCTCCTTTTGAGTGTAGGCTCTGTCACCATGATGGCTCTGCATTTAGACAGAAATAATTTATGTAGAACCATTTTGTGTTTTCAAGATTTTGGTTTCTGAAGTGATAGATATTGAATACAACATATACCGATTTAAAAAGCTATGGGTTTTGAGTGCCCACAGGAGGCAAATGATCCAATACTGATGAGATAATCAGTATACTGTCTGATGATTTCTCTTTCAATGTATCTGAAGAAGTGTGCATGCACTCAAAAGCTTATACCCAGAACAAACTTAGTTGGTCTCTAAGGTGCTACTGGACAATTTTTTTAAAAAAATTTCTTATGTGCACTGATGATAGTCATTGTTTGGATGGGGGGCTTTTCTCCATTTCCACAGTCACACAATCAACCTGTAGCTGAACTGGGTTCCACACTCACAAAAACAAGTCACAAAAACGAAGTAACAAGCCACAGTCACAAGTCAGTTCCATAAAACGAAGAACAAGTCACAATCAAAAAAATAAAAAAGCCACACAAACAAAAATGCAAAAAATAGCAAAAACAAAAGCTCCAAATATCACCTCTGCGTTGCGTGGGTGCTCAGGACTCAACAGCCGACAGACTCAACCAGAAGCCTCTGATTAGCAGCAGGGGACTGAATTTACATATGGAACACACTCAACAGGAAGCGGAATATGTTCTGCTTCCAAGGCAAAGTTCACAAACCAAGGTTTGCAGCGTTCTTATTCCAAGTTGTTCATAAACTAAGCTGTTCATAAACCAAGGTACCACTGTATGTTCACCCTGCCACCTAGGCTTGTTTCTGTTCTTATGTTAACGGCACAGTTTGCACATCACAGTGAACATGCCAGTCTGGCCCAAGCTTGTACCTTCCTGCTGGTGTGCTGGAGAAAGAAGCCATGACCCCTGACTTAGTGTTACATTTGAACTAGAGAAAATGGTTTGTTTCACTCAGAGCACAAACTTGGGTTACAGATCTTGGTTTATGTGGAGCAAAACAAACCCTGAACATGATTTGGCCACAATGCTCAGCCAGGGATCATAGTTTGTTTCTCCCATGCACTTGCAGGAAAGGATAAACTGGCCAGGTAGGTGTATTTGTAGTAAATAATTAACTATGGTTTACTGTGACAGGCGAATGAGACCAATATGTATTCCTACGTGTAGTACCATTCTCACCACCCTTGTTTTAAAGAAGAACAATTGGCTTTGCTTCCACTTTGGATGCTTGGCAGAAAGGGGGAACTCAGAAAACATTGGAGTGATTGACGGTGCAGACAGTCTTGAACTTGTAGTCCTGCAGAGACTGACTTCTAAACGTAGAGAATTGCTACTAATAGTACAATCCAAGGACCACTTAAGCCTATGTGGGTGCACTTAAATAGTCTTAGATCCATTAGTTTTAAAAGGGCCTTAGGAATCTAGCTACCAGTTTTAAGAGATCTGACAATTGAAATGCATTTTTAAAAGCCATTGGTGTTGACCCTTTTGACGGGCTTCCAACGGAACTGCATTATGGACTCAGTGACACTCGTGTTCAGGGGGTTCTTTTTATGATCCACCAAAATGCTGCTGGCATCAAAATCCCAGTCACATTTTTTCATCATTTAATCCATATTTACCCATTTCTGGAAAACCCAATACATAAAAATAAGCTCCTTTGTGCATTTTTTTGGGGGAGTGCACAGTTTGAGACATGCGTGGTGACATTTTGGAGGGTGACATTTTGCTTCTATTGCCATGCCCCTACTTCTGTTTGCTCCCCATCTGAACACAATGAGGAAACAACCCACCTATAAGTTTTAGTGATGCTGTTATTGAACTGGTGTAGCATATGCTGCAAATTGCACATTTCCCCCCTTTGCACGAACATGCTTACAGTGCAGAACAAAGCTGCATGGCTCCCAGTGTGCATCTGGAATGCTTCATTAAAGATGCATAAATATATTTTAAAGTTTCTAATAGCTCTGTTGTATGCTTGGGTAATAATTTACTATTGACCAGCTAAGAAGATACTTTATGATGGTTATTCAATATTAAGGATGCATTCTACTCATAAGCTACCTAGGACAAATAATGAGTTCACTGGGAATATAAACTTAAATATTTATCGATATACTGCTTTCAAACAAAAGCTCTTCAAATGGTGCGTTGATGGGTTACTGCAACTGAACCACATGTACGCTGCCTTTGGTTATATGAGGAAAGAGAGGCAGAATAAGTGTGTGTGTGTGTGTGTGTGTGTGTGTGTGTAAAAGCACTTTTATATTTAAGTTGTTTTCAAGTTTTTGTTCTTGGCAGCAGGGCAGAGAGTAACCCCATACCAGACACACTCTCCTCTTTGACCACACCTGGGAGCTCAGCATATAGCACTGTACAGATGAGGAGAACAGGATTGTTCCTGCCATATAGCTCTTCCTACAGGCAGTTGGCTAGATGGCTCATCCCAGGAGTGACACTGATGGTTATGCTGTAAGCATTTGCAGATACATACAGTTGAATGTTGTTTGGGATTTGTATATGCTTCTCATTTGAATTACAAACCTTTATTACCCAGCTAAAGAGCACTGTCAGTCATGCATTAGAGCAATAAAAAGTGAACTCCCATCAAAATATAATTAAAACATACTAATAGGATAATGCATTGCAATATCCAATATCTTCTGCAATATCTTCTACATAACCCATCACAAACAGCATCCCGCTCATTTATAATGTAACTCAACACTTTAACAACAGGACTTGACAGTCCCCTGTTATCTGATATTCTTCATCTACCTTCATTGTGCTAAATTGTGCTGGCAGTCAATCATAATGGGATTCAGCCCATTCCTTTTTAATAGAGAAAACCATAACTAGAAAGCTGGCTAGGTCAAACATGATCATGTGCATCTGGTTTGTCAGCAAAAAGACCAATACATCCTATCCAATTCTTGTCCTACAACACACTTTTCTCTAGATGTCTGTCCACAGCAACACTATAGGCTGCACTTAAACACCATACGTTCCAGTTTTCCCATACTGACCCCAATGCTTCTTGAGAAGAATCTCTCTGAATTATCCTGTTCAGAGGATAATCCTATCCTGCAAAGAAGAAGCTATTGAAGGTGATTATTCTTTGGTACTTTTTACCCCATCTTTTCCCCTGTCAAGGCAGCTTACAGATAAAATAGAAACATCAAAAAACATAGGGATGAAACAATTATTTAAACAAAAAACGATTAAACTTTAATAGAATTAAAACATATATATTTGAACAATGCATCTTTAAAAGCAATACATATAAGGTTATAGGTTCTTGTGTGTAAAGGTCCATAAACCTGCAAGCATAGATGACCTCCAGTGCTTCTGATCCAGCTCCCATTTTTTATCCAGCTTCTCCCCCACAGTTACTTAGTTATTCCAGATCTAGTTCCTCCATCCCAGAATTCCTCCCCCACCTCCTGCACTTACCGTATTTTTTACTCTATAAGACCATAAGACGAACCTAGTTTTTGGAGGAGGAAAACAAGAAAAAAATATTCTGAATCCCAGAAGCCAGAACAGCAAGAGGGATCACTGTGCAGCGAAAGCAGCGATCCCTCTTGCTGTTCTGGCTTCTGGGATAGCTGTGCAGCCTGCATTTGCTCCATAAGACGCACACACATTTCCCCTTACTTTTTAGGAGGGAAAAAGTGAGTCTTATAGATCAAAAAATACGGTATTTCGTTTTTTTTTCCGTCTCCTTCTGTTCCCTTGTATTGCAATCTCCATCCATCTGGGGGCATCTCTTTCTGATTAGCTCCCTAGATCTTTGCTTTCTCCTCAGTAATGACTTCTCAGCTTGTGTTGCTGTTCCTGACATGATAAGCCAACTAGGTCTTCTAACACAGTGTATTATATTCCTGCTTCTGGATTCTTCATTAAGACATTTTGTCAAACATTTGTCAAACTTCTGGAAAGATTCTTGAAAATCTGGGAGGACAGCCTCTGGCCTTCCTAGCTTTGTATTGTCTATATGGACTGATAATGATCTAACTCTGTGTAAGACAGTTTCTTGTGCTCCTTAGTCAAACATGTGCAAAACAATGCAGTGGTTCTCTAATTGTCAGAGTTGGCATTACAACCAGATTCCATTCACCTCCATAGATTTTCTGCAGAAAAACTGCTGTGTATGAGGTAGCCATTTCTACTTACAGAGTTGGAAGCAGTGCAGTTCCTTGTTATATTGCTTGACAATGTATCTCCTCCCTCTAGAAATCACTTAGTACTGGTGACAGACCATCTTTCAATGATGAGATAAGCTCTTTTCTGTTGCATCAATCTTTACACTAATTACTTTCCACGGTGCTTTTCGCTGCATTTCTATGGAGACAAAAAGCACTTTAAAAAAAATAAACAAGAGACCTGGTAACTTTTCATCAATTCATATGCAAATATTTTCCTATGCTTGTCTTTTTTCTTTGTAATGCATGTTTGCTGATCTTACTGCTGTCTAATGCCATATTTTTATAAGCTGCCTGAAGCATGAGATGAGACTAAACATTCCACTTTTACAAATAGGCTCTGTTCTGCAGAGCACTGTTTGTTTTGAATGCCTGTCTATCAAGCAGCATATTATTGTTGCAGTAATAAACTCTGAAATGGGAGGAACAGGTGCTGTGCATATTTTTTTATTAATTTTACCCAATATCTTCTTCTAGTATATAGTATATTGAGAGGTGGATGGTCTGCTTTCCTTTTCCTAGTACAAGAAATGTTCACAACCTATGTTTCTGGCAAGCTTTGAAATGCCAGAAGGCTCTCAGCAAAATGAGGGGAACTGTGATGACAGTGCAAAATTTCATTATTGACATGACTGTGTTGTGTGAAGCATACATCTTTGGAAGCATGGAAAGCCTGAAAAACGTTACTGAAGGAAAATATAGGTGCTGCACCAAAACCCAAAGGAGGCAAAAGAAGAGGCAAGGCTTCAAAATGATAGTGGAAAATTAATATACGGCAAATATTAGTAAGCCTTAACTATAAAATGTGCAACACTGGTAATCTTTTTCAAGGGCATGAGATTAAGAATACCTTGTCAAGGCAACATTTCTGCCTGATTTCAGGCACCAAATTCAGTTTGAAATCCACATCATGGTAACGGTTTCATAATATTCTACATGGTGATAGATGTGTTTGTGTGTGTGTTCTATGTAAAAAATCACGATGTGGGGAAAACCGTGGAGCCAGTAATCACTTCTCTCATGATCCTTGTCATCCCTGTTGCTCTATACTATAAAATAACAGTTGTAACAATATGTTAAAGGTAAGTAAAAATGTTGTACAACCTTAAGTAATAGCTGTTGGGTTGAAATAACGACAGACAGGTAGCGAGTGTCATCTGGGAGGCATCTCCTGAGCAAGTCTCAAGGAGCCTCTTTTATTGAATATTACAGCATTGCCACATATGTGCTTATTGCTGATTGGTTAACACAAGTACAAAGCAAAGGTTGCATTAATCACCAATAGATTAAAGACTGGGAAAGGGAGCACAGAACTAGACAGGCATGAAGACCTCCTAATTAAATTATAACCAATGATTAATATAGTAGGACTTAAAACAATTACTAATGATTGATATAGGAAACTTAAAAGAGCATAATAATCACGTTCCGTAGATGTGATCAACTATGCATTAAGAACGGGTCAAAGTACAATGTTTTCCTGAACTCAATGTGAACTGAACATTCTAAGGTGGTGAGTGAATGTCTTAGTATTAGAATGGTTTGTGCAGCATTATGTGCAGGAGCGAAGCTTAAGAGCAAGACTTCCCATCAGGCCACAGTCATGTATAGGATCATAGCATCCAGCATCCCATCAAATAGCAGTTTCCAGAACATTACCCCGTTCGCCTCTACATAAAGGTAAAGGGACCCCTGACCATTAGGTCCAGTAATAACCGACTCTGGGGTTGCGGCGCTCATCTCGCTTTATTAGTCAAGGGAGCCGGCGTACAGCTTCTGGGTCATGTGGCCAGCATGATTAAGCCACTTCTGGCAAACCAGAGCAGCGCACGGAAACACCGTTTACCTTCCCGCCAGAGCGGTACCTATTTATCTACTTGCACTTTGAGGTGCTTTCGAACTGCTAGGTTGGCAGGAGCAGGGACTGAGCAACGGGAGCTCACCCCGTCGCGGGGATTCGAACTGCCAACCTTCTGATTGGCAAGTCCTAGGCTCTGTGGTTTAACCCACAGTGCCACCCGCGTCTCAACGCCTCTACATAGTTACATCCTTATTTCAGACATCATGATATGTTGGTATATCATGATGTTTGGCTGGTGATATATCACAGTGTTGAAAACCAGCCCTAGTGGTAGGCAACATCTTGTCCTTTACCCTCAAGCAGCAATATGTTTTGGGTTGGCTTTTTATGGACAGGATTTTTTAGCTGCCTACAATCCACTATCTATTTTGGGCACTTCTTAAGATACTGTAACCAGATTTTGCATGTTGACTCCTGGTATCAAAAAGCAGCTTTTTATCTATTTTTTTGATACAGTTGGATACAATTTTTGAAATCAAGATGATTTTGTGAATCTTTCTCCTAGGCTGCATTCACATGGCAGTTTATTCCATTTCCACAACTTTTCCCAAATTGTTAATTTCCACGTTATGTTTGAGCTTTCACATGTTGTAAAAGCCACTTTTGGAACTGAAGTTCAATTTTAGCACTCGTTTCCACATTATTTGCAAACAGTCCCTCCCCCCCCCCCCCGGAAGCAAGTAACATGGAAATGAACATGACACTATATTCCACTGTAGTTCCAAAAAGCGGCTTTTACATCATGTGAAAGCTCAAATATAACACAGAAATTAACAGAGAGAATTGGTGAAAAAGGAATGAGTTGCCATGTGAACCCAGCCTTAGAATTTCCAAGCAACAATGTGTATGAAGCTACTAGCCTATTATATATTTTGGAAAGTTGTTTGTTTGCTATGCCTCTGGACATGTCTTAAGATATATCTAAATTTTCCATGATGGCTTCTGAGATCAAGGGACAGGTTTTTTGTTTATGCTTGAACATTGTTGGATACTATTTTGAATCAAACTGCCTTGGGACATCAACCAGTTGAGCATGCTTGGTATTGTTTTTGTTTCCTGCCACTATCTCTCTTTTAATTATAATTCTGGCCTGATAGGAAATCCAGAGCTAAGTGCTAAATATCTGCTTGGAAGGTAGCAATCAACTAGAACCCTCATGACATTTTGGGCATGTGCAGCTTGTTTTCATCTTATCTCCTCTTAGACAAAAGGAGGTAAATGGACTCCGAGTGGCTTAGCTAGTGGGAGGAAAACAGTCCCTTGGGTTTGTCATTAATTTACTCCAAGCTTCAAGTCCAAATTAGGAGAGACATTTTATTAGGAATAAGCCATAAGGGACAAAGGGAAAGCAGAGAGGTACTTTATGTTAAAGGTAAAACAAATGTTTAAGGAGGTTACTTTTGAAGAGTGCACATACTCACACCCATAGGGGTCACTGATGTAGATTCAGCATAAAATACCCATGGATGTTCAAAGGAGGTGGGGCTGGTTTGGAAGCTCCAGCTAGCGCATTCAGATTTCTGAGGAGAGCTTCTGGTTGAGAAAATGTGACACCATTGTTAAAACAGTTGCACTGGCTGCCCATCTCCTACCAAACCAGGTACAAGGTCCTTGTGTTGATTTGCAAAGCCCTGAAGAATTCAGGGACCACCTGAACCCTTGTATCCCAGCTCAGTCACAGAGATCATCTGCAGGAGTATTGTGGTTCGCCTCCTGAAAAGGTGAGGCTCATTTGACAACAATAAGAAACCAAGACTTTATGTCATCACCCCTGTGTTGTGGAACACTCTTCAGCATGTGGCTTCTGTTTCAGTTTTTAAATCCCTGCTGAAAACTTTTCTATTCCATCAGGCAAAAGCAATTAAGAATACTGTATACATTTCCACAACAGTTAGCTGATCTCTGATTTTAGCTTTATATGATTTTTCTTGTATGGTTTAATGTACAATTATAAATTGCTCTGGTATTTGTTATGAATAGCAATATAGAATTGTTCAAATGAATGAGAACAGAGGTAGCCTATTCCATACTTATCATGTTTAGCCAGGGTGGCCAGCATCACAGATAGATGGTGTCAACCAAGCAGATGAGCTTCACATAGTCAGGAAGGCACTCGTGACACCTTTTGGAGCTAGGAAATGATTTCTGGAAAGGTGTCAGTTGAAAATGGGACTGCTTACCCTATTCCTGGCAGATGGGATTCACCAAAGGCTTCCTGTTTATGTGTCTGGAAATCAAGGGGGAAGGATCAATGGAAGAGTGGAATGGTCAATGAAGAGTAATGAACACAACCTGACTTTGTTCAGGTTGCTGTATTATTAAAAGGACCCCCACTGGATTTCATTCCACATCACACATAACAATAGCAAGTCAAATGACATGATATACACAAAACGTGGATTGCATATGACATTCAAACCAGTGTTCAGTGGTCTATAAATTCAGCTTGCACAACTGTAGCAGACAATTAGGATGAAAAGTTGTTGTGAGAACTCTTTAATTTCATTTCAGTTTTTTTTTAAATAAAATAAAATATTGGTTTGCACAATGGGCACAAAATATTGGTTTGGGCACAAAAATATTGTTTTTAGTATTTAGTGTACTATGATATAATTGGGTCTTAGTAGTTAAAGAAGGTAGCAGAGACCCCATTGTTTAATTGCTAGCCAATCTGTACATCTTCAAATTGCTATTAAATAAATACAAGATTATCTAATGTTGATAGCAGAAGTAGATGCTACACTGGCCTCCTTTAAACTTGTGTAACTTAATTTAGTCTGGTGTAAATAGAAGGGAGAGTAAAGTCTGTAATCCTTAATTGAGAGGTGGATTGATTAAGTACTGGAATATACCCATCCCAGGTGGGACAAAATTGATGTAGAGGAATCAAGTGCTTAATGTTGAGTTACAGTAGATCAAACACTGGAACTCAGCCAACCAAAAGAGGAGAACAGTAACAATGAAAAGATGAAATCCTGGAATGCTGCCACACAACAAAAGGGGTAGTGTGAACAGACAGCATTGGAAGTGAATCAAGTAGTGTATTTTTATATCTTTCCGGGGTGGTTATACGCTAATGGAGAGAGATCATTAACAGGAACATAGCCATCCAGGAGAGACATACTGTACACTAATGAGAAAACATTAACTACTGGAGCACTTCCAGCATAAAGAGAGCAACCCCATCACAGCAGTGGACAGATCAAATGTTTAGCACCTGGCTCTTTCTGTTCCAAATAAAAGAGCATGTCTAATGGGCCTTTCACCTACATGGGTTTTATATCTGCATTAACACAGTTGTTTTCAGCCTGATTGCTCCAAGTACAGCCATGAAACAAGAGTGGTGCCTGCTTTATTATTCATTATTAGTATTCTTGGGTTTAGTCTCCAAGATAATAGATTGCTGCTTTGTTTTAGCAACAGTATCTTAGATAATTTTGTGGCCTAAGGTGCTGCGGTGGCGTTTCCAATTTACAGTCTTTCCTACGTAGCCGTGTTTGAGATAGTTGAGGGATGGGGGCAAAGCAGGGCTTGATGCAAATGAAAATAAGATAGGAAGGAAGGAAGAAGGAAGGAAGAAAATGATGAGAGGCAGAATAAGAGGGAACTCTGAGGATGAAAGGCCTGACCATTGGGAGTGGGATCCCTACCCTGTTTTCCTGAATGCAAAAAGTAAATTACCACTAAAAGACACTGTAATAGTTTCACTAGACTCTAGTGTCAACCTAAGAAAGGGGACCTAGGGTTGGATAATGAAGGTGAAGAGGTGACATTAAGTAAATAGGATGTGGCTCTGTCCTCATGGACTTCTATAGCAAGCATAGGCAAACCGATAGGACCAGTGGTCAGGGATGATGGGAGTTGTAGTCCCAAAACATCTGGAGGTCCAAGTTTGCCTATGCCTGTTCTATAGGGTTCTATGCAATAAAAGAAACAGGCTGAAATTTGAGGCATAGGTGAGATGGAATTTAAAACCTAACTTCAATCCAGACTATTGGTTACCAGAGACAGGAGATTTCACTCCCTTCTAGTCCAGTTTGTCAATGGACACCCCTTTACTTTCTCCGTTATCAGGACTATCTTTCACTGAATTGAAGAAGTAATGGATATTAAGCCTCATGTCATAGTTTGGCCAAAGCCTGCTAGTCACCTTAGCACCTGTAAGTGGTCTAGCTTCTACCTACACTTCTCCTGTTGAGTTAATGGGTCACCGCACAAAAATCACATTGAGACCATCCAAACACAGCTGCCATAATGACTGGAAATTCACAAGCGAGCACACATCCTCCTGGCAGCTATATGTGATAAATGTGGGATAGAAATCTTATAACTCAACACAATAAAGCAAAACAACATAGCAGATAAAGGAAGTGGATATTCGTTGCTGGAAATCTTTCATTTTCTCTTTCTCAACTTTTTCATTCACATGGTCCATTAATATTTTATAAGAATATCTATCCTTCCATGTTCTTGGTATATCAATCATTTGGTGGATCTGAAGTATATACAAATGCCCATATATGTCACTCATTTCATTGACATTTTAGAATTATTTTTAGTTGGGTGTTTTTAGTTGTTGTTTTTTTCTAAATAGAACTTAAGCTTTATTTCTTAGAAAGTCATTATTTGTATCCATAGCAGGAACTCCTTAGCTGAATATACATTTTTCCCATTATCAATTTATTTATTTATAAACATGCACACGAACAACATGGGCCACAACCAAGCCACAATACTGAAATGTGCAATTAAATCAGAGTATGTTTGTAACGATAATGATGCTTAGCAATCTTACAGTTTTTCTTCTTCTTCTTCCACCAGAGCAGTTTAAAACCTTTATTCAAATCCCATCATGGTGCTTTGAAGCAGATAAATATACACTAATTTGTAATTACTGTGGAAACAATATGGTGAAACACAAATTTGTTTAGTCTTGTAGGCATTTTGAGAATGGGGCCCTAGAGGCCTACCTCAGCCCTGGGCTCTCACAGTCAGGCGAATCTAATTGCAATGTGTGTGTGGGGGGGTGTGTGTCTGTGTGTTCTTACATTTTTCTGCACGTGGTTTCTCCACCCCCTCTTTATACATACAACAACCTTACAAGGCAGCTTAGGTTTAGACCGAACGTTCATTTTATTTATTCATAAAAGAAACACATTTTATTTATTTGGCAAATTTAACAAATTTATAATACCACTAAAAATGCTGTAAACTGTGAGCAATAAAAGAAAAACCACATAAAAGCCACATAAAGATACAATACATTAAGCAGTCAGCTGGTCAAACAGAAGCAGGTTTAGCAAACATCTCAAAGATAAAACGAAAGGAACTTGCTTAATATGTCTAAAAGCTAGCGTAATTTTCTCCCAATGAGATTCATGGTTGAGCTGGGATTTGAACCCACCCAAAGTCCACATCACTACTACTACTACTACTACTACTACTACTAATTTATTATTTATACCCCGCCCATCTGGCTGAGTTTCCTCAGCCACTCTGGCCGGCTTCCAATCAAGTGTTAAAAACAATACAGCATTAAATATTAAAAACTTCCCTAAACAGGCCTGCCTTCAGATGTCTTCTAAAAGTCTGGTAGTTGTTCTCTTTGACATCTGGTGGGAGGGTGTTCCACAGGGCGGGTGCCACTACCGAGAAGGCCCTCTGTCTGGTTCCCTGTAACCTCACTTCTTGCAATGAGGGAACCATCAGAAGGCCCTCGGCGCTGGCTATTCTAACTAAGTACGCATGAAAATGCATACATGCACATCTCACCACAATGTCTGGTAAGAGTCACATCGTCAGCCCTACCCACTTGGTGGTGTCATTCAGATCCCACCTTCATGGGATTACTCCATTGAACAGTGTTTCTAAGGGAGCGTTCAGGATCTCTAAAGGTTACCACATACAGAACTCCAAGGACAGTAACAACACAATGTATTACACAGTGTGATTCTTAGTAAGTATCTTAAAATGAGTACCTTTAGGTCATTAACGTATTTTTTACTGAGTGCGTGTATAGATGATAAGAGATTTTTGGTTTGAATGAGATAATGGCTTTCCTTCCACTTTTTGGATATTGTTCATTCCATTTCTAAAATGTAATGGCATGCTACGTCAGATTTGTTGGTAAGGCATTTACCAATTTAGTTAGTAACTGTCTTCTTGGAGCAGGGAAGGAAACCACCATTTAAAAAATAGAATATAATTATGCTGGTATCAGCCACAGTATATTCAGAGCTTTTATGTCTGGGTTTGCACCACATCAAAGCAATTATGCTTATTATATTCCATTACACAAGAAGTCACATCTGTGTGGAGAATATTTCTATCAGGCATAATCTCTGCTTGCTTACTTTCTATCACAGTTAATTTGTGTTTCAAATAGCTGTTTTGCTAGCCCATTAAAACATAATCTTGGGATGCATGGGTTACATTAGAGGAAGATACAACCAGTTTCACTTGGTTCTTGTAAACTTGACATCTAGAATGTATGGGGATTCAGAACACCATAATTGGATTTCAGTTTATATTCCTAGTTCGGGTCAGGTCCATTGTCTTCAGTAGCAATAACAAGAGGAACACGGTGTGTTTTTAATAGAAAGGCCTTAACATTCTCACACACCGAGTAGCCATCCTTTGCAGAAGGGACAATAGCTCAGTAGAAGAGCACATGCTAGTTCCAGGTCCAATGCCAGGCCTGTCCACCTATAAAAGGATCAGGTAGCAGGTGATGGAATCTGTTCTGGCCAAGTCCCTGGAGAGCTGCTACCAGACAGAGGAAGTAATAGTGGGTGTCATGGGCCAGGAACTGGCTTCACCTGCTGAAGGGGCAGAGTGATTCCACCTGTGACTGATCAGCCTTCAAGGACACAGAAGAGAAGGCGATGATGAGAATCAGTTGGCTTTAGCCTTCTTAAACAGAGCTTCCAGCAGCAATCAGATGCCGGTAACAATGGCTGTAGTTCCTGGTCCTAGCTTGCTGCTTGTCTTGGCCATTCCCTGACCCCTGGACTATCTGACCACATGGATTGTTGTTTCCCCGGCCCTAGGACTAGACCTGATTTTGAATGATGACTCTGCCTCCAGGCAAGTACACCCCAGAGTTGCTTTTCATTGGCTGGCCTCCCACTCCACTGAGCTTACCACATTGTTGCTCAGCAACGAGACTACGGCAGTGGGCTAGATCTGAGCTTCCCTCATTATACAGACCCACCATCTAACGCAGAGTGGGTTGATGTATATGGAGTTAACATTGTAACTCTTTGAGGAATAGATCACTTGGCTGAGAACTAATTTACCTTTCTACCACTTGTAAGTCTTATCTACGTCCTGTTAGTTCATATTGGCTATGGGGTTCAGAAGAGGAAGGCTGATAGCTAAAATCAGACTTTTATTTTTTGTTTGCAAATTTTCGCTGTATGTTTTATTGAAACAAGCCAACTAGGCTTGCTTCAAAAACTATAGTCATCATCAGCCACAGTTTAGGGTTCAGATGTCACACTAAGCTTCTGATCTCTTTCTTGCAGTTACATCAAAGGAGGCATAGGGAAGAGGAAACACGTGATCCCAAGACCAATAAACTATTGTTTTTCATAACATCTGTATACCACTAGCAGGACTTCTATCTGAACATGCATAGAATTGCATTGTTAATGTGACCTTAAGGAAAGTTTCTGGGGGTTTTTATGCTACCTACTTTGGTAGAAGAGTGGGGTGCTAATGTATGAATACAATCTCAAACCTGATTATGTGTTCTACAATGTCAACTTAGGGTCTTGCTGAGAAACTTCATAGCACATTAAAATTATCTTCAGGGATATTGACTGTTTCCTTTTGAAATGTGAGGTCTTCTAGCTCGCTGTGCTCTTCATTGTCAGGAATGTGACAGAAGCAATATACATTTTCAGGTCATCATGAGCCCCTTTCAGTTTTATGGGCTGCAAAGATAGCTGTCCTGTGTTAGCTTGAGAGGACAGAAACACCTCATTTTGTGAAGGTAATGGAATGCAATGTGTATTGTAAATTCTTGGTGAGGGTTGCATTTTGTTCTCCATGCATCATTAAGCAGTTTAATAATTGAATGATTTTTCAATAAAATGACAGGTTCCCCCCACCCCAGGTTTGATGCAGAGCACCATTTGAATCATCAACATAAATTGACCTTCCTTTGTGTAAAGAAATGATCAGAGAGCTTCTCCTAAGGGCCCACAGAAAATAAATAACATTTGTTGCAATGTGTTACCACAAAATCTGATTTACTGATTTGAGTATGCGAGTCTTCTGTGGTTATTCATTTTTTATTCTACTGTTATGATTATATTTTGCTTTACTAGTTGAGTTTTCACTCGAATTACTTTTAAAATGTTGCTACTGAGTCCAATATATCCTTTGCTCACATTTCCAGTATATTCCACAATTTGATAAATCTTCCAGTGCCTGCAGTGCCTGGTGGTAAGAAATAAGTGGTTTTCAAAATACTGCATCTATTTATGAAAGAACACAGTGCATACAGGCGTGTGTGTGCACATGTGTGCTTGAGTGTGCATGCAGGTAACTGTATTCAACAGGTTTGTAACCATGCATTTTGAATACATGCATTTTGCATGGCATGAACATAACTCAATCCTCACATATGTGTACTATCCCATGGAAGAGCAGCTTCAAGGTTGCTATACTGTAAGATGGTATCCATGTTCACGTGCCAGAAATGACACCCTAGAGAAAATCAGAGGTTGATTTTGTGTTGAGTTGAATCTGTTCTTCAAGGCAGCCACCTGTATTGTGTCTACGCTTTGTTAACTGGATTCTGTTAATACACTCTTGCACCATATTTGATGTGCAAGGGCGGGACTTGTGGAAAACATTCTAATTTATTAATGCAGTTAAAAGTTATGAAATGTGAATATTCATGGGGTCCCAGAAAAGGAATTGTCAACCTCTTTTAAAGCTAAATAAAAAATAAGCTAAATAAAAAAAAATTCCTTTCAGACCAACTAAGTTTGTTACTGATATGAGCTTTCGTGTGCGTGCACACTTCTTCATATACACACGTTGATGGATTTCCATTTCATGCGGCTCAATGTGGTGCCTTCCATAGTTCTAGGTACAGATAGGTAGCTGTGTTGATCTGCCGTAGTCGAAACAAAATAATAAAAAAAATTCCTTCCAGTATCACATTAGAGACCAGCTAAGTTTGTTATTGGTATGAGCTTTTGTGTATCTGAAGTGTGCATGCACACAAAAGCTCATACCAATAACAAACTTAGTTGGTCTCCAAGGTGCTACTGGAAGGATTTTTTTATTTTGTTTCGACTATGGCAGACCAACATGGCTACCTACCTGTAACTCTTTTATTTTTTATTTTTTATAAGATATTTATTAGGGTTTTACAAAAAACAGAAATTTACAGAATAAAAAGAAAACAAGAAAAAGTTGTTCGACTTGAATCCTGCCACATGACCAAATTCTTGAATCAATTCTAATACTCTTTTAGTACTAGATTCTGGCTCCTGTAACGTCAATACTAAATCATCTGCAAAAACTTTCAATTTGTATTGTTTGGCTCCGACCTGTATACCTTTAATCAGACGGTCCCTTCTAATCATATTTAGCAAAACCTCCAGGACCGAAATAAAAAGCAATGGGGAAATTGGGCAGGCTTGTCGTGTACCTTTCTCTATCTTGAATTCCTCTGTCACCACATTATTAACTATTAGTTTAGCCTTTTGTTCTGAGTAAATTGCACTTATACCATTTTCAAACCCTTGACCAACCCCCATCCCCTGAAGATTTTTCTTCATAAAACTCCAAGAAATATTATCAAAGGCTTTCTCCGCATCTACAAAAATTAAAACTGCTTTAGTATTAATGTTCACTTGCAACTTCTCCAAAATGTTAATTATATTCCTTGTGTTGTCAGACAAGTGTCTACCTGGGAGAAAGCCGGCTTGGTCTTTATGTATCTTTTCCACTAATACTTTTTTTAATCTTTTAGCCAAAATATCAGCAAATATTTTGTAATCCACATTGAGCAGGGATATGGGGCGGTAGTTCTTAAGCTGTGTCTTTTCAGACTCAGTTTTCGGTATAAGCGTAATATAAGCTTCCTTCCACGACTCTGGCGCTTTTTCCCCCTCCAAAATTTCGTTACAGACCTCCTTTAGTGGTTGAATTATCCAATCCTTCAAAGATCTATAATATTTTGAGGTTAAACCATCCGGCCCTGGAGATTTGCCCAACTGCATATTCTGGATGGCACCTTCCACCTCCTGTTCTGTTATTTTATACAGTTCTGTGTATCTGAAGAAGTGTGCATGCACACGAAAGCTCATACCAAGAACTAACTTAGTTGGTCTTTAAGGTGCTACTGGAAGAAAATTTTTTTTGTTTTGTTATTTTATAGTTCAGCATTAACTTATTTTCTTGAGAGATTTTTTGTAGTCCATTTGTTTTTAGAAATTGGTCTATGTCAAACACTTTCTGTGGCCCTTGTGTGTATAACTGTTTAAAGTACCTCTGGAAGCATTTTCTAATTTCCACTGGATTCTGAATATTCTTTCCTTCCACTTCCAAATTAGTAATAGTGTTGAGCTTTTGTCTTCTTTTCATTTGCCTGGCTAACAATTTTCCACATTTATTAGCCGATTCAAATGTCCTTTGTCTCATTTGTTTAATTTTCCATTCGATTTCCTGATTCATCATCTTCATGTATTGCACTTGATATAACTTTATATCTCTCAGAATCTCTTGTGACTTTGGTTTCGCTCTCAGTTTCTTCTCACCCTCTTTTATTTTTTCCAAAATTTTATCTTTTTTCTCATTTTGAGCTCTCTTCTTTATTGCTTTCTGTTGAATCAGAAACCCCCTCATAACTGCTTTGCTTGCGTCCCAGATTACTCTTTTTTCAATGGTGGTGTTCAAATTTATCTCAAAATAGTCTCTCAAGGTTTTTTGGGCCTTCTTGATAACCTCTTGATCTCTAAACAAGGTGTCATTCATCCTCCATCTGAAGGAACCGGTTGGTGTTAATTTCATCTCCATTTTCACAGCGTTATGGTCGGAGAAAGTTTTAGGGCAAATTTCCACTTTTCGAGTCTTAGGTGCCAGTCCTCTAGTTATCCAGATTTGGTCAATTCTTGTCCATGTCATTTTGGCTTCAGAAAAGAAGGTTCCCTCTCTACCCAAGGGATTCTTAGTTCTCCAAATGTCAATCAAATCCATATTGTCAGTCAATTCAAAAAAGGTTTTTGGTAGTCTGCCATCTTTAGTAACTACCTGTCTCTGCGACTTGTCCATGTTTGTAGATACCACTCCGTTCATATCTCCCATCATAATAATGTTGTAATCCATATAGTCTAACAATGTCTCATGCAACTTCTTAAAAAAATCAGATTTCCCCTCATTCGGTGCATATACTCCTACTATCAAAAATTTTTCTTCTTGTGTTTGAATTTCGATTGCCACAAATCTTCCTTGGTCATCTTTAACAACAAATTTTGGTGATAGGCTCTCTTTTGCATAAATGACTACTCCTCTCTTTTTAACCTTGTCCGATGAAATAAACTCTTGGCCCAATCTTTTATTAATCAATACTTTCCTATGTAGCCTTATCACATGTGTTTCCTGTAAACAAATCAAGTCCAATTGTTCCTTTTTCAGTAAATGAAAGACTTTCTTCCTTTTCTCCGGGGAGTTAAATCCATGAATATTCCAACTTAATAGTTGCAGAGACATGGTGTATTTATTTTGCTTTTCCTCCTACTGCTCCCAATAATTGTTCTTGTTCTGACGGTGGTATCACTTTCTCTAGCTTGTCCAATCCCAAAGGTAGTGGTACTATGTCTTGTATTCCTGGTTTTAAAGCTCTTGGCTCTTCTTCAGCTTCTTTTTGCAGGTCTTCTCCGTGTTCTCTCAGAAATTTTTCTTTATCTTCCACTGATCTTATTTTAAACTTTTTCCCTTTAAAGGTAAAAGATAGGCCTTGGGGGAATTCCCACCTAAAAATGGTTCTGTTTCCTCTCAGCAGGGCCACCAAGTCTCCGTAGTTAGACCTAAGGTCCAAAAGATGTTTCGGGATGTCCTTAAATATCTCCACTCTTGATTCGTTTATTTCCAAGGTCTTCTGGAAGTGCAGACTCAGTATTTTGTCTCTCTCCTCTTTTGATCGGAGGGTAATCAAACAGTCTCTCGCCCTGTTCTTTCTCCCTCCTCTTCCAAGTCTAAAAGCACTTACTATCTTGAAGTCTTGCTTATCATCCAGGTTCCAAAAGTCTGCAAATTCCTGTGTAAGAAAATCACTTAGGCTGTCTTTTTCAAGTTCAGGTACCGCCCTGATCCTCAAATTAGTCTGTTTCTCCTTCAGTTCAATCATAGACAAAAGCGACTGATGGTCCTCAAGCTGTTTACATATCGGTGTTATCTTTTCCTCTACAGCCGATGCTTTTTCCTTTGCTTCCTCAGCTGTCTTTCGATTCAAAGTAGATTCTTGCAGCAGTTTTTCAATGGATTCTGTGTTTGAATTCACCTTCTGCCCCAAGTTGTTGATGCTAGTAGTATTTTGGTCAATTTTAGTTGTTGCTTCAGTAACTTGTTTGCTTAATTTTTCCAAGGTTTCATAAATTTTACTTAATACTGAAGTAAATCCCTCTTCAGATGCCATTCCTTTTGACCCAGCTTGTGCAGGATCTTCCCCTTGTGGTGCAGAAGGGCCGGATGCAGATGCTCTGCGCTGCTGCAATATTGCACTGGTCTGCTGCAGTCTAACCTTGCCCGATCTTGTTTTTTCCTGAGTCAAGTTCTTTTCTTGAGGCAGGTTTGCCGTAACACTTTATCTGAGGATCAAGGTCAGTCCCACGGCCAAAGCTTGTTTTGAAGTGGAAATTTCCCTAGCCAGTTAGAAATGGAAAATTCCTCAACTAGTTGTAGCAATTTCAGTGTTCCTCTAGGGGGACACAGTAACAGTCAGTGATGTTACAATAAAGTATCTTTTCCAACTTTCCAAAGTCCCCCTTCAGCAAAATAAACAACAGTTTCAAGTCCAAAGAAGCCCTTCAGAATAAAAGTATCTCACTTGCAGAGTTAACTGTCAAAAAGTTACATTGTCCATAAACAGTGCGACTCTCACTACAGCAATTCTATTGATCCTGGCAGTCCGTTCCCAAGGATTAAGTGGTGGTCTTTATTCCCTTTTCTCTCCTTCTTTTCTTTTCTTTTTGCAGGCAAAAAATACTTTCCCCTCTTCCCTCCCCTTTCCTGCAATTCAGGGAGGGAGTTCTTTTGATTTGACGTTAGGATTTAAGTCTTTTTAACGCAACTCTCCAGGTCTTAGCTTAGACAGTCTTTGCTTTGATCTGTATACAGAAAACGGAAGGCGGACTTCCTGTTTACGCCTTCCCGCGTCAGTGCCAAATTAATCCTTTTTTTTCTTAAATTCCCCGATCTTTAAACTTGACCTACTCACGGGTAGTTGTTTAGTAGCCGAATTGTCACAGGAAAAAGGTCAGCGCTCTCCGGCAACAGCTGTGCGGCTTCAATCCACGGAAGAAGCAATTGACTCTCAGCACCGCGCCAGACTCCCCGTTTCGCTCCGGAGCCCCTTACAGGGTTCCCTCGCAATTTGGGGGGGGCGCTAAAGGTGCCCGCTGAGTCCCACGGTCACAGGCTTCACCCGCCTGTGATTTCAAAGGGGTCCCCGCTTCGCCGTAGCGGCAAGACCCAATTTCCGCGGAGCTACTCCCTCAGAACTAGAGGGAATCCGCCATTGTCCATGGCGCCGCCTCCGGAAGTCCCCCCTACCTGTAACTCTTTTAAAGCTGCATTTCAAAAATGGAATGCTTTCAATATCCATAGTTGGTTCTTAGTGGACTAAAGAGTTATCCACTTTCCAAACTTGGTTGAGTTTGCACTGCTGGCCAAAAATAAAACCAGTGACAATTTCTTAATTGTGGAACTAGAAAAGATGGTGGGAGAAGTACAATAGGATATTATGAAGGGTAAATGTGACTGTATGGGACCTACAGGGGTGAAATGTGCAAGTTACCCCAGTGCTATCACTCCAATCTGAATATTCATTCACCAGCATTTGCCCTTGAAATAACCAGGGGAAACCTCTTTCTGGACCTCATGGAACTCTTGCCATATCATTTAGTTTGGCTGTAATTCTACAGAATATTTTAAACAGCATTTGAAAAATGTTACGTTGCCAACCAATTTTCTGATAGCAAGACATACTGCTGGGTATTATGCAGAAAAGCAGCAAATAATGTACCTTTTACTGAAAAAGTAAGCATATCAGATATACTGTAGAAGGAAGACAAGTGAGTATATACTGATGGATTGAGCAGGTGGTGCCACTCTCTGCAGTAAATTCTATGTAGAATTCGTGTGACAAATTTCCTTGTTTTTTAAGTTTGTAAATCATTATTAATATACAGTTAAAAAATATGCTTACAAAAACAAAATCCTGTCAAGCGTTACATTAACAGGTTTTCTGTTCTAATATTTTTTTTAAATGACCACCACTCAACAAGTCTAACATTCTGAATGCCACTTCTTCTCCTAGGGATAAAATCTGTTAATATTTGTCCATTTTGGGCAAGCTCTAACATTACCATATAGAAAGAATTTGATTTTGCCAATTACACACTCACACAATTTTTGCTGACATTCTTAATTTCCTTATTAAATATTCCATTTCTTTTGGAATGTCCTCCCCAATCCAATTAAATAAAATCAACATTGGGCCAAGTCCCCTTTTTATCCCCATCATTTCTTATTAATGTATATTATTTGTCTCCAAAAGTCAAATGAGTGACAAATGTTTCAGTAATTTAGGATTAGGTTGTTTTGATGATGTATAGAAAGATTAAATATTTTAGAAAGTGTGTAATGGGACAAAAGTCTCGTTTTAAGTTAAGAAGGAATGTGGAATTGTTTTTAAAAGAATAATAACTGAATAGGTGAAACAGGAGGCAGGTCAAAGAACTATTGAGCATGTTAAAATTGGGAATTAGAAGAAATGCAGGTCCCGTGCTTCTTTGATAGGACAAGGAGTGTCTTTTCCAGCAAGACCACTTCTGTTTTTGGGGGGGAGCCCATGCTGCTGCCATACTACTTCTCTAGAGTCAGGGATCTTTTGCTTGACAGCAAAGGGAGGACTGCAACCACTCTTTACCAATGTTCTCAAGCCAATCTTGAAAATACTTGAGTTGTTTTTGTTTTTTTAAGCATTGTGTAGGAAAACTCAGAAAATTCTGAGGCAAGATAATGGAAGTTCATTCATGACTACTTAGTCCTCTTCTTCCCCACCTCTCTGGTATGCATTATTCACACACACACACACACACACCACTAACTAAACAAATAGCAGCAGTGCCAACAATGTCATATCATTTTCTAGCTTGATATCCTTTGCTTATTTGCATCTGAATAAAAGACCACCCAAATGTTCCTAGGTCTTCTCACTTTTTGAATTTGCTTTGCCTTTGGTAGCTTCGTAAGATGGCCTGACTGGCAGAACTCCAAGGGGCTTGCAGGCATGAGCAAGAGTGCTTCTAAAGAAACAGTTATTGAGGTGCAGTTTCAGGTCATTCAACTGTTGACATTAGTTGAGATAGTCTTTCATGCCCTAGGGGAAAGAAGTGGTGAGTCCACTCTTTTGGAAAGGTGGGTGTCCGATGATTGCAACCAAAAGAGCAAGTACAGAAATCAAGAAATTCCAAGAAATATGCTCTAGCCAAGAAGTAATTTTGTTCATGAACGTATTACTAAATGGTATATATTGCAGATATTTACAGTTAATTTGTTAAATATGGAAAAAATAACGATACTGCTATATTAATAATAGAATTGTAGAGTTGGACGGGATCCTGAGGATCATCTAGTCCAACCCTCTGCAATGCAGGAATATGCAACTATCCCATATGGAGATCAAACCTGCAACCATGGCGTTATTAGCACCATGCTGTTTTAACCAGCAATAATTAGCTATATTAGTTTGCCGTATTAATTTTCTGGTAGCACTTTAAAATTCCATTCAGGTCTGGAGACCAGCTTTTAAATGTATTGATACAATGCTGCATAGTTTATTTCTGCAAAAGAGTTTAAGCAGTAAAATAATAATAGCAGGGGAGGGAGCCAACAACCAGGAAGATAATATTGATGAGAAGGAATGATTACAGCCTAATTTTGTGAAATGAGGCTTAGCTCATTTCAATACATTTCAGTCAAGATTCCGAATGTGAGTATTCTGGCTCCATATTATACAGAGTGAATGTTTTCCTGACACATTTCTGACCCTGATTCACAAAAAAGGAATGGACTGTGAATGTACAATGAGCACGTTTCTTCCTTAAGCTCTTGATCCACCACTGCAACAACAAATAAATATATTATATGCTATATATGCTATAAATTTATTATTTCAATGTGCACTGCATATTCAGTAAGGGAGAGAACATTTGCTTTTACAAAAATAGCCTATAATTCATGATGCCATTTCTGCATTATGGGGGGGGGGGAATCCACATTTGAATATGTTTACTCATGCACAGCTCTAGATGACTTGACCAAATTTATTTATTATCCAAGGCAAATTGGAATTGATGCCTCTAGGGCAAGTAACACAGTGTTATGTCAACTTGCTGTGCCGCTGTATTTTGGAACCTGAATAAATTGTGTACTAATTCTAACTCCAGTCTATTGCACACTGGTTATTTCCTTAACGGATAATGTCTACATTCCAACATATATTCTAAAGGAGCACATAGCATAACGGAATAACAAATAACGAAATAAAGTGCATTTCATAGTCACATGGACATAGAATGCACACATTGTGCTTCATATCATGTATTCTGTGTTTCACAAATGTTGGTTGGTGATCCAGGCTGAAATGAACCCTTAACCCTTTTGCAAACGCACATCTGTGCACATATTTTCTGAGCTGGAAACAGTAGTATTTGCCAAGGGGCAAACAGAAGAAAAAGAGTTGAGCTTAACTCTGCGCTGCCCAAGAGCCAGAGGGATATTTCCAGGGTTCTGTGGAAAAACACATGGATCAATGTCAATGTATCAAGCATCAAATCCCACCAAGGAAGCAGGCAGGCAGGATTATCTATTTTCCAACAATACTATTTGTCTTTTTCAGTCTGCCACACTGTTTCAAGATCCGTGTGAAAGTGAGATGAAGTAACAAAACAAAACAAAAACCTTCAGCAGTATTAGGTTGGTACTTCTAGGATTTGCATATGATGATCCATTTTTATGCATGCAAATTTTAAACCAGCTTGCACTGAAACCGAATTAACACTCCATGGCCTAGAGGTCAAAGAGGAGACTTTATAGGAGAGCAAAAAGAGCAATGGGCCCTTTGCTAGTGTTTCTTAGTTTTAATTAAATCAAATTAATTTTCTTTTTTCCCCACTGAGAAAGCTCCGTTGTCTTTGAAGATGACACTGTACTTGTAAGCTGCCAGGGAAAGCATATTTTTTCCCCAACATTCAAAAAACAGCGTTTTCAAAGAAAGATTTTATCACTGAATTATGTGCTTAGAATGACAGTATTTGCTGTGATAGGTATTTTTTTTAAAAAAAATGCTTCTTTCGCATAGTTTAGGGTTGCCATACATCCGGAAATTCTCAGACATGTCCTTTTGGGGGGGGTCCTGCATGCCCATCCAGGGGGTGGGAGTTACAATTTAAAGCAAATGTCCTGGATTTTGGATTTAAAATTCTTTTTCTTTGCTTGGGAGGCTGTAGTCCAGGCCCTGGCTCAGGCAACCTGGGTTCTGGCTCTGGCATGGGCAACCTGGGCTCTGGTTCAGGCTTGGGATATGGTGGGGGGGGCTCTGGCCTGGCAGTGGTGGAGGGGCCCAACAACTTTTTGTGTCCAGATCTTTACCTCTTGAAATATGGCAACCCCAGAATAGTTTCAGTTAAGCTGCAATGCTACACCCTCTTACCTTGGAGTAAGCCCCATCAAACTCAGAATTTCTTTTGAGTAGACATGTATGGCTGCACTGTGTTTGTTTATCCTATTTATATTCATAAAGAAGGTTTTTGTAATAAATGAAAAATGCATTTGTTACAGATGATGATTACCAGATGTGTTACCAGATAA
The DNA here is from genome assembly GCF_964270895.1 of Podarcis filfolensis. Taxonomy (NCBI): domain Eukaryota; kingdom Metazoa; phylum Chordata; class Lepidosauria; order Squamata; family Lacertidae; genus Podarcis; species Podarcis filfolensis. The sequence goes on from NC_139614.1 coordinate 18,922,060, forward strand.
TAGTTTATTAAAATTGCCCGTCATTTACAAGAATCACAAAGGAAGTCCTGAAGCAATTTATAAAAAGCGATAATTACGTATCCACTAAACAGTACAAATAAAGTGTTCATTTTAAATATCACTATATATATATGTACCAAAAACACACCAGCCAACAGCAATATGAACACCAAAGTCAGCCAGCAAAGCGCAGCCATTATTGTTGAAATGCCTGGCAGGAAAAAAAGGCACTGGAAAGGTGACAGTGTTGGCACCAGATGAGCTTCCTGGGGTGTAGAGTGTGTGTGTGTGGGGGGGGGGCAAAGGGCAGTTGGCCCAGGTGCAAAATTGTTAGGAGTGCAAAATTTCAACATCTGGTCTGCCTCAATAAAGCTGCATGCTTTGTTTGCTGGGTTCCGTTGAAAGGTTTCCCATGTGAACTTGGGAATGACCTCTCCAGACAATGGAATGACTCTTACCCGTATTTTCTTATTTCTGCAACTGTGATCTCAGGGTGACATGGATGCCATTAGGCAGTTGAATGCACATGTGTACAGTAGTACCTCGGGATGCAAACGGGATCCGTTCCGCGACGGTGCATCTGCACGGGTTGTGTTTTGCCGTTTCCACGCGTGACGTCATTTTGAGTGTCTGCGCATGCGCGAGCGGCGAAACCTGGAAGTAACATGCTCCGTTACTTCCGGGTTGACGCAGAGCGCAACCCAAAAGTGCTCAACCTGAAGCACATTCAACCCGAGGTATGACTGTACTTTGTTTCCCTCCCCTCCGTGTGACCATGTGCCCTGGCAACCCACACTATACCATGGCTGGGGAAAGCATTGCATAAGCAGGAAGCTGCCAAGAAAAGACCCATTCTCTTGCTGCTACCCTCTGAGAAGGGCCTCAGATAATGATCTCAGGGTAGCTTAATATGGAAAAGAGTTGGCCCTTGAAACCCATGGAAGGCTATATAGGTCCAAACTTGAGCTTTGAAATTGGGTTGCATATCTATAAGCAATGCTCAATAGGCAAAGTATAATAAACCACTTCTTCACCGTTGCCCTAATTCAGGCATCCCCAAACTCGGCCCTCCAGCTGTTTTGGGACTACAACTCCCATCATCCCTAGCTAACAGGACCAGTGGTCAGGGATGATGGGAACTGTAGTCCAACACATCTGGGGGACTGAGTTTGGGGATGCCTGCCCTAATTCAATTGGATATACACATGCAGATACAGGTTTCCTCCATGTGTGTATCCCTGGTGGGATGGGAAATCACACCACAAACAGCAGCTATGCATGCGACTCCGCATCCCAATTTACCAGCTGGAGCTGCAAAATACTGAGGTTAAAATCTCTGAATAGTGCCAATCAGCTGTTTGGGAGAGGGAGTGAGAAGAGCTGGATTGTCCCAGTCTCACTTCCTTGCGAAACCACTGATTGGTGTGTGTGTTTAGATTGGGCCCAGATTGACCATTTAACATGTTGCCATAAGGGAGAAAATGCATCTCTTAAAAAGAGGACAAATGAGCACACAGATGTGCATAAAATCTGCATGAGTTAATCTAAATGAATAGATGAAAATTTAGAAATAATTACTATAGTTCAAGTCGGACTATGATTCATCTCACTATAGTGGTTAAGACTGTGAGCAAGTGACCTATATTGTCTGCTCAGTCTGCTGTCCTGTTATTAACTCTTTATGGTCAACTTCAAGTCTCCTTCTGTCCCTTCCTACAGTTTTTTGTCCTGAAACCAAACTTAGACCAGATAGCTCTTCAAAAAGCGGATTATCCTCTGTGAAGCAAGACACACGGTCACCTTATTAGGGCATCATTTTTGTGCACAATGAGTATAATGTAACTTTAAAAAATTGTTTTTATTAAAGATTTTCCTGGGTTATAAAAGTACATACATCGCCTTTCTTTTCAGATTATCAATTCTTTTCTACAGATCAGTTATATTCGATGCGAGACTTTAATGTTGTATACAGTATAAGGTTGGGGGAGAAGAGGTGGGGAGAAGGAGGTAGAGAACTTTCATTCTTTTACATAGTGTATGTGTGAGGTTTTTGTGTCGGCGTCACTTGGGTAGGTTCTTTTCTATTCATTTATAAGTTTTCATTTTCCTTGACATTGAGAGAGATTAGGGGGCCCAGAGCATGGTTGGTTGCCTTCCATTGACTGCAGTGAGTTTGGTTTGCATGTATGAGGGCAGGAGTTGTTGGGTCAAGTTAGTCATATTGATTTGCATGCTGTCAGTAGGTTCCTGTTGCCTTGTAGGGCTATGTGTAATAAGGGGAGCCACACTGGGGTGAAGGCATCCTCTTTTATTTGTCCCCCTGCTAGTTTCAGTTTGATGGTTAGCTTTTCTAGAAAGGCTGTTTCCCATACAGTTTGGTACCAGTGGTCCATGTTCATTCCTGACAGGTCCCTCCAGTGTCTAGCTATGATGCTTCTGGCTGCTGAGAGTGGGTCGGTTATAAGCTATTTATAGTGTGAGTGTGCCTCATTGTCTTGGAAAATATTCAATAGGGCCGGTTGTGGGGTGGCTTCTAATACCTGTTTAGTTCTTTTGCATATTTCTTGTAGGACTGCTGTCCAAAAGGGTTGGGTTTTGGGACAATCCCACCACCTGTGCAGGTATGTGCCTGCAGAGGTGCAACCCCTCAAGCATTTTGGTGAGGTTCCTGGATGGGATGTATCAGCACCAACTTCCATGGTGTTATGTACATCTATGCTATGAGTTCATAGATTACTAAAACTAGACTACAGTCAGGCAGTACCTTTATCAAGATCAACCAAAACATCTCAAAATAGTGAACAAGCTTTCAAGTTCTCCAGAGCTCTTTATAAGGTTGCTAAGGGGTGGGGGGTAAGAAAAGTCTGGTTGGTGCTAAAGTCACAAAATCTGTATTTATTAAGAGTGTTTGAGCAGATAATCCTCATGGGAAAGCCATGTCCTTTAAATACATGGTGTGACCTATGTGGTTCTGTATGTTGTTTGGTTGTAAATCACAAGTACCATAATTCACAAATATTTTGAATTTTAAAAGTCTCTGCTAGGTCATACACTGATTTCAGGTTGCACCACTAATTGGTGCATTTATATTGGTTTTCAACTTCGCATTAAATGCACCTTTCCATTTTGTATAGTGTAGAATTCAAAGTAATGTGGAAGTTTACTTACATCTGTACAAACTCTGCTGTCTGTCAATGGCTAGAAATATTTTATCTGAAGATGCCTTGGTGTGGGACTGTTGCTTAATCACTTCTGTTTTGTGCCTGTGTTGCGCTGAGGTCTGAGCAACACAGTGGCTTCTGTGGGGAGTGGCTTGGATGATGGCCTTTCTCCTCCCAGCACTGCAGATTTATAAGTGCATGTTATGTACTGCTGTAAAGGTGCGACTTACCTGCGTCATAGCTTGGTATTTTCATATACACACATAGGAGTATATTTTCTGGGTGCAAGTGACTACAAACATGCATCTTCATAGCACAGTATCTAGCATTATATACCCAGAGAGTATTTTCATTAGATGTGACTGCCATCCCCTGAATGCTTTATGCGTCTGTACCATACATTAAACGTAATATGCACTCTGAATCAGACCAGACATGTAACTGTAAACATTGCATCTTCTCTGCAAACAACCCCAAGGGCTTTGAGTGCTTTGCATGATTTATTAGACGATGTCAGTAACTTAAACACAGATTTTGACTCTGCGCTTTTGAAGTGGCTGAAAGTCCTCCGGTTTGGTGTGTAGAAAGAAAGAGGGTAAAGCACTTACTGTAAATTTCAGGCTCTACAATATGAAAGTGTGTCAGTGGGGATGATAGCAAATCAGGTTCTGTCTGGAAGAGATGTAATTGAATCTTCCAAACAAATGGCTGCATTTGTGCTTGTGTGCTGCATTTCCTCACCTCTACCATTTTATGTAGCGAACACATAATTTGAATAGACCACTCTTGGCACAGAGGGGGGAAATGACCAGCTGACATTTGTCATATCCAGCAGATGGTTCTGTACTTATAGTAATGGGATCTTGAATTTCACTTTCAGATGAAAACCTTGGGTGTTTGCTGTGCTGTCATACTATTGACAAGAGAAATGACAACTGAATCCACCCCTACATTTCATCTTTCTGTATTTATTAGTACTCCATAGATAGATAGATAGATAGATAGATAGATAGATAGATGATAGATAGATAGATAGAGATAGAGATAGAGATAGAGATAGAGATAGAGATAGAGATATACATATGTATATACACACACACATACAGTGGTACCTCGGGTTACAGACGCTTCAGGTCACAGACTCCACTAATCCAGAAATAGTACCTTGGGTTAAGAACTTTGCTTCAGGATGAGAACAGAAATTGCATGGCAGCAGCGGGAGGCCCCATTAGCTAAAGTGGTACCTCAGGTTAAGAACAGTTTCAGGTTAAGAACGGACCTCCAGAACGAATTAAGTTCTTAACGTGAGGTACCACTGTATATATATGTATGTATGAAAAGAAAAGAAAATAGCAATGGATCATTAGGGTGATGGTACTAATCATCCATCCACTTTGCTCCTCTCTGGTCCTCGGATTGTGTGTAGTATCTCTCCTCCTTAACCACAATATGTAGCCAAAGTTTGTCCTGTGGTTATGAATTGTGGTTAAGGAGGAGAAACCTCAGCCACCATCTTGAGTTCAGGTGATACATTAAGCCAAACCTTGGCTTAACTTGCATTGTGCTGAAAGGACCAGGAGGAGGTAGAGCAGGTACAACCTCCTATCCAGGAACCAGTACTTTTGCATGGTCCTGGTAAGCAATAGTTTGGCTTACCATGACATGCGAAAGAGGCCATTGCTATATGTCAAATCTATTTGCAGCAGAATTATGCACTTATCTTTCCACTAAAGCAGTCTAGAAACTTTGGCTCACTTCTCCTTGTTTGGGGCTCCCAGTAAGAAAGAAGTAGGGATAGAAGAAAACCGATCTGTTCTTTCATTCTCTGTTAATATTTTTTATCTCTGAAAAGGAGCAACTTGGGGATTTAAGTTCAGTGACTGGTATTTTGGTGTGCCCACATCAATGTGCCTTGAATGCTTAGCATTTACATTTAGACAAGCATGGGGACAGCTGACTATATCCCATAGATCCTTCTGACAGTAAGATAGCCATGGTCCTTTCACAGCATTTGACACTAATTATCAGAAACATGTCAAGGAAGATGTCATCTGTTGTCTTAATCTTCCTGTCCTTAAATTTCTGTTCTGTAAAATCTGTGAGGATTTAAGAAGTGCCTTCAGGTTTGCATAAGTACTAACTCTTTGATATGTCTGCAGGAAGACCAATATATATGATCACTGGATTCTGATGTACATTTTCTCCATATACTGTCTTTTTTGGATCTGATCTACGCACATATTAGGGTGTACTTATGTTTATGTTGCAATCCTGTACATACTTACCTGGAAAGTATGTACATACCTGTACATACTTACACAGTGGAACTTGATTCTGAGTAAACTTGCAGAAATTGCCCTGTTGAAGAGTAGTCAGTCCTTTGTGTTCTTGTCGTTTGTGCTCGTCTTTCTTACCATTGGGATTTTCATTGTACATGTGCATTCCAGTTTGTTGAATGCTGGGTATTTGCAGAATTACAAATGAACCACAGAAATCTGATTAGAAGGAACAAACTCTACTCATACCCTCCAACATACTGAGCCTCAAAACTGGGATGCACATCTTCTCAACAGTGCTCTCTTGACTTGTATGAGACATGCTTTTTCAGGGCTGTGCTTTCACAGCGCCCCAAAACACATATTTTGGGGTGCCACACGAGATTGCAACCCTGAAAAACTGCTTTTGAGGGGGCAATATATCAGAGCCCAAATGGCCACCGTACTCTTGTATGAGAAAATGGGATGTCCCGTTTTTTCCAGGACACTTGTGGGGTATGCTTTACTTTGCAGTGTTCTGCTAACAAACTATATACCAGGGGTGGCCAGCTCCCAAGAGACTGCGATCTACTCACAGTGTTAAAAACTGGCAGTTATCTACCCCATTTTGGGGGGTTCAGGTCAAAGTTGTTGAGTTTTTTTTAGGAAGGAAAGCCCTGTTTCTGGGAGTTCAGATCAAAGATGTTGAACTTTTTTTTAGGAAGGAAAGCCCTGATTTTGGGGGTTCAGATCAAAGTTGTTGAGCTTCTTTGGGGGGAGCCAGTGACCTACCATTGATCTACCACAGAAGTCCAGTCATCTACCGGTAGATCATGATCTACCTGTTGGACGTGACTGCTATATACAAATATTCTACGTGGCCCCCTTTTCTGATGGTGTCACCCAGAATTGATTCACTCTATACAACCATTTCTAAATCACTTTAGTTCCAGCTCGCATTACAGCCATTTTCTTGTAGCTTCAGATGGGCTGTCTGCCCTTTTAGTTTATTCTTACATGACAGGTGTAAATTAATGTTTCTTTTAAAAGAAGGAAACAGTTTTCAAAACAATTGATTAACTGCTGTGTGGAATTTGTGTTTGGTTGTGATGAAAAAGGAGAGAGCCAACTTTTTCTAAAGTTTGCAGAACCATATTTTCTTTTCAGAGCTCAGCTTAGAGAAGGAAAGGTGTAACTGAAAGCAGCAAAACCATTTCCAAGTCAGATCTACTGTTCTACAAATGGCACATTTCTCTTAGCTGCTGATTGAAAATTGTAACCATCTTAAATTGTAACCATGTTAAAAACAAGGTCATCTTCTGATAATAAAAATAAACAAAAAGTAAGCAAAATTGATAATGACTAGTTACTTGTTAGAAACATAAGCACATCTACTGTAATGAGCTTAAAAACCAGCAGTTAGTGTTTACTGAAACTAAGATTATTATTTTTAACCACAACTACAAAAATAATCATACATAAGCCTAAGAATTTATATTCAGAGATTTAGTTGGGAATTTGGTTCTGGTTTGAAAGATAATGTGCATGTACACACAAAAATGATTTAGTTCATTAGCATACTTCTATTCTTCAGTCATTAAAAAGCTTTAATGCTCGAGAAATTACTTAGAATGTTACTCGGTTTTATGATTTACCAAGCACTGAAGATATAAATGGCCTTATCATTCTGGCATGTGTCATACTATATACTTCCAAAATGTAGTTATTGCACAATGGGAGGCATTCTGAAGTAGTGTTTCTTTAATCATTTGAGTACCAGCAAAGCTTGATTTTTGGATAACACAGTGACTATAATTAGTGTATTTATGATTTTGAATATGTTTGACAGGACTGCAACATTTCAGATTAAAGCCCTGTGGGTGTTTCCAACTTGTCAGAACTGTATTTTATATACTGATGTCTTTTTGTTACACAATTTAAGACACAGAAAATAAGCATCTAGTCTTTTCTGAACCAATTAGGAAGTAGGTGAAGACAGTAAGTGAAAGAAAGAAAAGAAAGGGGGAGTCTCAGGACAATATTCTGCTTGCTTAGATAATGAATATCCAATGATATCACTTGACAAATGATGGACAATTTCAAAGGCGAGTGACATCACTTTTCCTGAAGGAGCATCTCCACCCCCATTGCTGAGATCTAGCTCTGAGGGCCTTCTGACAGTTCCCTCCCTGTGTGAAGTGAGGTTACAGGGAACCAGGTAGAGGGCCTTCTCAGTAGTGGCACCCGCCCTGTGGAACACCCTCCCATCAGATGTCAAGGAAATAAACAACTATCTGACTTTTAGAGGACATTTGAAGGCAGCCCTGTTTAGGGAAGTTTTTAATGTTTGATGTTTGAATGTTTAATGTTTGAAGTTTTTAATGTTTTGTTGGGAGCCTCCCAGAGTGGTTGGGGAAACCCAGCCAGATGGGTGGGGTATAAATAATAATAATAATAATAATAATAATAATAATAATAATAATAATAATTAATAAATTTACAAAGTTGCTTGGAACCTATGGCTCAATAGACCTCGAGGAATGGAAAGCCACAACTCTTCTTTCTTGTAGTCAAACAACACAGAAGGCATAGATGGAGGCTAATAGAAAATGCATGGCAAAAAGATAAATGACAAGAAGGCATATATACCAACACATTTGATTCCAATGTAGAATACTTGCTTTAGTTCAACCTGACACAGACAAACACTATAACTAAAATTATGAGTAGCTAGTTTCACAAATATTGTAGTTTGTCTACCACCTCATCCCCACCCCAACTTTCCTACAGAGGTACCTTGAAATTTCAACCCTAAATTTGTTTTTCTCTCCCTGCTGCTGCCTCAGGGAGCCCATCCTTCTACCTGCCTCATTCTTGGGTCAGAAATTAAGTTGTTTTCTGAAAAGGCTGTATTGTTAAAAAGGAAGAAAAGAGATGTGTGTGTGTGTTGAATGAACAGAATTTTCCAGATACCCTTTTACAGACGTCTCTGTATTTCAGATACACTGCTCTTGCACATTCTTTATTTGTGAAATATTGATCCCACCCCACTAATTTTTCTAGCTTTATAGCAGCAAGAGTTGTGAAACATCATGAGCACTATAACTGTTTAGCGATCTTTTCCCTGCTTTTCTCTCTAGAGAACCTTGTAATATTTTTTCTCCAATGTCTATAATTAATAGCACCATTTCTATAGACCATAAAATAGCACTTTCATGTCGTTTAGATTAGATACTGGCTAACCTACACTCTGCTGAATGTTTTTTAGTCATCATTTCGGGCGATTCAAGCAGCAGATTTGGCATCCGTGTATGTCTTCAGTTTGACAGAAAAGATTTTGAAGGTAATGTTCACTTTAAAGTAGGCCAAAAGCAAAATAAGTGGTTGCATTGAAATTGAGGGAATATACCATACTTCCTAATACCTTCATTTTTCATGCTTTCAGGTTTCACATGAGTTTGTGTGTGTGTGGACTTGTAATACTTATTGCAAATACTTTTGCCACCACAGACAATAATTTCCTGTAGTGAACTGATAAGGACCAGGGTGAAGAAACTGATTACTAGGTGGACTGATCTTGTAACGCTGAATCCCATCGCAATATCTTTAAGGTCTATTGTTAAGTAATAGTGATTTATCCCATAAGATTTTTAAACAATGTGTATTATTTGAATGTGACATACTAAATCCATTGCCCATGTGATCAGTGTTGTGAGCAGAAGGTCCACTTGTATGCCAGGCAGTTGCTTTTACAAATATCAGTCCCAGAAGCCAGCTGGGATTTGGTGCTGTTGCTTGAGTTCAAGCATTATTTACTTATTTAATTTGAAATATTTGTATGTTTTTTTTTAAAAAAACAAAATGTTATCCAAATGGTTTACACAGTAAAAGTGGCTTACAAACTTGTTTTGATAATGTTGTTTATACTCTCATTGTGTGAACTTTTATGTGAAGGTCTTCCACCTTTGAGCAAAGGAACACCACCCTCCCCCCTTATGTCGGTTCAAGAGCCAGTAGAGTCAGTTCTAGAGCCAGTGTGGTGTAGTAGTTAAGAGCGCTAGACTCATAATCTGGTGAACCGGGTTCGATTCCCCGCAACTGCTGGGTGACCTTGGGCTAGTCACACTTCTCTGAAGTCTCTCAGCCCCACTCACCTCACAGAGTGTTTGTTGTGTCGGAGGAAGGGAAAGAAGATTGTTTGCCGCTTTGAGATTCCTTCGGGTAGTGATAAAGCGGGATATCAAATCCAAACTCTTCTTCTTCTTCCTTGAATAGCAAACCCATCCTGGAAGCACAAGTTAGTCTTCCCTCTGAAATTCTGCACATAGGAAGAGCTTCCATTGGCTTAATAAGAATCACATTGCTCTCTCTCTGGGTGTGAATGAATGTGTGAGAGAAAGGTATTGTTATGAGTGTGTAGATTCTAGAGTTTAATTAAGGCTTGAGGCGTCAGAAGCAAATTAGGAGAGGCTAGTTTCTTGTGTGAGAAGATGGCTAGGCCCATGTGTGCATTTGAGCTGTGTGTTAGACGTTTTTATTCTTCTGGAATAAGCATGTATGAAAAGCTATGTTAGGCAAACTACCTTAACCATGTATTAGACACTTTTAATAGGAAATCAACATGTGTTAAGAGCTAATTAAATCAGATAATTTCCTTTTGAGTTGTTGGCCTGGAGATGAGCCATCTAGGCAACACAAAGGATCAAAGGTGAATCTCATTCGCAAATGAGTTGGTTTCCTTCCTTCCTCAACTGAGAGTTTAGTTTAAAGTGCCAGTGTTTTAAGAGAGAGTTTTAGAATGGCAGTTAGGAGTTATGTAAAAATGAAGTTAGTAAGCTGTGGGCTGGAGAGACAGAGAGAGAGAGAGAGAGAGAGAGAGAGGGAGGGAGAGAGAGAGAGAGAACAATGATGTTGCTGTGCTGTGAGAGAAGTCAGAACCTCTTGGGGTGTGAATGCTATGTTTCCCTCAATTGTAGGCTCCGGTTGTATGTATGTGTAAACAAACCATATATCTTAAAGACACCACAGTCTCCCCTGTGCCTCATTGTCCGAAAAGAAGCACAGACCCCAGGTGGAACTCCTTGGAATCTTGCATTGCTGTGGATATTGGGAGTGGAGTACAACAAATTGTTGCAGAAGTTGTATGCCACCCCCCAACCCAAGATTCTAGGGGGTTCTAGGTGCTTACCAAGGGTTGTGTTTCCATTGGGAATCCAGGCACGTCAGCAACTGTAGTGTTTTAAAATATAATATATATTTTACACCTGGAGGAAGAGAGTTCACAGCACTACATCACCCCACAGCAGCACAGCACTGGAATTCAAGGCATCCTGCACACGACTCCTGTTTCTCTGCCCCAGCCTGCTAAGATGGTTCTGCCCCTCATGGCCTCTGCCTCCAGTTCTGTCCATTTTTATTTCTTGTTCCCAGAAAAGCCCTGCTCCAAGCAACTCCTCCCCATCAGTCTGCTCGCCCTCCCTAATCCAAGGCTGGTTTTTAAAGTTAGCAATTTTCCTGCAACTTTGCCTTCATCACTCTGCATAACCTTGACAATCTCTGGAGGCACAGACCCAATGATTTCTCTATGATGGGACATCAACACTTTTGTTGTGTTAATGGCCTCAATACCAGGTGAGGCCCTGGTCTGTGTTTTTCCACTGGCATGGGATCTTCCCTTTAATACTCCAAATATTATCTAAGTTCTACCATCTTCTAACACCCACTAACTCTAGATCTGTAACTATGTTTATACCACAACAGTTAGCTAAATTATGATTGGATGAGTTGTTTTTGTTATTATGGCCGGTCGTTTTCAATAAATTTAAAAAAGAAAACCCAACACCTCCCCCAAAAGAGTGAGAATCCTATTTTTCCACCCTTCAGTGGCTGCTATGTTTCTTCAGCTTCTGCTGCCTCCTTCCCCCATCTCCAGGGTCATCTTTCTGAATTCTTCCTCCTTTTCTAAAAATACATATAAAAGTTTGGATGGCAAGGGATCATTGCACAATCCATGCTAACTTAGTCTATGACAATGAAGACAATGAAGATATTTAAACAATGTCAAGGTGCTCTTCATCATATGTTTTTCTCAACTGCAGAACTAAAATTTGCAGGGAGGGACATTTGGTTTGTTTGCCAATCACCCTACAGGCATGCCTCTTGATCTTTTGTTCCAGTCAATTTCATGTAAGATTCAGTTTTGCACTTCTTTTCTCTTTTGCTCCTTAGCCCCACTTGAAGGTGCAAAATGAAGTGAGAGTGAGAGGGGGGGAGAATGGATTTGTTTTCGCTAATGTGCTTTCATCTGTACCAAGCAACAGCCACTGGGATGGTGTTGAACAGCCATTGTGTCCTTGCCTTCATGCCATATACTCTTGTGAAAGTTCTCTAAGCCTTTGATCCTATACGCACTTAGTTCAATTTGCCTGTGTTTAAACTGAGACTCTGGATTCAACATAGTAGGGGAGGAGGACTGCCAAAGCCTCCGCTAGCTGTTCACAGTTGCAAAGTGGGTGACTTGTCTTGTGCCTTTTATAAGCACCACTCACACATACTTGCATACGTAGGAGAACATCCTCCTCTTTGCCCTGGGGCCTTTAAATCCCGATCCTTATTGTTTTCTATTTTTCTTCTGCTCTCCCTTTTAAAGAGAGCAGATAATTCTGCACAGGGACTGCGTTTCGAGCTGAGCCGAGGGAGGCAAATCCAACAGCATTGGCATCACCCGTTGACTTACTCATGTATGGGCTGAGGCACAAGCCAAGTCTGCAACACCCACTTTCCAACTGTGAACAGTTAGCAGAGGCTTTGGCAGTTGTCCTCCCCTACTATGTTGAATCCAGAGTCTCAGTTCAAACACAGGCAAATGGAAGCTGAGCATTGCATACTAAGAGGGAGGTTTTGCTGTTGCTGTTGGCACTAGAGGTGGGGGACAGACTGAGTGTGCTTAATAAATAATGAACAGATCCCTGGGATCACGGACTACCCAAGAAGTCAGATGACAAGCCTCTGATCTGTCAATTTCCTATTTCTAATTTAATATAGTCCATGTATGATGATACTTTAGGCAAGAATTATAACACCTAGCGTTATAGTCTGGCTTGGACTGTAATTAATACTGGAGAGTGATGAAGGAGTTCTTTACCATATACTGCCTCTGATGCTATTAAAGTCAGGCAGGCAGCGGTGTAGCCAGCCACTCGGGCAGGGTGCGCTGCGTGGAACCTCGCTGCCACCTCAGCTGTAGGGTGGTTGAGTGGGAGGCAGAGGGCAGATCCAAGCCCCACGCTGTGATTTTGGGCAGTGCAGGGCCTGCAGGCACCCGAGCCACCGTGTCACTCCCAGGAGAGACATGTGGCTCGGGTGCGCTGCAGGCCCTGTGGTAAGAGCTGCCCCCGTGGTGTGGCACCCAGTGCCTCCTCCAGCTACACCTCTGCAGGCAGATGGGATGGGGTATTGAGGCATTTTATTTTTCTGTGTTACTAGTACCGGAGTGACCTAATTGGGGCGTATATGGAGGTCCTGGTGGGCTGCCCAGACAACAAGACCTCCTCCCTCGGCAGAAGGGATGTGTTTGGCACCAGCTTGGCTGCAGGAGTTGCCAGAAGGAGGATTTTAAGGCACCATCCAACTGACTTAGGGACTCCACTCTAGATTTCTGTAGGGTTTTCTCCTCAGCCTTTTCTTCTATGCAAGATATATTGGCTTGGTTAAAACATGACACTAAACTATAGTTGCGTAAACACTGAACAGGGATGCTTCCAATACTGCCTCTGAAACTACAACTTTCTACAATAACTGTATAGGCATCCCATTTCTTTCCATTCTGAAGAGAAAAAAAGAAAACACAAGTTGTGTTTTTTTTTTTAAAAAAAGGATATTTCACCCCTTTTTATGATAGTCACATCCATTTGCCCCATGGCACCCTGTTAGCTGCAGTAAAACTTCGCTTTTGCAAATTGACTCATGGGAAGGGCTTTTCCTGTTTTCATGTCATGTCAATAACTATTCTGTCATCAAATGCAACCTTTTGACTAGCTTTGTGTAATATTTTCATCCTAAGAGGTACAGGTACCTGCAACTGCAGCGGTGAATTACACAAACCATTAACCGGCAGTTTAGAGATAAACAACAGCAAATATATGTTTGTTCATTTTTCTTGTCCCTCCCCCCCATCTTTCTGGAACCTTCGGAAGGCTTGAAGAACTTAGACCTCTGTCACTGGTTCTCCTTGGGACGTTGACCTCCATTTGGTGCGAAAACCCTCACAGAAGTTAAAGCTCCTGTATTCCCGTAGTTATTTCAAAGCTCCTTCTACTAATTCAGTTTAGAGCTTCCTACCATAATTATTAAGCCTGCTTTTCCAAAGTGACAATATTTGCTATATTGACAGGTGCCAGAGCTTTTCCCTGGGAAGAAGTGTATTTTCAGCTAGCAGAGACTAAATGATTAATACAGTATTGATCGTCTGGAGTTTTCACATTGAGATTTGCCAAGCCAATGGCTGCCATACCTTATCGAGAGTCAGCTCTTTGACAGGCCTTTATTTGATGCCTGATACCCATCAGCTCCTTCATACATTCTTAAATAAGATTTATGTAAATTCTGTGGGCAGAATCTGCTGCTCAAAATAACACAGCTACACAGAACACATTTTTTTCCATGTTGCAATTTTGAACAGATATGTGTCAGTTCTTAAAGCTCATGTACATGCTTTTGCAGCTTCTGCATATCTTTAGTGTAAATGTTTTTTTAAAAAGTTAATATCCTCATCTCATTCAGTTCAAGACTCTTCTAAAGCTCTAATCCATACATTCAAATCCAGTTATTTCAGCTTCCTTCTAGCAAACCAGCCTCTAAGATGCACCTAAACTAAGTAGATCAGAATCTAACACTTAATAGCAACCCTTCAAACTCCACATCCTGCTCCTGTTTTGCTTTGTGCTTTTCTCCTGTGTCCTAGTTTATATACTCCACATTTATAAACCAGTTTGTAGTTGGCTTGTTTGTGGGGGTAGGGACACAAAACCATAGTTAGAATTAATCACAGTTTTGTCCTGGGACTCAGCTATACAGCTGCAAATATAACGTTTAAGTGTGTTTTAAGTGCATTATACAAATGTGACACTAGATGGCGATGGTGAGCTAATGGTAAATTCTCTATATATTTTAAAACATTTTTTAAAATAGCATTTTCACAGTGCTTTTTATATATGTCTATATTCAGCCCTGGTTTAGATGAACAACAAGCAGCAGTGATTTCAAAATGGAAGCAGAAAGTTCTCATTGCAGCTGTGCCTGAGAAGGAAGTGGAGAGAATATGCAACAGAGGTGGTTTTTGGGTTGTGCGATCGGTGTGCCTACACTGGTTGCCGTGCTGCAGGGGTCACCACAACAATGTTGGTAGAGGGTGCCAATTTTTAGCGTTGCACAGGTTACCACTGAGGTTTGAGAGCCCGAAGTCTGCCAATGCCTGCAGCAATTATTTATTGGAAGCCGCCCAGAGTGGCTGGGGAGGCCCAGCCAGATGGGCGGGGTATAAATAATAAATTATTATTATTATTATTATAGCAATAAACAGTGGTCTAGTAGTTTGACTCCTGAAGAGCATGCAGATGTCTGTACATGCACACAGTTTTCAAGGCATTATGGGGTTGAAACAGAGAGACTGGTTATTATTTAGGCCTGTAAAAAAATAGTGAAGCAATGGCAGCAGCTTTCTTGGTTGCTCAACATTTGGGGTGGGAGGAATAATCTATACATCAAAGGAATGTCTAAATAGGAAAAATTGCCAAAGCAACATGGCAGTCTGAAAATATTTGCAGTAGACTTTGTACATAGTCTTACTGTGTGTTCTCTCCTTTCCTTTGAATAATAAAGCCATTTCTGAAGAAACTGCAGAATGGCAACTAAGTGATCCAATGACATTTTCTTTGAAATAGCTAGCTCCGTGGTTTCAGCCACCAGCAATATAGTAGCGTGCAAGCGTGTGTGATTTTGTACTTAAAATGTCCCCTTTTGGGATATACCATGCTCCATTTTTGGGAGAGCTGTTGGAGCCAGATCAGCTGCGATATGCAGCTGGACTCTATTTGCAGCATGGCTGCATTCATCTTATCAAAATTTCCACATTCCATCCCAGATAACCTTCATGACTGCTGTTTATCTGAGGTGCCCTCTTGTTTTTAATCTGAGGCAAGAGTTTAGCTCTGGGTGTCACTTTTGGGGGGAAATGGGAAGCATTTTAATAGAAATCACTGCTGTTCCATAGGCATGTGGGGCTTGTAGAACAGAGCTGAATATCACACACACACACACGCGCGCGCACACACACACACACACGCCTGGAATAGCCAAGTGGTGCCCTTCAGAAGTTAATAGCATAAAATTTCTATCAGCCCAAACCAGCATGGTCAATGATCAAGAATGATAGGAATTGTAATTCAACAACAACAACAACTAGAGGGCACCTCCTTATTAGCTACCCCTGAAATAGATAAATCACTTCAGTATTCTTTCTTTAAAAATATTGTTGTGTGCAAAATAGTTGCCCATGGACACCGCGCTCATGCCAGGAAAACTGATTTACTGATTTGGTAAGTATCAGGCTCTATATTGACATGTTTCAGCTGCTTCCTGAGCTTTCTAGAATTTAAGAAATAGAAAGGATGTGAAGAGTTATACGTTTTCCTGGAAATATGTACTGTAGTGTGTGAAGTTTCTGATGCAATTCCCTTCCCGATTCACTAAAAAGAATTGTTCTGCCATGGATTTCAAGAGCAACCATTAAGTGCAGGTGGAGGCAGGTCTTGCTTGATTGATTGTAGAATGCTTTTCAGTTTAGTTTCGCTCTGTCAGATAAAAGGAGGGGCATCCATTGTTTCCACAATGTAACACTCATTGGCATTGAATTCTGCATGCAGAGGGTGGGGGGGAAGAGAGAGGATTTCGCTGATCTGCTTTTTTGCAAAGCAGTAGTGATAACTTCAAACAAAAATAAATAAATAGAACAAATAGCATTTAGTATACTGCTATCTGGAAAAAGAGGCCAACATTCTAAATATAAAGTGCAATTCTTGTCATCTGGGCTTTCATGAGTGCAGTGAGTATTCATGCCTCAGAAATGTGTTTTTGAACTGTGAACAATTTTGGTATCGCTATCAAGCAACTGACACGAAGGAAAGCAGCAAAAACACCACAAATCTGTCTTATGTTTTGACTTTCTGATTTTCCATCTTGCATTCTCTGAAAAGCATTTTTTTAAAAAAGCAAACAAAAACCCCCACCTTAAGTACTATATAAGAAAAGTGCTCCAGTTCAATCTTTATGCAAAATAAAGGTAACACAGTGTACCGAAAATGGGTTCCTGACAAAGATCAATAAATGCCGCGTATAGGAGAGCAAAGTTATCAAAATGCAAATATTTCAAACAAAACAAAATTTAACAATTGCCAAGATAAGCTGTTCGCTCAAAGTGTATTGTGGACATTTTCTAGTTTACATAAAGTAATTAAATTCAAGCCTGAAGAATTCAATTTTTCCCCTCCCAAAGATATTATTGGCAGCATGATTTAATGTGGTGTTAAGACTTGGAAAATGTTGCCTGTTTGAAGGGCACAGGAGTATTTATTACAAAGCTGTTGTTTGAAAGCTGACAACTTTTGCAAGCTTTCTTATTGGGGGGGGGGGGGAAGCATTCACTAATGATTGCCAGAAAATAATATACCATTATATACCTAAAAATACAGGTTGACATTTTCATCTATAGTATTTCTTTAGTGATGTGGGATGGAAGAACTGACCCGTATGACTCTGCACAGCATGTATGGAATCTGCATAGAAATAATTACAGAGTGGTTCCACACGCTTCTTGAAGAGACCTCTGAGGCAGGCGACATGAAGTATTTTTCAGTTTTGTTCCCTTCTGTGGAAGCTTTGTGGCATGCGGTGTGTGCTCACTAGATCAGGGGTAGGCAACGTAAGGCCCATGTACCACAAGCGGCCCACAGGGGTCATTTAACTGGCCCACAAGCCATCCCTGAACCAAGCCAGTGTGGTGTAGTGGTTAAGAGCAGTGGACTCGTAATCTGGTGAACCAGGTTCGATTCCCCACTCCTCCACATGTTGGGTGACCTTGGGCTAGTCACACTTCTCTGAAGTCTCTCAGCCCCACTCATCTTACAGAGTGTTTGTTGTGGGGGAGGGAGGGAAAGGAGAATGTTAGCTGCTTTGAGACTCCTTAAAGGTAAAGGGACCCCTGACCATTAGGTCCAGTCGTGACCAACTCTGGGGTTGCAGCGCTCATCTCGCTTTATTGGCTGAGGGAGCCGGCGTACAGCTTCCGAGTCATGTGGCCAGCATGACTAAGCCACTTCTGGCAAACCAGAGCAGCGCACAGAAACACTGTTTACCTTCCCACAGGAGTGGTACCTATTTATCTACTTGCACTTTGATGTGCTTTCAAACTGCTAGGTTGGCAGGAGCAGGGACCGAGCAACGGAAGTTCACCCCGTTGCGGGGATTCGAACCACCGACCTTCTGATCAGCAAGTCCTAGGCTCTGTGGTTTAACCCACAGTGCCACCCGCTTCCCTTGAGACTCCTTAGGGTAGTGATAAAGCGGGATATCAAATCCAAACTCCTCTTATTGTTCAAGCCGCCTGCTTGGTGAGTCCCCATGCGCTGCGCTAAACCGGCGCAACGCGGCGCAGGGACTTGCTTCCACGGTGCTGGAAATCATGTCTGCACATGCTCAAATGCCGAAAATTGCATCTGCGCAGACGCAGACATCGGAAATCGTATCTGTACAGACGCCGGAAATCGCAGCCGTGCACACGCGATCCGGCCCTCAGAGGGATCTCCACCGGAGTGAACCGGCCCAGGTGAGGTAAACCTTGCCGACCCCTGCACTAGATCCTTAACTTGCATATCATCTCTCATATTCCCCGAGGGGAAGATCAGGACCAGGGGGATGTTTATTAACTTCCCCTCACCCTCTTAGGGCAGATCCACAGCATATATTTAAAGCACACCCAACAAACATTTTAAACCCATGGTTTCCCTCCAAAGAATCCTGGCAACTGTAGTTGCCCCCTTCCAGAGCTATAATTCCCAGTACTCCAAGCAAACTACATTTCCCAGGATACTCTGGGATAAGCCCATGCTCTTTAAATGTTTGCTGGATGTGCTTTAAATGTGGGGTGAATTGTGAAGAGTGAATTGCGGATTCTGGGAATCAGTTCAAATGAAACACAAGAATAGTGATTAGGCTGAACCTTAAAGGCCATTTAGTTAATCCCTTTGCCAATGCAGAAAATCATCTTCTATTTGTTATTGAATTAACAACAACAACAACAACAAGCAGTTTTTCTTACTAAGAAAAGTTAGATTTTTTTGAGACGTCATTTAGCTTGTTTTACTATTTGAGACCCTTCTTAACTCCATGTAGATTTTCCTGCAAGGGAATTTTACTGAAATTATGTGGGTCAAAAGCTCGCAGGAAAATCCAACCTCTCACAATATTTTGTTTCTGTGTCCCAGTACTAATACAGTGGTGCCTCGCAGGACGAAATTAATCCATTCCGCGAGTCTCTTCGTCTTGCGGTTTTTTCGTCTTGCGAAGCACGGCTATTAGCGGCTTAGCGGCTTAGCGGCTATTAACGGCTTAGCGGCTATTAACGGCTTAGTGGTTTAGCGGCTTTAAGAAAAAGGAAACAAACTCGCAAGAACTCACAAGACGTTTCGTCTTGCGAAGCAAGCCCATAGGGAAATTCGTCTTGCGGAACGACTCAAAAAACGGAAAACTCTTTCGTCTTGCGCGTTTTTCGTCTTGCGAGGCATTCGTCTTGCGAGGTGGAACGTTCAGAGTATTGATATGGCAGTTTAACAATACAAATGCTAAACTGCAATTAAAATCAATAACTGACAAACTGTGGTTCTGCTTTGAAATACTAGAATAAAATGTCTCTTAGAAGGTCATCATTCTATCTCTATCCAAAAGGTCATTTTAAGAAGACGGAAGGTCAGGTTCTATTCAAATAGTGAGAGTCAAGATTTTTGTTACTTCCACATCCATACTACCGTCACCGATACTTATTTATAACACATCTGTAAAGCCCCCACCCCGAAACTGCACCTCTGGTTATAGCTTTGGCCCAAAGTACTTGTAAAAAATAATCCTGCCGTTTTCTCAAGGCTGCCTGTTGTTGTTGTTTAATGAACAACAACAGTATGGCTACATACCTCTTTCTCTCATTTGTCCAGTCAAAATTCTCAGCTCCCCAGCAGCTTCTCTTTCTGCATTCCTCCTCTCCCTTGAGTAGCCATGCTGCCAATTAATTCTGCCCTCCTCAATTCCTAGTTTGCAGCTGATTTTAATTTTAAGAATATGTAAGGAACAAAAACCATGGAACTTCCCACCACAAGTAGTTTGGTCCTTTCATCTTTGGGGCTTCAATAGACAAACTACACACTCTTTGCTACGCAATGCTCTCAGCAGGAAGAGTCAGTAAGCTGAGTTCCCTCGCTGCAGGAAGCCAAGTTACAGGGAACCAGGCAGAGGGCCTTCTCGGTAGTAGCACCCGCCCTGTGGAACGCCCTCCCACCAGATGTCAGAGAAAAACAACTACAGTGGTACCTCGGATTAAGAAATTAATTCGTTCCGGAGGTCCGTTCTTAACCTGAAACTGTTCTTAACCTGAGGTACCACTTTAGCTAATGGGGCCTCCCGCTGCTGCCATGCCGCCACCACACAATTTCTGTTCTCATCCTGAAGCAAAGTTCTTAGCCCGAGGTACTATTTCTGGGTTAGTGGAGTCTGTAACCTGAAGCGTCTGTAACCTGAAGTGTCTGTAACCCGAGGTACCACTGTACTAGACTTTTAGCAGACATCTGAAGGCAGCACTATTTAGGGAAGCTTTTAATGTTTGACGGACTATTGTATTTTAATACTTTGTTGGAAGCCGCCCAGAGTGGCTGGGGAAACCTAGCCAGATGGGCGGGGTATAAATAAATTGTTGTTGTAAATCACTTTTAATAACAACAACAACAAGTATAAGCATGCTTGAAATTTAAATCTATGAATTGGCATGGAAGGATATGTCTTTCTATGATCAGTTGTGAAGTAAATGTGGATCTTCTGGATTCTGAATAATGGATATTAACAGCAAAATCCTTGAGCTGCCGTAACTCTTAAGTTTGTTATCATGTTGTAGCAGATGAGGGTTTCTAGGCCAAGTTGCCTAGATGGATCTGCTTTCCTCGTGGGAGACAGCTAGGTGTTACACTATTGCAAGTCAGTGGGATCCATCTACAAGCCTATTTGTTTAAAATACCCTACATTCTTAGTGTTGTCTCCATGAAAGTATTATATTCATTTATTCCTTATTGCTCAGTCTATTGGGATCAGGATAGCAGCAGTACTCTACTGTCTTGTTAAATAGGTAAAGGTAAAGGTACCCCTGCCCATACGGGCCAGTCGTGTCGGACTCTAGGGTTGTGCGCCCATCTCACTTAAGAGGCCGGGGGCCAGCGCTGTCCGGAGACACTTCCGGGTCACGTGGCCAGCGTGACGAAGCTGCTCTGGCGAGCCGGCACCAGCGCAGCACACGGAAACGCCGTTTACCTTCCTACTAGAAAGCGGTACCTATTTATCTACTTGCACTTAGGGGTGCTTTCGAACTGCTAGGTGGCCAGGAGGTGGGACCGAAAGATGGGAGCTCATCCCGCTGCGGGGATTCGAACCGCCGACCATGCGATCGGCAAGCCCTAGGCGCTGAGGTTTTACCCACAGTGCCACCCGCGTCCCTCGTCTTGTTAAATAGGCAGCACCAAAACAGCTATGCGGTAAAAACAACAACAACCACCCAAAAAAGGAAAGTTACCTGAAAATTTGTTTCCCTTAGAGAATCTTAATATTTCTTCAGTGCTTTAGATGCCTCTTGGTTCTGCCAAGTCCCTCTGAGGTTGCCTCATTTCTGCTCTATGTGCTCTCAGCTAAAGTAGTCTTAAGTGCAACGTTGCCAAGAAAAACTTAAGTGCAATACTGTATATTTGATGTAAGAGCTCTTACCTTACATAAAATGTCCCTAGCAAACCTTTCTTAAATTACCTTAGCTTGAAGAAGTTTCTTGAGGCATCTACGTGAAACTAGGGCACTAACATTAAGCTTTTGACGCTAAAGCTGGAATTTGAATTAGTACTTGCGTTTTGAATTATTTGCCTTCCTTCAGCTAATATGGCTCTGATCTGAAGTTTTAAATATTCCTGTTGTTAAGCCCTGTGCATTCAGACACTATCGTAGGAAATGTTCTTTTTGTGTTTTCTCGCTTATTATATAAACTCTAAATTGAATGAGTCAGTTTTCTCATTTCCCCCCTCATATAAATATTTTCCTTTGGGTTGATTCTCCTGGGAAAGCTAATTATCAAAGATATTTGTCTGACAAAGGTATATGTGTCAAGAAGGGGATTAGAACTCAAAGTCAATTTCAGCTGCACACAGACACGATCACTCTTCTGTTAGGAAGGCCACTTCACAAAAGACATATTTCCCATAGGGAAGTTATTTCTGTGCAGTAAGTGCCATAGATTCTTTATTATAGCTTGAATATACGTGTGTTCAAGCACACATGGCAGAAAGTGTGCTCATATGGCAAAATAGAAGCTTGTGTATTTACCACCCAGGTTTCACATAGTTCCCCGCAGAGAATCAACTCCCATGTTGGAAATGCCATATTATGTGAATTAAGCCAGGAGATACCATAGCAGCCACCTTTCCTCCTGTGCTATTGCAGAAGCTGGGTTGGGCACCTGCTTCTATTGGCAGGACTCACTGTTTTGAGGTCTTGAGACTGTTGACATTGCTGTAGTCCTTGGCAAACCACAGAAATATTATGATAATGGTAGCCTTTTGTTACAGAAGTAACCCAACAGTCACTGGCAATGTGCATGAACCAAAAGAAAGCTCATACAGATATTCAGAGAGCAACATAGGTGCACCTGGTTTGAAACAGTGTAGTTTTAAAAGACTTTAGGGAGGCCCTGCTGTTTAGGGAAGTTTTTTATGTTTAATGCTATACAGTGGTCCCTCAGGTTACAGACGCTTCAGATTACAGACTCCACTAACCCAGAAATAGTACCTCGGGTTAAGAACTTTGCTTCAGGATGAGAACAGAAATCACGCAGTGGCGCGGCGGCAGCAGGAGGCCGTATTAGCTAAAGTGGTACCTCAGGTTAACAACAGTTTCAGGTTAAGAACGGACCTCCGGAACAAATTAAGTTCTTAACCTGAGGTACCGCTGTATTGTGTTCTTAATATTTGATTGGGAGCCGCCCAGAGTGGCTGGGGAAACCCAGCCAGATGGATGGGGTATAAATAAATTATTATTATTATTATTATCATCATTATATATGTAGGTGCGGCCACTGGAAACTCAGTTGTATTCCCTTTCCTTGTTTCACAGTGAAGAAGTGGGCAAACCTCTTCTCTACTTCAGTTGCTTTCTTCTTCACTCTGCCCCCCCCCCAATTACCCAATGTCTGTACTACATTTACAAAATTCTCTGTTACCTCTCAGGAAAGACAGCATGGGGGAGAGTAAAAGATGACTGATGCAATTAGGCCAGTTCAGTTATTCAAAATCTTATCCATGCAATGCAGCTTAACAACTCTGCCTCACCCGCCAAAGGCGACAGTCTCGTGAAGGATGTAATATCAGACTAGGGATGTTTACGGAAACAGCCACAGCATTCCTGCAGCAATATCACTGATTGTGGGCTTTCCAGAAGCATCTAGTTGGCCATTGTGGGAAACAGGATACTAGATAGATGGACCCTTGGTCTGATCCAGCATGGGCTCTTTATATCTTGCCACATGTCTCAGCTGTTACACAGGAATGATTTCCAGGGAGTTGTAGTACAATGTGTGTGTGTGTGTGTGTGTGTGTGTGTGTGTGTGTGTGTTAGTTACATGTGCTGTTGATGCAAATATTCTATTTCAAGTTGTCTCCTGCTTATTCTCCCTGTTGCTCTCTACCTCACTGCAGTATAAATTTTAATGGCTCGGAGAGAGCAGAACCATCATTCCAAGTGTGGAGGTATCGTCCCTTGAGTATGTTTGCCAGTACTGCTTTATAATGAAATACAGTAAATATTGCATACACAGTCATTCCATTTTGGGTCTTGGCAAGCAGTAGCCATACAGATTAACATGAAAAACATTTAAAAAAAACATACTTAAGGCCATATTATCTTCAGAGAGGAAGCTATGTGGAAGCCTTTCTTGACATATTGACTTAATAGCAAGTATAAGTGTGTATGTATTCTAAAGACCAAGTTGCATCATTTAAAACATATAATAATATCAACCAACAATGGAAAACCATATGTATTATATAACAGCCTTCCATCTATTAACTGCAGCCTGTCCATTCACAAGTGTATGCAGAAATGGATGAACTAAACTTAAGATTGGAAAAATGAGAAACTGAAAGGAACCAAAATCATCATCATCATCAAACCTTTATTGGCATCACCTACAAACATTCAGAATAAATAGGCCAGTGCGATCTCGTCGCCATTTCAACAGTACAGTCATTTGCCAAAGGGAAGAAGAGGCGAGCAATCTATTTCATCTCTGTGGGTCTCCAGCAAGGGCAGGATCCTGTAGCGTACTTCGGTGACAAAAAAATCAAATGGAGTAACTTACCTACTGTCTTGGTGAGCTCCTGGTCTCTCCCCATCTATTCCTTTGAATTTTTTTTGTAGCAACATCACTAAGACCTCTATCAAGCTATCATCTGTCTGTCTGTTGCATTCTCTCCAGTTCCCCAAGTGGTGATAGGTTTAGGGCCAGTGCTACGTATCCCCCCTTTGGCTGCAAGAGCACTAGACCTAAATGGTAATTTTGTAATATGTTGTAACATAATGTAAATGCATTTTTTTTAACAATTGCATAAGTAAAGTAAAGTGGAGGCATAAGAGGCACTCATGTAAGGGAGGAGATCCATTACCACATACAACAACAACAATTTATTAAATTTGTATAACACCCTATACCCATAGAACTCAGGGCGGTTCACAACAAATGTAATATCCCTCCAAAGAGGGCCTGCACACACAATGTATGTTCAGCAACTCAGCACTTTCTCTCTCTCTATGCCTCTGTCTCTTCCAAACTGTGAAACTGGTGCTTCTTCATGCACACTTGCACATGCATACTTGATGTGTGCACCAAAGAGAAGATTCAGTTCAGTCCCTGAATTGGTGTTTAAAGAACAGCCTGGCTATTTTGTCTCAGGGGTCCTTCTGTGTCTGCATGATCCCCACTCCATTACTGGAAAATTATTGAGGGGAAATGGCTATAACATTTTTTATTGTATTACATAAGTGGATAAAATTTGTCGGCATAGTACCCCTTCCAGAATGAATAAGACCTGCAAAAATACAGGTGAATAGGTCCAGGTTTTGCTGTCCTGGGTATCATTAAACATTTTCTAAGGAAACATATATAACTTATGTTTATTTTGGGATAGACCTAGATGAAATCTGCAGGCAAAGCCACCATTTCTGAGGGAATAAATTGTGTCAAATGTTAGAAGTGGTTTTCTTGCAAGGTCAACCTTTACAGATTTGGGACAGGTAAAAAAGAAGGGACTTAATCTCCCCCATGTGTTTTGTTGGCGAATTGCAAACATGAGAACAATGTTCCTTGGTAAAGAAACAAAACAAAAATGTCAAATCACAGACAAATATATTCAGGTACTTTTGTGCTAGGCACCTATAACAGCGTATGGGAGGCAGGGAGGAACTAAAATAAATTCACATTCTGGGGACTCAGCTACATTGGCAAAGAAAAAGCGCATTATATGCGTTGTATATGCATTATAACACTGTGACACCAGATGGCGCTGAAGAGTTCCGTTTTTGCTAACCCGATTTCCCTTATAAAGTTTACATTGCGTTTAACTGAAATGCTTCTTTGATGTGTCTAGATCCAACCTGGGTAAAACAATTCCCTCTGATCATTTTGATGTGTCATTGAAGACAACACAGGGAGACAGTGAGTAATAAGAAGTAGTAGAACAGTCACAACCAATAACTGCAGAAATTACTGCTGCTTCTTGCAAGCAATAGTGCATTTCTTCCTTATGGTAACCTTAAAGACATTTAATTTTGCTTTTAGCAGAAACTTGCCCGTAGAATTTGTTTGAAACCTGGATATACGAGGCACCAAAAAGTGCTTCAGGAATCCCTGCTTCAACTCATGCTGCCTCATAGAGATCCTGCTTCACCCATGACAAGCCTTCTGGGGCACCCTGCTTTGACTTAGGATTCATCCAAATCTGATATGCACCCTGGGTGACTACCCTCTGCTCTTTACCTGGTCACTTTCAGGTCCCTTTCCTCGCGTTCTGAAGTGTGTCTCTTTCAAGAATGCACACAGAGATTCCCATCTATTTCCTCTTCATTAACTCCTATTAAAGAAACAGCAACCAACCATCCTTGGCAGACAGTGAGAGAGAAAGAGAGAGGGGGGGGGGAGAGAAAGAAGGAAAGAAAGAAAGAAAGAGAGAGAGAGAGATGGAGAGGGGAAAGAGAATGAGCTTCTGATACATTCTGAAAAACCAGGCTTCTCGCTCTAGTGATTAAAAATGTTGCTCATCATGCAGTCGAGAAGCATAGTATTTAACTGATAAATTGTGAAGCTAATTTATCGCAGGGAGTGAGGGTTAGGTAGACCACGTTTAACTCCTACTTTTTAATCTGTTCAAGGCAAAGAGGATAGAGTTACTGAATAGACAAAAATAGTGGCCGAGTATTTTCAGGAGTCATAATTAAATTTGGAGTCATGGAACATCAAAAGAGAATTGCAGGAAAGAATATAAGTAGACAGTGGTGCCCAGACATAGACCAGTATTTGGCTATGCAAATTAACTGTCAAAATTAGAGGCCAAAAGGCTCTGTCAGTCAGATGAAAAGGTGGGAGCACAGAAAAAGCTCTCCTTTGCAAGTTAATTCTTTATAAGTGAATTGGGAATAGTTTTGATAGCTAGTGGCATAATACAAGACAAATAACCCACAATCTTTTTCTTTTTTTTTAAAAAAAAACCAGTTAATCCTAGGTGTTTACAAAATAATATTTTTTAAAATCTCACTCTCGTCTAGAGTAAATGATAGTAAGTTTAGCAGAATTTGGTTCTTTGCCTTTATTTCTTTTCAAGGCAAGCATGCTGGTTATAATATGATATTCTATTTGGAAATGACCTTTTTCTGTCCAAGGTTAACACCTGGAAGTTGTTGGGTTTTTTTACCCATGATTGAAGGGTGAGAAAATAAAAAGCAAAATCCTGTGTGTATTTTATCGGAAGCTTCCTGGGACTTATTCCAAGCAAATTATTCCCAGGACTGTAGCCTGGAAGAGTGGGCAGTGGGGAACGCTGCATCTCACAGTGGTATCACTGTTGCTTACTGGGATGGTGTTGGGGTGAGGTAGGGTAGCAGCCAGGGCAGGAATGTGCAGGTGCACTGCTAGGAGCATCCAATTGGTTCTGCCATTGGGTCTGCACTGCGTGTGATGCGAAAGTACTCAAAGGCAAGAGATGCTTCACATGTGAGAATTCTCTATCCCTGGGGTTTATTGTGCTACATTACAGCATTCCTCCGTGTGGAGTTGTTTTGAAGGGCTTGAGAGAGTTAAACGGTGGTGTTGCCTGCCACTGTTTTTAATCTGCTTTGTGCATCAGTCAGTCATCTGCACCACAGAGATAATGCTTCTCTACCTTACAGGAGCATTGGGAAACTAAACATCCATTAATGATTGTGGAGCCCTTAGATGCTAGAGGCAGTGATGAAGGTCATATTCTGCATGAGCAGTGTTGACAGATTGCTGCATGCTTGTGTGAAACAGGTAGAAATACATTTGGATTCACATTGAACCACGAGACAGCCATATTAGCAAATTACCAGTGTTACCAGCACATTAAGTAAAATCACCATCTGATACACATTTTTGATCAATACCCATTCCTAAAGAATATTATTTCCCATGAATATTGACTGAATTTGGAATGGAAGATATAGTAGGCATAATTAGTGAAAAGGAGAATTTTAGTAGTGTTTTTAAGGGGAAGATACTTTATGTGGCAAAATATTTAATTTGAAATTAAGATGGGGAAATGATATTAGTTTGACTTTAAAAAATAATTCTCCACATCTTTCAATATTAGTTATTTTCATAGTTCTCAAATCTGTTGAAAACCCTGCATTGTTGCAGATATAACTGCTGCAAGAACTATAATTGAACTGATAAAGTCTGCACGGCTAAGACTTGCAAAGACTCTTCCCGTCAAAGGTGAGTCTTTGTTTACCTCTTGAAAATGCTGCAGAAACAGGTTCTGGAAAGCCATTTCCAATAGAGAAAGGGCCAGTTGATCAGATAGCAGCTAAACTAATGAAAAGCATCATGGAAGTGACAGGAAGATTAATTAAGTCCCTCCAGTCGTATTCACAGGCGGCTATACAGAGTTCCTTTGGGTACTGCTGCAGTTAAATAGTATTCATGGTGACAAATATTGCAGATTTCCAGAACTGACACCTCTGATTCAAGGGTAAAAAAAACAGCATACACACAACAGCCACCACATTTGGTAGTTTTGTCTAGTGAGGACAGGAAAATCGAGCGAACTGCTCTTGTGACTAGTAAATAAAGAAAATCTTTAATAAAAAAAATATTTTTTTAAAAAAGACACAAAAACTCAGCAGCCTCAGCCTTAATAGCTTAGTCGGTTAGAGCATGGTGCTGATATTGCCAAGGTTGCGAGTTTGATCCCCGTATTCTGTGATTCTAGAAAAGAAATGCAATTTGGGAAGTGGAATTAGCATGCGTTTCTTTTAGGCACAGAACCAAGTTGCTATATTGCCGTTATAAAATGCCACTGGACTGAAGTATGCCATTGGAGTGGAAATGCACCCCCAAAGTTGGATTAATCTTTGGGGATTGGCAAAATTGAACAACTTCTAGAAATCTTGCTCTTGAACAGAGAATTATGGTTTAACAATTGGCACCCGATTTTGTATTTTCCTTCTCCCTTTCTCTTTTTCTTTTTGCACTGTGTTTTTTAAATTGTAGGCCTGTGGGCAGAGACTTTTGTGGAGGGGCTATATCAGGGGTCAGCAAACTCGGCATCGACAATGGAGTGCACCTCCAGGGGTGAAGTCAAATAACAGCACCTGCTGTGGAATAGAGACCAGTAACTCAGAACTTCTGCCTTCTGCATTTTATTTTTCTGTGTTAGTAGTACCGGAGTGACCTCTTTGGGGTGTGTGTGGAGGTCCTGGTGGGCTGCCCAGATGGCAAGACCCTCGGCCTTGCTGATGTGATCCAAAGGAAAGCAGAGCAATGTGTTTGGCACAAGCTTGGCTGCAGGAATTGCTGGAAGGAGGCGTACAAGGTGCCATCCAACTGTCTTAGGGACTCCATTCTGGATTTGTGTAGGATTTACCCCTCCCAAAGATGTTCTGCAAGGCAGTGGGTATGGATTTTTCTTTGGGATTTACTCCTGAAGCCAGTGCCCATGTGGCTCCGGGCAGCAGAAAACAACGGATCATCCCCTTCTTCATTGCCAGTATTACATAGACATTTGAGCTAGGTTTATCCAGCCCATCCTATATAAGTTCCCTGGGCATTCAGAACTTAACACTACATCTCCCTATTACTACAGAAGTCACATATTTAGTCGCCAGATTTTGCGCTTCCTTGATAGATATTCATCGAAGGATGGTCTATGCTACAAATTAGTCCTAAATAGAAGGCCCATATTGTTAGATCCGCACTTCTGAAGCCCCACCCCTTACAGCTGTTCTTTTTTAACTGATCTCTTTAAATTTTCCTTATCTGTTTTTATTCATCCATTATCTATGCTTAACCAAGTATTCTATGTTTATGTTTTAATCTACATTTGGTTCTTGCTCCCAGTTAATTTAATAATTATCTGCTTAGAGATACTTTATGCTATTTATTTATGCTATTTATTATTATTATTATTAGTTATGCTATTTATTTAGATGTTTTGCTTATGCTGGTCTGTGACCGTAATAAAGTAAATTCATTCACTCCTGAAGCCTTTCTCATGAATGAGTATAGCTGCAAGACATCTGTTGTTTAGGATTAGAGTTTTTCTTTTCCTAGATGGGCTACCTTTCCAGTTTGATGAGCCCCATCTGCCCCTCACTTCCCTCTACAGCATGTTCAGAAACTGCCTTCTTGACCATTGGATCCACTATGGGTCTCATCTGCTCAGCCTGTCGGGGCCTATCTTCACATGCAGAAGAAGTCCCTAACTCACCGAGGGTTTGAGACCTATCCGTTCCCTCACCTGGTTTAGCCAGCCAGTCAAAGCTGTTTCCTGGGGTGTGGACGCTGTCACATGCTGACAGCTTCTAGGAGCCACAGGTGAGAGCCAAGTGCAGGATGGGGACCAAGGTGGACAAACTACCCCAGAAGCAGCACAACAAGTCTCTCACCAGAGGTACAGTGGTACTTTGGGTTACAGACACTTCAGGTTACAGATGCTTCAGGTTACAGACTCCGCTAACCCAGAAATAGTACCTCGGGTTAAGAACTTTGCTTCAGTATGAGAACAGAAATTGTGCGGCAGCAGCACAGCAGCAGCAGGAGGTCCCATTAGCTAAAGTGGTACCTCAGGTTATGAACAGTTTCAGGTTAAGAATGGACCTCTGGAACGAATTAAGTTATTAACCTGAGGTACCACTGTACTAACCTTCCCCTAACACCCCATGCACCCTGGCTGGCGGGCAGGGAGTTATATAGTGAATTGTTAAATATAAATGGATAAAAGAATGGCACATTTCATTAGATGTGATTACATATGTAAGTATTTTAACCAATTTATTAGATTACTCTGTTAATATATACAAAAGTTGCACCTGCAAAAATGTGTTTGTGTGTGTGTGTGAGAGAGAGAGAGAGAGAGTGAGTGATGAATGCAAGATACTTAACACTACATGTTGCTTTTTAAAAATGTTAGAAGCACTTTCAAACAAATGATAATACATGTGAATTCTTGGGTGGTGTCATCATGCAAAGGAAGTGGACCACAAGTGCATAAATGTTGTTATTGGCTGTCAGTCTCAGGAGAGCCTTAGAAATATTTTTTTCTGCAGTTTCTTCCTGAAACAGTTCTAGATGGATACAAAGATAATATACATATCTTGCCAGGGCACTTACTGTGTTTGACTTGAAGCTGAAGATTCTGCACACTTGGAAACATTTTCAGTTGCTTTTGGCTTCTCATGGTGAATGGTTTTTCTTTCACTAAAATTTGCAAAAGTTGATTTTAGTTTAACTTTCCCAAATGTTTTAGCAATGGATTGGGGGAAGCAAACATAAAGATTAAATATAATCTGTTTTTGCCAATCTCTTTTTATTTTATATTACAGCACAGTACATTTAGGTTTCCAATAGCTGTCTAGGACTAAAAGATGAAATTTATTTGGGGGGGGGGGAATGGAAACCTCTCAAGAGTGCGAGAACTTTTCACCTACCGTACAAGGCATCTAAACTGATAACGTTTTGTCATCCTGTGCCTTTTGTTGCACATTATTACATTTCTGCCAACAGAACGGTCCCTGGATGCACTGTTGCACATATTCACAGAAAATCTTCTCATCAGCTTCTCAAATTGAAATTCATCATAGGCAACCAGTAAGAATCCAAGGATAGATCTATTATTGGTTGCCTCCTGCAAGTTTGCAAAAGCAAAAGAGAGGCTTCCAGGAAACCGCAATAGTTGAGCAGGCACATTAATTTTATTAAATATTAATTTGTGTTTGTGGAAGGCATGCCTGCAAGTGACGTTTTTATTCTTAGCATGGGGCAATGTGTGAGCCATCAGTTGGGATGAAGTTTAGAAAATAAGACAGGATTTGAATTAATTAATAATATTCATAGGAAGCCCTTTGCTTTGAGCCTTTGAAATGCAGTACTTTTTGCAAGCCAAAAAAGTGAACAATTATATATAAAAAATGGAATGGTTTCCTTTCTTTATAACTTTTCAGGCATGCCATCACTTGTATCCACACAACCCTTTACTAGGGATGGATTCCCCCTCCCCCCAATTCTCATTTCACTCCTTAATTTTAGTGAGAAGTAACTCCCTCCCACCCACCCCAGTTCTGCTAAAAATGCAAACAGTTCGTGCATTATTGCATGCATTATTATATTTATAAGATTATATATGTACTATATGCATACACATTCCAGATTTTCTCAAGTAACTAGCACATAAACAGATAGCATAATATCCATCCACGTAAAAGTGCTGGAAAGCATTGTTAAAGATAAAATAACAAAGCATTTAGAAGGACAAGCCTTGCTGAAGCAGAGCTACCGTGGCTTCTGCAAGGGAATCCTATCCTGTCTCACAAACCTTTTAGAGTTTTTTGAAACAAAATAAACAAAACAAACAAATAAATAAATAAATTCCTTCCAGTAGCACCTTAGAGACTGAAGAAGTGTGCATGCACACGAAAGCTCATACCAATGCTGTAACTAACTTAGTTGGTCTCTAAGGTGCTACTGGAAGGAATTTTTATTTTTTTATTTTATTTTGTTTCAATTATGGCAGACCAACACGGCTACCTACCTGTAACTAGAGTCTTTTGAGTGTGTCAACAGAGGTGATTGTGTTGCAAGGTATCTCACAGAAGACTCCTGAATAAAGTTAGCCATCACATAATAAGAGAAATCCTCTTGTGAATCAGGAATTGGTTAAGTAACAGGAAGCAGAGTGTAGGAATAAATGGACAGTTCTCTGAATGGAGAGTCCTGTGTTCTCCAAGGCTTAGTAGTGGGACTTGTGCTTTTTAACTTGTTCATGAACCATCTAGTGTTAGAGGTGAGCAGTGAGGTGGCCAAGTTTGTTGACGATACTAAATTTGTGCTTTTATCCTGTATTTTTATATTGTGAACTGCCAATAATAATTTGTTCAGGGTCATTAAACCAAAATGTGAAAAGTCCTAAAAAGACATCTCCGTGTTGAGTGAATGGGTGGTAACATAGCAAAGTGATTTCATTGTAAACAAGTGTAAAATGATGCATGTCAGGGCAAAATCTTTCTTAATTTCACATATACACTGAACTGAGCACTCAACAGGTAGTGAGCGACCAGGAATGAGACCTTGGGGTTGTAGTGGATAGCTCATGTTGAACCAGTGCACGACAGCTGTGCAAAAGACAACTTCCATGCTAGGAATCATTAGAAAATTCAAATTCTGTACCCATTTAAAGGAGGGTAAATCTCTTTGAACTCTGTGGGAATTACTTCTTAGAAAACAGCCAATGAAAACAGTATGATAACGCCTTACAATTTTATTATATAGTCGGATAAATTATGTTATTGTTTCATAAAATTTATGCACTGCTTGATTGTAAAAAACCTCAAAGTGGTTTACAAATATATATATAATATAATAAGATACTGTATGTATTGTTTTGTGGATGCATCCAGTGATATCGCAAGCACTGAGTAATGTATGGCTGAGATACCACTGAGCCAGTTATTGGGGAATACAGTACCTTCTGTGGCCGTGGAAGGCTGTGGAAGACTACAGTTTTCTTGCCCATCTCACACATCCTTTAATCCCTGGATCTCTTTTCCCTTCACAGAATCCTTTGCCCAACCCATGCTCTTTAATGTTTATTAAGAATCAGTGTGGCATAGTGATTAGAACATCAGATTAGGTGGGGTGTGCCCAGGTCCAAATCCCTAGTAAGCCACGGAGCTCACTAGGTGACTTTGGGTCACTCATTCTCTAACCTACCTCAGAGGCATGCTGTGTTGTAGGGAGTGCAGAACGATTGAGGTCCTTGGAGAAAAGGCGGGATATAAATGAAATGTTAATGGACCTGTCCATTAAAAAAAACTACAACAGCCAATTGCATGCGTGTGGTTTCAACCCCATCTGAGATTTCTGAATGGAAGGCAATCTTCCAAGAGCTTTCCCAGACACATGTCTCAGTATAGAGACTGTTTTTTTGGCTTCTTCCCTACATGAATTATAAGAATGTGAACTTGGAAGCTGCTTCTTAAAGTGCTGCATGTTTGAAATGCATCACTGACTGACTGCTATATGGACAAATTCCCTTTTTGCTTACATTTATGCAACTCATTTGGGTGGGTGGGGGGAACTTGGCTCAAGTTAAATTGAAAATTTGAAGCTTTTTTTGTAAATTGCTGTGAAGATGCAAAGAAGTAAACAAATATAGAATCTGGCTCAGAGTTGCATTCAATTTGTTCTGTGAGTTTTTGCCAGGAAGATGGGCTGCTGACTTGCTTTTTCATATGTTCCGTTACAGAAGTGCAAACAGCAACCCTAAATGGTTAATGGATGTTTTGGATATATTTTTGACTTTGGTTAGATTCTGCAGCTGCAGTGGGTCTTGGTAGTCTTATTTTTGTGGGGGCCTCACTATATTATGTGCTTTATTATGGTGGTGAAGATGTTCATTCCCAGCAATAAACAGGACTTAGAATATAGTTTTGTTCCCAGGACCAAAACACAATGTAAACATGCATGTTTCTAGTCCTCATAACTGGAGAATAAGTACCAGAAACACAAAGGCAGTGTATACCAAGGTTCAAAAGACATACGGTACTGAGGCCGATCTGGACTTCCAATGATTAGTGAATATAGTGTTTGCCTTGCAATGCTGCATATGTCTACTCACTAGTTCACAGAGTTCAGTACTTCTTAATCCTAGGGTAGGGTCAGTGGGATTTGAGCAGACACATAGGATTTCAATTACATTTGTGTGTGCCCAGACACACACATCTTGGTCTGACTGTATTTGGACTATTAATTTGTTGGATCCTGTAGATTTGCAAGATCTTAGCTGTTTGTGTTGCATGAGATCATAATCAGCTGGGGATTCCTTGAGTGAGGGCTGGACCATGGCAATGATTCTAGCTTCTAGAACGGGGGTTCCCAGACTATGGTCTGCATACCACTGGTGGTCCATGAGCTTCATTCAGGTAGTTTGTGGCATGCCTGTAAAAACACAATGAAAAACTGTACAGCATCTAGAACAGTGCATTACAACTGTTGCAACAAGGATAAAAATTAAGTGGTCCATCAAGACCCTCAGCAATCTCCAAGTGGTCTGTGGTGGGCAGAGGTTGGGAGGCACTGATCTAGAACAAAGGGATGGATTCCTCCAAGACAGGGCTGTGGACACCTTGTGGGTGGGGTTTGCTTCTGTGTAAAGCAGTGCAAGGAGGTGCTTTGACCTGCACCTAGAAGGCTCTTTATTTCTGGGTTCTCTTCAAAAAAATAATTTGGGGAATGCACCTGCATATGATGTTGAGGGGCTGAAGGAACAACTTTCTGCTTAAACCCCTTCCAGCCTTAGGTGTCCGTAAACTTGCTGATATTTTGTCTGCAGTACTTGAGATAAAAGGAAAGGTATGCTTTCTGTGGAAACTCACCTGTTTCATGCTTAGACAGTACCACTGCCTCATCTGAATTTAAAATTAATGGATCTGCGTACTTTATCTGCTGGATACAGTGATGGGTGTGATACCTTCTCCTACTCTTCCTTCCCTGCAGTCCTCCAATCGAACCAGGAAAAGGATAAACTGCAGGCCCTTACCTTGCTGATTCTGCAACACCCATGATTTCTCTTCTCTTTAGATGTTTGTGGTTCCTTCACTGCTGGAATGAAACAGGGCTTATTTTTATTGGCGCCTTTAGGACTAAGTTGTTGTGCTTTAAGAGTATTATATCTGTCAATCCTCTTTCTGAAGGAATAAAGCATTCGTCCCATTAGATTCCATTTTTAAAAGATAAGTACTTCCGTGTGCTTTGACTTTTAATTTTAGGGCTCTTATTTTCTTCAGCATATCTGAAACTGATATTGCTACCCAAGGAATTAACAATTGATCATAATGAAAAACAACATCCTGTAGACATAGGCAGTGCAGCCTTCCACATGCTGCCTTGTCAATTTGCATCACATCTGACCTGGGGCACCTCCTCTTAGAAGTACAAGTGCATTTTAGTATCTGTGTCTTTGATCTCTGTCTCCAGAGACTGCTGCCTACCCCCATTCCAAGATGTCAGTTGCAATAGTGTCTCAGGTCATGTGTGAACTGGCCTAAGACATCCATTTTTTCTTATAGACAAGAAGACCAGATCTTCTTCTTCTTCTTCTTCCATCTTCTTCTATTAGCATATTCTTGTTGCTTGCATCCTGAGCAAAGCAATGAAAGGTCTGGGTCCTCATTATATCTCTCTATTCCCTTCTCTTTATTAAAAGGGAATTAGATTTGCCAATACAAATCTATGAGAATTAGGCAATACGATGCTTATGTCGTCATCTGTGTGTGGCACTGTGATGACAGAGAGGTGATTCACACAAGACTTTGATGGTATGCACTGCCAGCACTGTTTATTTCATTTGGAGCTGGGATTGGCGGAGAAATGCAATACTTTGCTTAAAATAACTTTGATAGAACTTTTAATTTGCATAATCTGGGTTTAGCATGAGCCAAGGAATTGCCAAGATTGCATCTTTGGGGCTCACATATCCTATATACAAATACTAAACTCATTCTCAGAGTGAGAGTTGTTATGTAGCTAGAACAATACCATCTCGGCACAAGAAATGAGGCAGCAACAGGCTTGGAGGAACTGGAAACCTGGGGTCCCGAACAGCTAGCAAAGACTGAGCATGCTCAGTGGGCACAGGTTGCTCTGTGAGTGGGTGGGGAGTATGATGGAGTGAGGATTCTGGAAGAGGAGCTAGCTGGCTGACCATGAACAGGAACACTTCCCACTGCAACATTTTGTTGCAAGTCACACCCATCTCACATTATCACCTGGGCCCTTAATTTCCTATCCTTTTAGCCATGTTCAACAGACCCTGAACATATGCAGAGTGCCTTTCTGCTCCCACTCACTATTAAAGTAAAGGTAAAGGACTCCTGGATGGTTAGGTCCAGCCAAAGGCGACTATGGGGTTGCGGCACTCATCTCATTTTCAGGCCGAGGGAGCCAGCGTTTGTCCACAGACAGCTTTTCGGGTCATGTGGCCAGCAGGACTAAACCGCTTCTGGCGCAATGGAACACTGTGCTGGAAACCAGATCACACAGAAACGCCGTTTACCTTCCCGCCACAGCAGTACCTATTTATCTACTTGCACTGGTGTGCTTTCGAACTGCTAGGTTGGCAGGAGCTGGGACAGAGCAACGGGAGCTCACCCCATCATGGGGATTCAAACCACTGATCTTTTGATCAGCAAGCCCAAGCAGCTCAGTGATTTAGACCACAGTGCCACCCTTTTTTTACCCCATTCACAGTTAGTTCCCATTCATGTGGGCTTGTGGTTGCAGGTGAGTAAGACCTTCCAGGCAGGTTTGAGCCCCCAACACCTTTTTCTTTGCCATCAGAACTCAACACTCATCACCACCTCCGTTGGCACCGAGCTGCTTCTGCCAACACAGAGCACTTAAGAGCTTACCATTCCCTTAGCGGTGGTGAGATATGTTAAAACAATACCAGCTTTGTCTCGCACGCCCTCACCCCACCCTTCTGCAACACACTGTGTCAGTGGTTCCCTTTGATGCCAGCGTGAGTGTGTCTGTGTGTGTGTGCGTGCGCGCGCGCCTTACTATATAAGATTTGGCGAGAGGCAGCGTTACTTTCAACCCGGGGTCTTGGCAAGAAAACCCACGCAAAGGGGAGAAGAGGGAAGAAATGTGTTTTGTGTAGTACTCCTCGCCTTGATGTCACAGGCACGGCAAGGACATCACAAGGAGGAGTCAGATTACAGTAAGAATGGGCAGTGCAGCATGCAGCGAGAGTCAATGCTAAATCAGTGAGGGATTGTATCAGGGAGAAGAAGACTGCCTTCAAAGCCCTGATCCCAAGGAGGCTCACGCTGCTCGCTCTCTCGCTCTTGTTCTCTCTCTCTCTCCGAGGCTGGGAAATTTCCACACTATGTAGTAGTAGCATGAAAGCGGC
Organism: Podarcis filfolensis; assembly: GCF_964270895.1. Lineage (NCBI taxonomy): Eukaryota > Metazoa > Chordata > Lepidosauria > Squamata > Lacertidae > Podarcis > Podarcis filfolensis. The sequence continues at coordinate 18,959,515 of NC_139614.1, forward strand.
TCGCTCCGCTTTGCATCGCAGCACCTCGGCGCGGGAGCTAATGCTGAACGCACAGCGCGCGGATCCTGGCTGCATGGTTAATGAGAAACATAATGTATTTTGGTAAGTCTCTCTCTGCTGGTGCCTCGCATCTTCTTTCTCTCCGGCAGGACGGACTGTGAATGTTGTGTGTGTGTGTGTGTGTGTGTGTGTGTGTGTGTGTGTGTGTGTGTGTCTTTCTCATTCTCCGTGGGTGCATTTCGCTGCTTCGGGAAGCCAGACCACTTCATTCACACACACCACACACACGCGCGCAAACACACAAGCTGTTGCAAAGGAGGATTCCATTGTCTCAGGCTGCTCCGCACGCCTGTCTTTGCTCGTCGTGCCTTCGCTCTGTTTACGCGCAAATAGCTCTGGCTAACGGCGAGGATCGCCACCCCCGCTGGCGTCCCCCACCGCCCCCACCCCAAAATGAACCTGTGTGCCATCTGCAGCGAGGTTTGCGAAGCGTGGGAAGTTGGAGGCAAACTTAATGCCATAATGTACGAGCCATTGCCGCACGATCTGGGATTCTGAAGTCTCTGCGCAACTATTTTTAGCCATTCCCATAGAAAAGCCCCCTTTCGCTTCGATTCCGAGAGAGGAGAAACACAATGCCTTTCTCTCTCGGCGCAGCTCTTGGCTCCTTTACCGAATACTCCCCCCCCCTCCCGCAGAGATTCCCAGATCTCTGGATCTTGCCAGCCCAGCGCGCCAGGCAACGAACGCATGGTGGGGGCTGAGAAGGCTCCGGAAGGTCTTGGAGCGGTTCGAAATGTTTGTGCGGCGCTGAGTTCCGATGGGAGAGCTTCCTCGGGTTTATTAGCCGCAACTGACTGCATGTCTCCTAGCAGAGAAACACGCTGGAGCTCGGAAGTGTTTGTGTATGTTTAGTAGCCTAGCACTACAACGCCGAGAGCTCGCAGAGACCATAGGATACAAACTACAACTTGCTGCGAGGAAAGAATTCGTGTCTTAAGAACATGAAAGGGGGAATCTCCTCTTATCCTGACGTGGAAACTAAGCTAGAGTTTATAAGGCAGCTGAATGATGTTCAGTGATGTACAACTAGAAAGCAGGGGAATCCTGGGCTGGTCAGCAGCTTTCTTTCATTAAATATTAAACCAAGAGTTGACTTGGCACTTCGAGGAAGTCTTCGTTGCGTATTCTGCTAGGTTTATGTCAGTTCCATTTTCATTTCCAGTAAATTCCATTTTTATTTCTGCTAGCACATGCCATCCTCATTCATTTCAGTATTTCATAGAGTGTTCCGCTACCTCCCCAATTTCCCTGAAGCAATACAGTAAATGTACCCTGTATTGAAAGTTGTCTGCACATCTCCCAGAAAACTTTAATTCCTTTGTAAATCTTGTCTTGTTGAAGAGGGGAAGTGTTAAATTCTTGTACATCGTTAGATGAGGAGGTGGGGAAGCAACAATTTCTTCTTATCGTCGCGGTACCTGATATTGTCAGTTCTGTGCTTTCCAGAAGGTCTCAATGAGCAAAAGTATTTTTCCTATATGCAATTTTAAAAGTTGGGATTTCAGCTACCTATGTTTCTCTTCTTGGAGGCGTCCCCTTTAATAATGGTACTTAGATGTGCTGCTAGGGGAGCTATTAGGATAGATTTCTCTGTACTCAGTTTTGCAATAGTTGTGTCTTTGATCTTGGCAAAGACCTGTGATCAATGTTACATATGACTGCAGCTGCAGGTTTCATTGACACTAGGTGCAAGCCATCTGCTCTGTAATGAATAAAATGAATCTTTTGGGATGTTCCTTTACTTGTGTCATAAGGGTCCGAGGGCTTAATGTTTTGTTCAGCATGGTTTCACTGTTCAAAGTGTCTTTTACTGGATGCATTGATCAGCCATTCACAAATTAATCTGGATGTACACTCTGATTTAAGTTTTTAATTATTTATTGTGGAGCATCCTCGTGTCACTTTATAGGGAATCTGCCACCTAAGAGGGCTCAGCAACTAAGACTGCAGTTAGGCAGCTTTTGGGCATACTTTATTCTTCCTGACCTTCTGGTTCAAATAGGGGAGGGAGTTCCTTTTCAGTAGTAGATCATGTTCAGAGCACACAGCCTAAATCCTGCTTTCTTGATTTTCTCTAGCTATTGTGGAGAGTCTCTTGTTCATACTGACAGAAGTCTAAAGCTTATAATCTCACCTGTCCCTGCTAGGAATAGAATGAAACAGCCTTAACTTGGACAGCCTTGACCAAACGGAAGGCTGAGCACCATTCACGGACCCTTTCTTCAGGAGAACAATGGCATATAATAAGCACACTATATTTAGAAAATAGATGTATGAAAAGCACGCATATATATTTATGTAGGTTTGCAAAACTGCAATGCTAGTTCTCTTGAAATTTCTTCTTTCTTCTGCATCTTTTGGGTGGCTTTATGTAAAGTGTTGCTAAGCTATGTTAAAAGTTTTACAAGAGACAGGGAAATTTGTCCTGCAGGTAAATATTTTATTCACTTTACTAGGCCCTACCATTAAAATGCTTCTAATTAGGGTAATGTTATGGTACAGCATACCACCCACTGCGTTTCAAAGCTTGAAAACAGACTAGCTAGGAACCGGCCTTCTCTGCCTGCTCCAAACATTTCTATCGATTGTATGCACATTTTTCATGGCTGAAATTTGCTCCTGTGCGTATGTAGCCTCTTTCTAAACTCACCTTTAGGCACCCATTTTCATCTCTTAATAAAATCATGCATGTAGTCGATATGTGCTATAATTGATAACATTTTATTTTCTGCTCACCAGATGCGGATTGGCTTCATAATCTTTTCATACATCTTTTCAAATGACTAGAGTTTATCACTTTGATCTTCTGGTGGAATTGCAGCATAATTATCTATTCCCACTGACTCTGTTGAGATTGGGGTGACTGTTACGTTGTTTGTCTTAATGATATTTTCAGTGGGTTGGATTCAGACTGAGCTAGCTGAATTTAGCTACCATGTGATAAAATGGAAGTTTTAAGTTGTGACTAACTTGTTCCATTGATTTCAATGAGACCTTTGCTCACCTTAGTCTGGATTGCAGGGGGTTGGTCTGGGTGTTCCTCAGAGTCCCTTCCAACTCTATGATTCTGTGTCTAATCATGGGCACAATCAGCCAAGATGTTGTCCTACGTATGTCCCATGAATTAATGGGCCATAAGGAATTAGAGCACTGTGCTCATGTGCAGCTCTAACTCCTATATATAGCATAGTACATTCTTCTACCCCACCCAGCACAGTATTGCCAGTTCTGACTGGCAGCCCCTCTTCCGGGCCTTAGGCAAAGATCATTCCTACCAAACGCTACATGATCCGATGTGGTTTATATTGCGCTCATAGAACCTCTCACAAGAATCAAGCCTAAAGCATGTAAATATTGGCAAGTAATATTTGTAGCATATTTTACATTAGATTTGTTTTTTTTTAAAAAAAAACCATGCACATCTGTCTAGGTTAATTATCTCAATCATTTAGTACTGGAAAAGGAATCTGCTGTGAACCTTCTCCACATGTTAAAAAAAGACTGTGGGTGGTTGTCAGTGCTATGGAGGTAATATTACAAAGTGGTACCTGGGGACTTGCTCTACTCCTGTGCAGTAGATTCTGGTTCACGCAGGAACACTGTTATGACTGACAGATCATTTGCTTCCAGTAGGCCTCGTCTATTTTAATAGATCTGACATGAAGTATCTACTACTGCCGATATTTATCCTTACAGCGCAGTCGATATTATAAAGTATACTCCATTCTCCCATCCTGGGTCGTCATTTAGCACTATTGCAAGGTCCCAGGTTCACCCGTGGCATGTGAGTTTGCTGAGGTTTAAATGCAACATGCGCTTCTTTCCTCGCACTCAGTAGAGATGTAGCTTGAAGGAAAAGGCATTTTTGAGGGGGTTTGTGAGCCAGCCACGATGTCAATCAGAATAAATGCTTCGGTAATACTGCAATTACATGATTGTGCATGCTAGCTCTGAAAATCCTGTAACCTCTGCAACGGAATGATGGCAGCGTGTATATAAATCACCCCATTTTGTAGAAATGTTCTTCTAAAGAGGGATGCTACAAGAGGAACAGCCTACTCTGGCAATGCTTTCCTCTTACTGTTTTTGCTGCAGTACTGCCATGTTTGAGACGCTTCCATTACTCTTGCTGGTCTCTCTCTGTATTTTACGGCGAAATATATAGCAACAATGTGCTTAATCTATCAGCGCCTATCTGTTTTGGGGGAGTGCACGGTCCTCTGTAAATGGAAGCAGCAGAGAAATCTGTCACATTCTCCCATGCAGTTTAGCAGTTACTAGGGCCAGTTCTCTCTTGTTGTGAATACAGTAGTGGATATGATCTTGTCAGCCTTCATATTCCTTCATTGAATATCACTTTTTACTTCTAACATAGTTTCGTAAATGAGAAATTCATGGTGGATGAGTCATGAGAGAAAATATGCCCCCCTCCCCACAAATCTCAGAGGCACTTTAAAGAAAATATATATTGGAAATATGAAATAAATCACTTGCCATTTCATGGAAAGTGCTTCAACAGTTCCGATTTGTTTAGAAGAAGCTGCAGCGTGTATTGTGGAAGGTTATATATAGGCGAAACCTCCTCTTTCTAGTTCTGCTTATCTTCATGTATGGAAGAATGAATCAGAGCAAATCTTTAAGACGACACATTAAAAAATAAAATGCTTTCAGACACCATTTATACTGAGCTGTTCACTGCACAGTATTTTACAATCAGCGTAAGCAATAAAACTGGGCTGTTAATACATAATGGATGTTGATTGCGAAAGAAGAATGTTTCTGAAGAGAATCAAGTTGGAGAATCATGAAATTCAAAAATATACCCCTTGGCATGTTTCATATTGCAAAATGTAAAGTGTGTATTCTGAAATAGGGGGTAGATAAATACATAAACAGGGAGAAAGCATTTTGTGGAAGAATCATTAGCAAGCAGAAACATTACAAATTCCTGTAGTATCTTCTGCTTACAAAGTGTTGTGGACATATCACATGCTTGTTTATTGGACATTTCTTTGGCTGCAGGAATTTTATGAAAATATGGGAGGTTTGTTTAAAAGATAAGTTACATGCATTCTTTTGATAATAGGCACTCCCAATATACCTGTTTGCAAGTGGCAAAATTGCTCAAACATATTAATTGACAGTTTCATGCTTCACAGTGGCTTCTAACTTGAAACATTTATTCAAACAAAATGTGATAGTGAAGAGCTGTATTTTTCTTAAGGAAATTTCTTACAACTGTCATTAGCACCACATGCCATAATATACTTCCCCACTCCCAACTGGAAACCATTATGCTATTAGTACTACTAATGGTACTATGCATAAAATTATAGTTAGCAGTACTTATACAGTAATGCTCCTTAGGGATTAAAGTTTTTCCACATACCGGTATATTGTTTCATGAAACCTTCCTTCAGCCTTTGTAAGGTAGACCAGTATTATTAATTCCTTCTTACTGTTTTCCAGAGGCTGAAGAAACAATGGCCTCCTTAAAGTGACTTCACGAGTAAAACGGAAATCTGAACCCATGATTTCAGGGCACATAGCTCATAATGTTAACCATTATCCTTCCATAGGATTATGCGATGGGCATTGACTGTTATGTACAGCAGTGTTATTTTTCTAGAAAAAGAGGTTCCAGAACTCACCATGAACACCTTCCTCGTTCTCTTGGAACGGCAATGGCGCTCACCTGAGAGGTGCTGGAATTAAGTTCCGGCAAGTTCTGGCTGAAAAAAAAGCCCTCATGTACAGTAATATATATTGAAAGTGAATAGTATTTTGGTTTATGTTTCTAATTTGTGTATGTCCAGTATATATATATAATCTGTGATATACTTGGTAGTCATTCCTCATTTTAGTAATCCTTTAATTGTTACAGATTATTCAATATATCCGCAATGGCATATCTCCTTTAAACAAAATACTGTGAAGGAGATCACAACTCATATTTGCTCAGATATCTGACCTTGAGAAGAAAATATTTGCATTTTACATTAGACTGTGAAATGCTCTTAACATTCAGTAAGAACTGTATTGCCTTGCTTTTTAAGAAATGGGCTATTACATATAAATTGCTGCAAAGATTAGTGTTACAACTGAATTTCACAGATGAGTGGCAGCCTTAAGAGGAGAATAAGAGACCTTATTCTGGACAAAAATACCCAAGACCCGAAGCCCTCAAATCAAATTGCTAGGGCTGTGTATGAAAAGATGCTTCACTCAGTTGCCTCATTAACCTCGTTATATGGAAGGGCATTGGAGCACAGGTCAGCCTGGTTGGAACACAATGGTTGCCTAACAAATATTTGAAACTGCAGCCTGGTTGTATGAAATTAATTTTGGAGATGTTGCTACAAAAATATTGCTGTTCCCTGTGTTGTTTGGGACTGCTTTCCCCAGTTTTTACTGCCCTCTGTTTTGTCATGTGTTTGGGTATGTCAGAAGCAGTTCCAGACCCTTCAAGTGTCCCTATTTTCCAGGGACACCCCTGATTTAGAGAAGCTGTCCCAGTTTCTGATTTGATCCTGGAATGTACCCCCTATCCTTAGGATGTCCCTATTTTCATTGGAAAATAGAGGAGGAGCTCAGGCAAGAGAGGAGTGCCTGGCGTGCTCTGGTCCATGGGGTCACGAAGAGTCGGACACGACTAAATGACTAAATAATAGAGGAGGAGCACAGGCAAGACAGGAGTGCCTGGCGTGCTCTGCTCCATGGGGTCACGAAGAGTCGGACACGACTAAACGACTAAACAACAACAACAAATTTTCATTGGAGAAATGTTGGAGGGTATGGAGTTACATAACTCCTGAGCCATCTGAAGGCAGCCCTGTATAGGGAAGTTTTTTTTAATGTCTAATGTTTTATTATGTTTTTATATACATATATTGGAAGCTGCCCAGAGTGCTGGGGGGACCCAATAAGATGTGTGGGGTAGAAATAGTAAAACGATCATTATGGGATGTTCCTATTTTCATCAGAGAAATATTGGAGAGCATGCGGTTTCCCCCTCCTGCCTCCAACTCATTCACAATTTATTCATCCCACATACGCTTGTACACTATCTATGCTAGTCCTTGGATCTCCATTAATTTTTGTTAGCTCAAGTAGTGTTCAAAGCATCTTACAGAATATTTAACAATACCATACTACTTGTCAAGACGAGATACAAAGAATAAACATGAAATGAAGCTAAAGGTCATGTGTTTGCATGAAGGCCAAGCATGCTGAGAGGAGCTCCATGGATTGAGCCCTTCTGTCCTGCCGTGTCTATGCAACTAAACGGTCCCTCTGCCGTGCTTTTTCTACAGCAGCTTTTGGCTTGAATCTAGAACAATTGGCAGCAGGATGGAGGAGCTCAGGCAAGATGCAGGCAGAAAAGAGCAGATTTAAGATTAGGTTCCAAAAGGGATGGAGTGGATCCCTGAGAGCCAGTGTGGTGTAGTGGTTAAGAGCGGCAGTCTCGTAATCTGGGGAACCGGGTTTGCATCTCTGCTCCTCCACATGCTGCTGCTGGGTGACCTTGGACCAGTCACACTTCTTTGAAGTCTCTCAGCCCCACTCACCTCACAGAGTGTTTGTTGTGGGGGAGGAAGGGAAAGGAGAATGTTAGCCGCTTTGAGACTCCTTAAAGGGAGTGAAAGGCGGGATATCAAATCCAAACTCCTCCTCTTCTTCTTCTTCTTCTTCTTCTTCTTCTTCTTCTTCTTCTTCTATGTTGTCCTGGAAGAGCTCAGCCAAGCTCAGTTGGAGAAGACCTTCCAGATGCCTTGACTTCCATTCTAAGCAGAGTTGATGGAAATCTGGATTGAAGCCTTGTGGAGTGGCCTCTAGGAGCACTTTCTGCCTTCTGTGAAAGGAAGGCCCTAACATGGCCATCATGTTATCATTTTGTCTTCTTGCTTGAATGGTGTCAAGTCTTCAACCTCAGGACAGAACATGGATTATTCCTTCCCAACATAAATTGCATCCCACTTTGTGAACCATAATCTCCAGATTCTCAGCTTTTGTGCTCCCTGTTTCAATGTTCTAATTTGCTTTTCACAAACACACACACCTGGAAAAATTCCTGCAGACACTCCTGTTCTCTAATACAGTGGTACCTCGGGTTACAAACACTTTGGGTTACAGACTCCGCCAACCTGGAAGTGCTGCCTCGAGTTAAGAACTTTGCTCCAGGATGAGAACAGAAATTGCGCACCGGCGGTGCGGAGGCAGCAGAAGGCCCCATTAGTTAAAGTGGTACCTGAGGTTAAGAACAGTTTCAGGTTAAGAACAGATCTCCGGAACGAATTAAGTTTGTAACCAGAGGTACCACTGTATAGCCAAGGGAGGGCCTGAGAAATGTGGAGATTATGGAAAGCTCTTTCTAACCTAGAACTATAGGCTTTTCTGATATCAGCCTTAAAAGCCATCTCTGAACATGATCCACACTACTCTGCTTATTTTTCCACCTATGAGAACAGTAAGATTGGCAGGCACATGGGAGAGGGTTTCTCATTGATGGTCTGATAAGGCAGGTCACATCCATATAAATATGGAAGAAAGCCTTCAAGACCTATCTTTTCTTTCTACAATTTTTGGGGGAATGATTTTAAGGAGGCTACTGATGTGATGTTTATATTCTGTTTACACACTATTTTAGGTTCTGTTGGATTAACTATTGTTAATCCAGTGGAATAATGTTATTGGTAGTTCTTAAAGTTATGTATTTATGCATTTTTATATGTTTCGCTCATATCTTTGTAGGTCAACTTGGCGAGAAATATTTTTAAAACTAGTAACACACACACACATATGCACAGAAGGGAAGGAATATCTGTTTTAATTCTCTCTCTCGTAACCTACCCTGCACAATTTTGCTCTGCTATACTTCATATTTTTTTATTTGAATTTAAACCCTATTTTGTTTGGTGATACTGCTTTCAGTATGATAGTGTGATTGCTGACCTTGAGCCAGACATCCTGGAGAGTGAAGTCAAATGGGCCTTAGAAAGCACTGCAGATAACAAGGCCAGTGGAAGTGATGGTATTCCAGCTGAACTATTTAAAATTTTAAAAGATGATGCTGTTAAGGTGCTACACTCAAGATGCCAGCAAGTTTGGAAAACTCAGCAGTGGCCGGAGGATTAGAGAAGATCAGTCTACATCCCAATCCCAAAGAAGGGCAGTGCCAAAGAATGCTCCAACTACCGCACAATTGCACTCATTTCACACGCTAGCAAGGTTATGCTTAAAATTCTACAAGGAAGGCTCAAGCAGTATGTGGACCGAGAACTCCCAGAAGTGCAAGCTGGATTTAGAAGAGGCAGAGGAACCAGAGACCAAATTGCAAACATGCGCTGGATTATGGAGAAAGCTAGAGAGTTCCAGAAAGACATCTACTTCTGCTTCATTGACTATGCAAAAGCCTTTGACTGTGTCGACCACAGCAAACTATGGCAAGTTCTTAAAGAAATGGGAGTGCCTGATCACCTCATCTGTCTCCTGAGAAATCTCTATGTGGGACAAGAAGCTACAGTTAGAACTGGATATGGAACAACTGATTGGTTCAAAATTGGGAAAGGAGTACGACAAGGCTGTATAATGTCTCCCTGCTTATTTAACTTATATGCAGAATTCATCATGCGAAAGGCTGGGCTGGATGAATCCGAAGCCGGAATTAAGATTGCCGGAAGAAATATCAACAACCTCAGATATGCAGATGACACAACCTTGATGGCAGAAAATGAGGAGGAATTAAAGAACCTTTTATTGAGGGTGAAAGAGGAGAGTGCAAAATATGGTCTGAAGCTCAACATCAAAAAAACGAAGATCATGGCCACTGGTCCCATCACCTCCTGGCAAATAGAAGGGGAAGAAATGGAGGCAGAAAGAGATTTTACTTTCTTGGGCTCCATGATCACTGCAGATGGTGACAGCAGTCACGAAATTAAAAGACGCCTGCTTCTTGGGAGAAAAGCAATGACAAACCTAGACAGCATCTTAAAAAGTAGAGACATCACCTTGCCAACAAAGGTCCGTATAGTTAAAGCTATGGTTTTCCCAGTAGTGATGTATGGAAGTGAGAGCTGGACCATAAAGAAGGCTGATCGCCGAAGAATTGATGCTTTTGAATTATGGTGCTGGAGGAGACTCTTGAGAGTCCCATGGACTGCAAGAACAACAAACCTATCCATTCTTAAGGAAATCAGCCCTGAGTGCTCACTGGAAGGACAGATCGTGAAGCTGAGGCTCCAATACTTTGGCCACCTCATGAGAAGAGAAGACTCCCTGGAAAAGACCCTGATGTTGGGGAAGATGGAGGGCACAAGGAGAAGGGGACGACAGAGGATGAGATGGTTGGATGGTGTTCTTTAAGCTACCAGCATGAGTTTGATCAAACTGCGGGAGGCAGTGGAGGACAGAAGTGCCTGGCGTGCTCTGTTCCATGGGGTCACGAAGAGTCGGACACGACTAAACGACTAAACAACAACAACACTGCTTTCAGTAACTAGTTTCCGGCATATGCAGTCATAGAAGTCACCACAAGATGTGACAAAATGTAATTTGCAAAGATTTCTACATCAGCATGTAGATGATTTCATTCATTTGTCCAAACATTGCCCATTAGGGAGAACATAGAAACCATCCTGAAGTATTTTCCTAGAAAAGCAGTATAATGTAAAACGAACGAATGAATAAAATGTCTAGCTACCACTAGCAGGCACCGCAATTATCAACAGCACAATTTTGTAAAGATTCAATGCTGTTTCAGACCCACATTAGAATGGTAGCTGCTTCCAAAAAACTTCACATGAAGATTGTTTCATAATTATCATGGAAATAATTACTTTAAAAACAAACAAAACCCCAAACAAAAGCAAATTGAATGCAGCAGGACCTGAAAGACATTTGTTCTGCTTTCATAACTGCCAAGAGTTAGGAAAATAGGAACTTGCAATATAATATGTCAGATCATTTGGTCCATCTAGCTCCGTATAAACTGACTAGCAGCAATTCTCTAAGATATTGGACAGGAATCTTTTCCATCCCTACTTGGAAATGTCAGGGATTGATCCTAGGACCTTTTGCATACAGAGCATTCGCTCTGCCACTGAACCAAAAACCCTCCCCTGTAGTCACATTTGACTGCCGGTATGAGATAAAGGCTTCATAGTATGAATCTGAGATGCTTGCAAGGAGATTTGCCTGCAATGGCAACAGACCTGTGGTTCCCAAACGTTTTCTCCTACTTGAAAATGGCTGAGGGTACTGGCAGATCACTTCATGATTTTTTTCTTCCTCTTGTCTCAATTATAATGTATAATTATTTACTGCATGCTGCAGACCACCTGAATGAAGTCTGTGGACCTCCCTTGGATGAATGACTTGGAGTAGAAGCATTTTTAAGTGTAGACAGATCAGCCATGGGGTTCTGGTGTTTTTCCTTTGAAACAAAAACAGTGGTACCTTGGGTTACAGACACTGCAGGTTACAGACACTTCAGATTACAGACTCCACGAACCCAGAAATAGCACCTCGGGTTAAGAACTTTGCTTCAGGATGAGAACAGAAATCACACGGCGGCAGCGGGTGCCCCATTAGCTAAAGTGGTACCTCAGGTTAAGAACAGTTTCAGGTTAAGAACGGACCTCCGGAACGAATTAAGTTCTTAACCCGAGGTACTACTGTAAAGGGTTGAGGCTGGGGGACATGCACTGAGGATGGTCCCAGTGGCCCATAAAACCTAAATTAAATAGCATTTTAAATAAAACCAAATCATGCAAGATAAGTCTATTAGCAGTGGCAGCTATATGGATGAACTACTAAGTCAAGACACCGTGTAACTGAATACAAACCATGCTTGTGTGTCCACTGCCATAATGAACTCCTGGGAAGCTTATTGGAGCCAGGTAGCCATCCATGGGAAACACATAGAAACATAGAATTGTATAGTTTTATTTATTATTTTATTTCTTAAATTTGTACATCACCTTGTACCTGCAGGAAAGGACCCTGAGGGTCATCTAGTCCAACCCCCTGCAATGCAGGAGTATGCAGCTGTCCTATACAGGGATCAAACCTGCAACCTTGGTGTTATCAGCAGCACGCTCTAACCAACTGAGCTATCCAGGCCATGTCATTGGATTGGAAGGGCCCTTTGTCTGGTCCAGCAGCATTTCCCTCCCTGTTCTTAAACTGTAGCTCACCCTGGATAAGAGTGCTTTGATTTGGGCACTGTTTGTCATTTCTGCTCCACACTAGATTTAAGTCACCCTGGAGCTTTTGCAGGTACAATTCATCTTTGTCCCTTCGGTCGCAGACCTAGGCTGTCCAGTGAAGCAGTGTCAACGCAAGTCCTTGGGCAAGGCAAATGACAGCAGAAAATGACCATAGAGGAGAACCAAACACTCCCCATACCAGCTATTTTCTTCTCCAGTCATATCTCTGCCCTCCCAGAGCAGATGGGAGCGGCATGAGCAACACAAACACAAGCTCCATTTGAGTTTGATCAAGTAACAGTGGCAAAGAGCTGCGTGGAGTGAGGAATACACTGCCCTAGCCAATGTGTCCTCTGCCTTAGGCTTTCCGGGATGTTTGATGATGCAGATCTGGCTTCCTTCAATTCCTACACTGAGTCACACATGGACAGGTTTCAGCGCACCTGTATAAGCCCCACGTGCCACAGACCTGTTGAGCGAGCTGCCCAACGGTTGTATCACAGGAAGCTCCACTATTCTTTTTCTTTTCACTTTTTTAAAAATTTGCCAAGTAGAATTGATTCACACAGGCATACTTATCACTTGATGACAGCAGCATGAAACAGTTGTTTGCGCATGTGAAATACAGATTAAACGCCACAGGCAGAGCTTTCATAGCAATTGACCCCAAGATGGAGGCAGTTCACAGATTTGGTAGTGAGGTAGTGCTCTATCTTCGGGTGATAGTGACTTTATGAGCTGACACAAATGGGCCCATGTGACATATTTAAATTTGCCTGTTTTGAAAGCTTAGCAGTTCTGATCACCGGGAAAGCTTCTCTCTGTAGGAAAACTCTGAGCTTCTATGTGCAAAATTCTCACTGCCCCATTGCCTCCTCCAATTAATCATCATCTCCTCCATTTCCAGGGCACATCTAGGTTCCCATGGAGCCCTGATTTGCCCTGAGATGGGTCTACTGCATCTTCTGCTGGGGTTGGGGACCTCAGGCCTGGGGGGCAAACATGGCCTTCCTGGCTTCTCTGTCTGACTCTTGGTACTCTCCTGAGACCACAGCCCTCACGGGCCCTGCTCCATGCTCCTCTTGAGTGGTTTTGCCTAGCTTGGATTTGTCCTTGAACAAATCCAATGCCTCTTGCTTGGCTAGGTGGATGACCAAGAGATGTGTGAGTGTGCGTGGAAGATAAGCAACTGTAAAAAGTCCACATTTACATTCATTGCTTTGCTTACTTTTGTCTCTGGCCCCCTGTACCACCGGCATGTGGCCCCCAAACGATTGACCAAGTGGGAATGTGGTTCTCGGGTTGAAAAAGCTATCTCACCTCTGAACTAGATTTCAAAAGAACACCTGAGAAACTCAGATTAAAAGAGGACTTTTTAAGTACGTGTGTGTGTGTGTATATACAATCCAGTTCAACAGGACAGAAAGCAGTTTAAAAGTGCCTTCCTTAAAATGTAATCATATCTGATGCCCTGAACACATTCCACCCTAAATTCTAGTGTGGTTAGCTAAATGCTAACCATTCAAAATAGTCTTACATGGAGCTGTGTCTATTTCAACTGATGTGTTTGTGGAAAATGGTATTATTCACCGTGACTAATAGCATGAGAATCTGGATCTTGGCTATTACATGCAGTTTGAACAACTCATTGATTGTTTTTTACACCCTAAAGTCTTTCGGTTTTTAATGGCAATTCACACCAGCTACAATACCGAGAATACCCTGTGGTGTCTGTTAGCAGTACATTTAGAGCTAGTTGATATTTTAGCAGGGCTCTTTCAGATCCATATGCTTTACTTCAATCAAAAAATTATATTGCATCTGATTAATATGGCCTATCTATAGTGGTGTAAAATCGAGAAACGTGTTTATCTTTTTTTAGATCCTGGGGAGAAGGCTTTCACATTTTGGATAAGCAATCAGGAAAAAAAGCCCCCCCCCCTTCTTGACCTTGCTTACTATAGAGTGTAGTAACTCATGAGGACAGGAGATGATAATGCTTGTGTTTTCCAATACAGTACCCCATCCTTATGGTAAGGATCAATAGATTTAAAAGTGGAGCTTTGACAAGATTTTTAGCTGTAAATGCAGAAGGAAAATTGGCAAGCAACTTACCTTGGCAGAGCATTCAAGATCCCTGGATTTTTGTTTTCACTTAGCTGAGTCACTACTCAGCACAAATCGGAGCCACTATAATCTCTACAGTCCAGTGTTTAGCAAATGGGTTATTGTTTGTCAACATTGCCTGTGGAAGCCAATCCAGTCACTTTCTGTCAAGGCTCGCCATTTATCAAAAGCATTTATTCTGTCAAGGATTTGACTATTAGATGAAAAGCATATTGTTCTAGGACTGTTCTAGCATTATTGGCAAACGCTGCAGCTGGAAACAACAAACTCTCCAGCTGTGTGCCTACATGAACTTACCTGCAGTTGAACAACTTATAACAACCTAAATCTTATGGGCATTGCTCTGGTAGTTGCATCACTGGGGGTGGTGTTTTGTTGTAGTTGTTTTTACAGAATATGGTAAGATCATTTGTTTACACCACCAACACCACATTCCGTTGGTACCAGAATGTCATGTTCTAGGACTTTGTGGTGGTAGAACAATTAGAAGAACTACACTCACTTGCTGGTGCAAGCCAATCTTAGGATCAAGTCATAAGAAGACCCATTAGGAAGGAAGGGATTACTGCAAATAGAAAAAAAAATCTCTTACATTGCTCAACTTTACAAACCTCACCATGATACGCTTCTAAAGTCTTTTCAGAACACATACACGGATATATTTTGCAACAGCCTTAATGTACCCATACGACCCAGAGTAAGGATATTGAAGATATATTTCTATATATAAATATGTATTCATTACCTTATTTAATCTATCAATTATATTTGTTCAGATTCATGTGACTTTAACACCTAAAGCTTGTGGAGTATGAAAACCAATTATTTATATCACAGTGTGTTTGGCAGAAGAATTCTGTCTTCAGGTCCATTCAGTCCTAAGCTTTTTGCAAAACCTGCTGTTTACATGAATCAGTAGCTATGCTAGGTTTACATCATTTGAGATGTGAAGGAAGAACAGAAAACAATTTGTTTGGTTTGCCTGGCATTCATAGGGCAGTTGGCCTAAGAAACTGCCCTACACAGAGTTAGAGCAATGGCCCTTTTATCTCAGTACTGTCTGCACTGATTGCCAGTGACTTTTACAGAATTTCACACTAGTGGTGATAGCCAAAGAAAGTTGGGTTGTGCTTCAAAATGCCCTACTTGAATCTGAAATGTAAACTATGCCACTTATGCCCATGTTCTTTTGGAACTTGGATCTCAAAATCAAAGTCAATATCCAAATTTTGAGTTTCTTAAAAATAATCTAAGATGTAGAGTCTATTCTTAGCACTAAGCAGCAGCTTGAAAACTAGTGATGAGCTACCTCTGGATTGAATTGGATTTTCTGAGCTTTCTCAGAGAAGGTTGAAATTTTCTGTGAGGTTGCCGAGTCCAAGGAAGCTTAGAAAGATACCCATGGGAGATCTTCCTCAGTACTTTTTTTATGACTGGTGCGTCGTCCTCCCAAATGGCTTAAATGTTATTTGATAACTGCAGAGATTTAATCCTTAAATTATTAGTTTCCTAGAGCAACAGAGGCTCAAGAGTGTGCAGAGACCATCCACTGTTGCAGAGGAGCCTGGGAACTGTACTTTTAAATGGAAATATGTAGTTCCTGATTTTTCATTTGTAATCTTAAAACCATGTGCTTCCATTGCCCCAGGGACTCCACCTTGCTTCACAAGAAAGTCTGAGGAATCGTCAAGCCTTGTGGAACACTGGGCAGCTTACAAATATATAAAACATAATAAAGCATCAAACATTAAAAGCTTCCCAATACAGGGCTGCCTTCAGATGTCTTTTAAAAGTTGTATAGTTCTTTATCTTGACATCTGAAGGGAGGGTGTTCCACAGGGAGGGCACCACTACCGAGATGGCCCTCTGCCTGGTTCCCTGTAACTTCCCTTTTCACAATGAAGGAACCAGCAGAAGACCCTCGGAGAGGGACCTCATAAGGCTTGGTGTGACCCCTACTGAAAATTATAATCTATAAATATTCCCATAAGTGATGGATCTTTTAAAAAAGCAAAAAGCAAAAAAACCTGAACGTGTTTTCTAAGTGAATATCTAGTAGTTAATGACTTTGACATGGAGAAACTTACCATTAACAGCAACATATTTTTGCTGAGTGCAAACATCCTCTACTTCCCAGCGTTTGATGGTTTTTGATAGTATCTGCTGAGTCTTACAAGTTATTTTTCTGCTGGGCATTTTTGACCAGCTGCTGCATTTAGGGTATTAAAAGTACAGTGGTACCTTGGTTCCCGAATGGCTTGGCTCCCGAACAAATCGGCTCCTGAACGCCGCAAACCCGGAAGTGAGTGTTCCAGTTTGCGAATGTTTTTCGGGTGCTCAATGTCCAACACGGCTTCCGATAGAGTGCAGGAAGCTCCTACAGCCAATCGGAAGCTGTACCTTGGTTTTCGAACCATTTTGGGAGTCGAACGGACTCCCAGAATGGATTAAGTTTGAGAACAAAGGTACCACTGTATTTGTGTTGTACCTGTTGCTTAGTTTTATATTTTGTACCTTAATTTTTTTATAGTTGCCTTGAGTCTCTCTTACCATATAAGTCAGGGGTGGGCCAGATCTTTATCTTCTTCCACCCCATGGGTCAACTTTGATAGGTGGGTAGGGCTGGCTACCTGCCAGTCATCTGATATAATGAAAATGTCAGGTGATTAAGAGGTGGGCAGTCTTGACCACCTGTCAAAATTAATCCAGAGGGGTGGGATCTGCTTTTTACCAGCACATCTCAGAAATGCAATAACTCATCTTCATTACGAGCATAAGGCTACCCACTTATCTGTGGTATCTTCCCATGGTGGGCATACCCACATTTCTTGTTGGTAATGGGTATGTGGTAGATGTAGCAGATACTACAAGCACCCATGCACTTGTATGCATATGTGTGTTTCTCTATGGTAAACACTCATCAGTCACCAGCACATGTTTAAGCATTCAAGGTTAACCTACTTTACAATATAGCTGCCAACTTTCGAGTAGCAATTATATTTTGCTAGTATTGAACTCATTTCAATTCGTCAAGCCCTTTTGGGACCGTCCTACCAGATCTATATGCTCACTTGGAATCTGGTTTTTTCGCTTCAAATTGTTACCTGTGTTTGCTGGTAATCTAAAAGAGATTGTGACACAGCTGAAAGAACAACTACACAACCCCTGCTTTCAAGAGGGAGCTGGAAGTATTCAGAGACAAGGTCTCCCACTCAATCCCTTTCCATTTTCTTTTAGTATTTGAAGTTTGCATTGTTTAAACTAGGAAGAAATGTCTTCCCATCAGAGCAGAGTTAACTTAAAAGTGCCACTTTGGAACTGTCTGGTGAGCAATATTTGTTTGATGGAAAATTGATACGAGGCAACACAAAGTGTTGGGATGATGGACTATAATGCAGATATAAGCTGAGGCAGTGTTCTCTGTGCAAACTAAGGGTGACCCATAACTTTCCTGGGGCATTTTAAAGGCGTATGGGAGCCACACTCAGGCTGTGTAAAGTTTCAGCTAGGCTAGTGTCTTACTTGTGGTTTTTCGCCTGGATAGCCTATTGTCTGCTTCTATCAGAGCCAACTTACAATCACATTTAATAGAATCTTTTTAAACAAATGCACAGTGTTTCTTTGAAAAGTAGGGACTTTCCTAACACCTCACTCTCCTGGGCTTGCTAGCTGAAATGAATTCTTACTGTGGCAGTGTAAAAAAAGAGATGTTTCTCCATGTGGTTTTTTTTTTCTTTGACTGGCAAGGGTACTCTTATACTGAATTTATCATAAGTGCTTATTTGCTAAGGTGGATTGCCTGATTGACGTGACCTTTTCCTCTTCAACTATTTCAAGCCCCTAAAAAAATTGTGGCTCAAGGGAGAGACTTAGTTTGCCTGTTAGTAAACCCCACCCTGCAGCCCCACAGAGTGTGAGAGCGATACCTGGGTCCGGTGCAAAGAAGAGAGAACTAGAGATATGTGATACTAATGACTTTATTTCTGCAGAATTCACCATGATTCTGACATAATGTCAGAATGCCCATAGGGAGTCATGGATATCCTTACTTTTCCAAACAACACTCTGGTTTAAGACATGAAAGAGTGGTTGTACACATGGACGTGTGTTATGAGAGAGCTGGCAAATGCATGCTTGTATTTTACATATGCAAATTCGTGGCTCCATGACTTACATTTTCAGCACTAAGTGTGCATTATCCAGTTCGCACAAAAAGGCTGCAAACAGCAGCAGCAGAACTGACAAGCTTTCTTCCCACCTGCCAGTGGAGAGAAGCTCCATCACTGCAGAGGTGAAACTGACAAGGGGTTTCAAATCCCTTCCCAATTTCACCTCTACCTAAAAGAGCCACTCAGGTCTCACTACAGAGGTGGGAGGGAAGCTTGTAAATTTGACTTCTTAGGTTTTCAGCTTGTGGACACACTTGTCCAAGTGACTGGATCATACATTCAATCACATCTAGTTTTTCCTTTGATATTTTTTTCTTCACCACTGTGTCAAAAAAATGCACATGTAACCATCATTATATGCCCCCTTATATGAGTTAAATCAGCTAGAACCAAGGTCTGCGATAGTCTGAGATATTTGTCAACACCAGCAGAGTTACAATATATCATTGTAAAATAAAAGTCCTGGTAGATTAGGGCAGATTATCTGCACATCCTGGTAGTTTAAAGAAAACCAAACCAGAAACACTTATTTTACCTAGCCATTTTGTACTTTCTAAACACTAAACTGTTTTGAGCATTCTCATTCTAATCTAGTTTTTTGCATGAAGACCGTATTGAAATTCTGCAAAGAGCACTCTGTCTCTCTATCTCTGTGCATACACTCCAACATTTCTCTGATGAAAATAGGGACACCCTATTCAACAAACAAACAAACAAACAAACAAACAAACAAACAAACAAACAAACCCTGCCTGTATGACTAGGTTGCCCCAGCCATTCTGGGTGGCTTCCAATATATATAAAAGCATAATAAATCATTAAAAAAACTTTCCTGTACAGGGCTGCCTTCAGATGGCTTCAATGTTGGATACCCACCAACCCACCATAATTTCTCTGATGAAACTAGGGATGTCCTAAGGAAAAGTGGGACATTCTGGGATCAAATCAGAAACTGGGACAGCTTCTATAAATCCAGGATTATCTCTGGAAAATAGGGATACTTGGAGGGTTGGTCTGTCTGTATGTGGTACACCTGGATTGTCAAGCTTTCCCATTTCATGACTTTATCAAAGAAGTTCTTTGTCAGCTCTGTAAAAACGAAGTACATCCTTTTTGTGCATTGTGTGAAAATTAAACTCCACAAGCATTGTGCGGAAAATCACCTGGACTGCAGCTCATTTACTGGGGCTTTCTCGGTTCCCTCTCACAAGACCAATAACTTTACAGAACAGGCTATTGACAGTGGGACATTACTTTAAGACATTTTATTGGATTTCAGATTTTGAGCCCATTTGATTGGGATTTGGTCCTTTCCATTTGCAAACACACTGAGGAGTTTGCTTTTCAGTCTCCTCTGCTTCAAATGCAGTCACATCACCCCATCCCTGTTTCCCAAGAAGTCACATCTCTGAAAGGAGTGCACCTAATTTTTAGTTAATCCTTCACGCTTGTTTTCAGAATCTTATGCTGATGGAGAAGTATTTTCTTGCTATATCTGAAGATTGTTTGGAGAGAGAAAGATGATGAAAGTAACGTGGTTAAAAGTTTTCTCTGAAGTGTTTGATCTATTCAATATCCTTAGGCAGCATTTGTGTTTGAGCTCATCGCTATGTGGGTCATTAAGAGGAAGTAGTTTGTTGTTGAGTAGGCCGAACAAGACAAAGCCAAGTATACTTCTTTCTGCTACCTCTTAGACTGAACAATTTAGGTTTATATGCTTGCATTTAAATAGCTTTATTATTCTCCTATTTCTATGGATTCAACATCTGTCAACTATTCATGAACTTCACCCATTGCACAAAATGCTCATTGATAGCAAAACACATAATTAGTGGGTCTATGGATGAAATGTGAACCTTACCTAGTTTGTGTTAAGTGTTTAGGTAGGGTTGCCATATTTCTAAACGTGAAAATCTGGACTCAAAAGTTGTTGAGCTTTTTTAAGTTTGCCCAAAGTTGCTGGCATAAACGCAAAAAAAATGATGTTTTTGAGCTCTTTTCAAGGGAAATTGCGAAAATGACACATGTCTGGATTTCCCCAGACATTTCACTGATTTCCGCCCAGGCACTGCTTCCGACTGCAGTATTCCGGTTATGTCCGGGAAATTCTGGATGTATGGCAACCCTTTTCTTCAGCATTATTTCCATTGTAGCTTTTTACTTACAAAAACCTACTCTCAGTTTTGTCAGCACTGCTGCTACATGGCCAAAGATACTTTTATTTGCTTTCCTTCTATTGATTTTGAAGATGTGTGTGCTAATGTACTTAAACACCGCAGCCATTTGAATGCTCCCCCACCCCCCAGCTTAAATAGCAGGGTACACAGAGCAAAATGCTGATTTTTCTACATGTTAGCAACAGATTTTGCATAGCAACACGCAACAGCTGTGTGCACTGCATATATCATTGTGGTTCAAAGTATAATTTAGTTGTCAAAAGAATATAATAAAGCACTGGTAACACTCCCTGTTTGACGTCTGTCTTTATCCAAGGAGAAATTCTATGGATGTTGTCCAAATATAAATGGCAGCAAATTAGCCAAAGATCTACAAGGGACTGCACCATCAGTCATTGGGACAGAAGTGTAGAACTGGATCAGTATCATTCTAAAGAGCAATTTTATTTTATATTTTGAGATATCAGGTGGGTTACAAACAAAAAATGTAGTTTAAAGATACAACTGAACAGGAGCAGATAAAAATACATCAGTTAAAAACATAGATTATAAACACATGATACAGCGATACATAATGTTGTAGGTCATGGGTAGGCAAACTCAGGTCCAGGGTCTGGATGTGGCCCAATCGCCTACTAAATCCGGCCCACGGACGGTCTGGGAATCAGCGTGTTTTTACATGAGTAGAATGTGTCCTTTTATTTGAAATGCATCTCTGGGTTATTTGTGGGGCATAGGACACGTTCATCCCCGCAAAAAAATAAAGTCCGGCCCCCCCACAAGGTCTGAGGGACAGTAGACCGGCCCCCTGCTGAAAAAGTTTGCTGACCCCTGTTGTAGGCCGTCCCATTGCAGAACACAAGTAACTGGCATCACATAAATGCCTGGCTAAATAGATATATTTTAAGTTGGCACTGAAAAGAAGTCACATCAACCACATCTCAGAGGGAGGGCAGTCTACAAGTGAGGCCCCACCACAAAGAGGGCTCTTTTCCAGCATCATTGCATCCATCCTGGTAACAAGACATTGAGAATGGCTTTCCCTGAAAATCTCAACACCAGGGCAGACTCCTATTGCTCTTTTCGTCATTTGTGTCATCATCCTGTGCGCTTTTACAAAGTTGGTTAATATTGCTTGCACACTACCTTAAATATCTTGAAGCCCCTTCTCCCATTTATTCTCCGCTTTGCTAAGATCTGTAGATTCAGCAAGGTTCCCTTTCTGAGATTAATTTTCTTTGGCATGTGGAGCAGAGTACCACAAAAAATCTAAATTAAAAAATCTTTCCATATCCTGTGTATCAAACTATCTGTGATTATTTTTCAGGAGTAGTGCTTTTCAACTGAAATGGTATGAGCACTGCCAGTTGAAAAAAATATATGAAAAAATGTGATGGAAAGGCAGTGGAACTTTTTTTCCCTGCAATCTAAACTTCAGCATATCCAAGAGCAGGCCTTTGGACCTTTCAGTGAGATTTGCTTCCCCCTCTAAATATCTGAAGTCTTGCCTGCGCTGGAATTCTCTCCCTTAAAAGGCACAATAGATCCATAGCTTGAGTGACACTTAAAAGGCTTTCCATTTTGTCAAGCTTCGGGGCACTTTGATATCAATACCTATATATCAATTTAGTGCGTTGAATACACCACAGTATGGCAAAGCTGTTGGTGGGGAGACCTGCATACACAGCCAGAGTAACATGCATGGTTGAATATACAAGGCATTTTTTCAATGTAAAACAGAGCAAAAAATGTTAACGGCACATTTGATTGCACATCTAGCTCTCTTCCAAGTGCACATGCAGCTTTGCACTATCATAGTCTTGGTTTTTAATGTTTACCATGTTTTATAGTTTTAATCATGATTTTAACTTGATTCAATTATGTTGTTATTCCTATACACCTCAAGCATTTCTGGACTGGAAAGCCAAGTTGTAAAAGGTTTCAGAAAGATGGATTTCACATGAATTCAGTATGGAAATTTTGCAGGTTTTATGGCACTTCCTAGTAAATAAAGCCCCCAAACCATTTAATTCTACAAAGGTTAGTATTCTGCACGAGACTGCATGCAGATATCCAATCCAATCCACATAGTATATGTAGTAAAACTGGTATTGAGAATGCTGGAGGGGGGCTTGGCTACAGAATATAGAATCTTATTGGTTAAGGTGAAAGCTGTTGGAAAAGGAAATGATAATATTGTAATGTATTTTGATGGGGCAGAGATAAAGGAAAGGGGAAGTACCTATACTTTTTCACTTTAGCCTGCTGTGTTACATACCTCATAGGTACTCAAATGCGCACACACACACACACACACACACACACACACACACACTCATTCTTATATCAGTCGTTTTTGCACTTAGCTACTCATGAATATGTGTAGCAATATTATATTAACATCTGTTCATGAAACGCTTTTGTATGAATTTTCTCTGAATACATAACTTCTTACTGCTTTACAGGAGAAGAAAGAGTTGTTATATGGCCAGAATTGAATAGTGACAAAGCTTGTCATTTGATGCTTGCAGCAGGGCATAACTGAAGGAACAGAAACCCGTCATTTTTGTAAATGTCTTGTTTTTGTTTATTTGCCCCGCTCTGCTTCCAGAGCACCTTACATAAAATCAGTAAGAAACAGCACAGTCCCTGCCTGGAGCGTCAAGATTCTAAAAGACACAACACAAAAGGAAAAGGGCAGAGGAGAGAAGAAGAAAACAAGCAACCCTTTTCAAAATGATCAGCTTGAATGAAAAGAGTTCAGGGAGAGGAAAACCTAGAGTGGCCCTGTTTCCCATCTCTTCCTCTTCTGCAGTCAGATGGAATGGGTGCTACTTGGTGGCACTTGACGGTGAGATGGAGCCAATATGCTTGTGTACATTTCCCCTCACTTGATCGTGTATTTCTCATTAGGGAAGTGCAAAACTTTTTCCTTTACCTCCATATAGATTTCTGCTGTTACATTCCATGATTTCACATATCCACAAAAACTCATCTTTTACGATGGCACCTTCTAGTCTCATGAAAAGGGTTGTGTTTCTCTTCCGTCTTCCTTCTCGTTTCCCCAACAGCTTGTATATCCAGCTGCCCATTCTAGAAATTTAGTTGCACAAGAACTTGGCTGTGCTCTTGAGTCCACGCTGGTCCAGGATTCCCATGTGACAGCTGATGACAGCATTAGCTGTGCTATTTTCCAAATAGACATGATACTGAAGTGGTAATTCATGATTGTGCAACATACATTCTGTACTGTGCTCTGCATGAGTGTGCCTTTGAAGAATACTTGGAAACTGAGACTGGTCTGAAATGTGGCTGCCAGGTGTTAACTTGGGTTGTGCCCACTCACTGGAGAGGAAAATCCAGAGAATTCCCCTGGCTGTGGTAGAGAAATTGATCTGCTCTCTTATAAGACCGCTTGTCAATTTCATCTATAGGAGGAGGGGCTGTGTCTCTCTCTAGTTTCTCCCATTCACCACCATTCCTTGCAGGGATTCAAGATTAATTAATTAATCCACACCATTTATAAGATCAAAGAATTGTGTGTGAAGGCTGCAAACAGAAGCAGTGAAACTGATAAGTTATGCAAACACACACACACATACAACAGACACAGATACCTCTACAGTCACCTAATACCTTCTACTTTAAAGCTGAAACAGAAAATGGCAAAGGAACTTCTAAAGAATCATTACTGTAGTAGTTCAGAATTTTTTTTCTTCCATCATTGCTGTTTTAATACACAGATACTGTCCAAAATACTGCACATCCAACCATACACCCGCCCCCAGCACAGTATGTACAAGAGTTTGCACTTCCAGTTTTTCCCCTGATGGAAATTAAATCAGATAGATTTAGACACAAAGAGGGAGTATCTTATACTTGTTCACACCAGGGGAACATCTGTACCTGAAGGTGGAAAGTGGACTTTGGAGCTTCTCTCATTCCCATTGCAATGCTTTCAAGATTTACTTTGGATTTCTTGTGTTTTGGCAAATGTGCATTTAAAAAACTAAATTGCATCATTGAAATAAGTACCAAATAATTATATTTCAGGATTCAAAGTTTTATTTAATTGTTATGCTGTTTTAATGGGCTTCTTCACCCATTCATTTTAATTATGGATACTCATTTTAATGTTTTGATGCAATTGTTTATTGTGTATTTTAATTATGTGTGACCATATTTTGCAACTGATTTTATACTGTATTTGGAAACTTCTCACAAGCCGTTTTGGCAAGTAAGCGGTATATAAATTAAATCTGATAATGATGCATTATCTAGCTATGTATTTTTTGTAAGACCATTTAGTTCTATGAAATGGTGATGGGGTTTAACCAGTTGCAAACCACTTCAACCCAAGAAATCACAGCCTTGATATCACAGTATAGATGGGTATATAGGTTTGACAGCTTAACATCACCGTATGGCTTCAATTCAGGATCATACACACTTTCCTCCTCATTTTCCAGGCATGGTCTGTGCTTTAAAGCTCTGTGTCTGAGTGCCTTTCCTGTTTTTGCTCCTGAGTTTTCCTTGTGAAAACCTGCTCTTTAAAGCTGAATTGGAGCAAACGGCAATCCACTGAACACTCGGATAGTGTTTGCTGCAATTCAGCTTTAAAGAGCAGTTAGAGCAAATGCAACACAGCTGAATATTCCATCCTCAGTGTTCTATAATTGCTACCTTGGTTACAACACCCTTTAATTTACATCACAGCAGCTGAAGAAGGTGGAAGCCGAAACACTTTCCTATAAGAATTCAATATTTCTGTTTTGTTCCCTACTCTCTCCACCCCCTGCACCTCCCACACTTTTGTAAAGATACATGAAATGCAGATGATTGTGTTGACAGAAAAAAATATTCAACATGCAACTGAAGTACATATTAAAAAACTTCATAAATGACTAACTATTTACAGTGCATTGAAAAGAACATAAATTTCAAGCTAGCAAGGCAATGGTTTAACTGTCATATTGTCACTTTCTCCAGAGACTAGCAGATGGAATATTCAGGTAACCCTGGAGACAACCTGCAGCCTATACAAATATGTATACAAGCTCAGTGACACAGCTCATATACTGTTGTAACTCCAACAGATTGGGCCAGATACATGTATGTGAATGCGAGTTCTTAAAGATGCATGTATAATGTGCGCACTTAAATGTTTTCTGAGGAAATCGTTATGTGTGAAGCTGGTGCCAGCGGTAAGTCAAAAGTATGCTCCTTCCCTATCCCTTTCCTCCTTCAGTATCAGCTATTGAATTTAGTGGGGAGGATCACTTACCAATAGCTGAGCTATATTTATTCCTAAAAATATACTTTCTCTTCTCTTATGACTCTCAACTCATATATCCAGATGTTGCTCTGCTGTCAGCTAATTCTTTGCCTATCTTCCACGCTTTGTGTCAACTGCATTAGGGACAGCAGCCCTGTTTATGAAAGGGTTTTATTCTAAATCATTAACAATTGGTGGTGTTTCAAGTAACTCATTCCTTGGTCCAGAAAGGAAAGTATTTTGTCATTTTGCTTCGTGAGCTTGTTGTTATTTAGTAGCAGTTGGGGTAACGTAGGAGAAAGCTGTATCTGATCTGCACATTTTCTCAATAAAAATTGTGTAATTTTAGTTAACCTCTCAATTTCATATCCTTTCATTATGGAGTGTAGTGTTGTTGTTGTTGTTTAGTCGTTTAGTCGTGTCTGACTCTTCGTGACCCCATGGACCATAGCACGCCAGGCACTCCTGTCTTCCACTGCCTCCCACAGTTTGGTCAAACTCCTGCTGGTAGCTTCGATAACACTATCCAACCATCTCGTCCTCTGTCGTCCCCTTCTCCTTGTGCCCTCCATCTTTCCCAACATCAGGGTCTTTTCCAGGGAGTCTTCTCTTCTCATGAGGTGGCCAAAGTATTGGAGCCTCAGCTTCAGGATCTGTCCTTCCAGCGAGCACTCAGGGCTGATTTCCTTAAGAATGGATAGGTTTGTTGTTCTTGCAGTCCATGGGACTCTCAAGAGTCTCCTCCAGCACCATAATTCAAAAGCATCAATTCTTCGGCGATCAGCCTTCTTTATGGTCCAGCTTTCACTTCCATGCTTCACTACTGGGAAAACCATAGCTATTACTATACGGACCTTTGTTGGCAAGGTGATGTCTCTACTTTTTAAGATGCTGTCTAGTGTACATTTTGGTTTTTTTAAAAAAAGAAATCGTTTACATATCAGTGTTGGTCAAATTACTATTTGTTTTGCTTTTTTTTTACCCCACTGATATGTTCCATATTTGTATTCTGCACAAGAAAAAGGATCAGTTTTTTTTATTAATGTGGTGCATTTTAATATAGGCACTCTTAACAGATTTTAGTAGGGAAAGTTTGGCATCCTCTGCTTACTGAGATTAGATCATCTGTTATGCTACAGGACAATCCTACAGTGAAATTGTGTGGGAATTATTTTGATGCAAAACATGATAAAGCTCAGCTTTCCTTTCCAGTAAGATTCCCTTTGTGATAGTTTTGACTACTGCCTATACCCAGTCTTATTGATCACCCTATCTGGAGTTCAGAAGGAATAATTAGGTTAGTATTTTAAGAATACAGTGGTACCTCGCTTTATGAACTTAATCCATTCTGGAAGTCCGTTCTTAAACTGAAACCATTCTTAAACCGAGGCGCACTTTCCCTAATGAGGCCTCCTGCCGCCGGTGCCCTTCCACTGTTCAGATTCAGTTCTTAGACCAAGGTAAAGTTTTCAAACCGGGACACTACTTCCGGTTTTGCGGGGTTTGTAAACTGAATAGTTCGTAGACAGGGCTGTTCTTAAACTGAGGTACCACTGTATAAGCAAAACCTTGCTGGAGCAGACTGAAAGTCCATATAGTTCTGCATCCTGTTGGCCAAACAAAGACTTTTGGTGGGGGGAACCCCAAAGAAGGACTTGGCATGAACATGCCTTTCTGCTCTTTGCATCAAGCAACTGGTACTTGGAACTTGGAGGTTCCATTTTTGTCACCATAGCTTGTAGCTGCTGAATGTTGTGAAAATAATGGCAATAAAAAAGAAAATAATACTATACATAGACCATGGGATTTACTACCAGGAGACTTTATGATGTCCACCAGTTTTGATGAATTTAAAAGGGCATTGGACAAATTCATGGAGTTTAAGGCTTTCAGTGGCTACAAATCATGATGGCTATAGATACTATATCCAAGATCAAAAAGCAGCATGACTCTGAGTACCACTTGCTAGGGGACAACTGTGGGAGAAGACTGCTGCATCAGGTTGTCCACTGTGCGAAACAGAATGCTGGATTAGACTGGCTGTTCTCATTCAACTCTTCCCATGACTGACCTAATAAACATGATCCCCCCCCCTTCCCTAATCTTCTGTCAAAGCCATCTAAGCCTGTAGCACATCTAGTGGCAGCAAATCCATGTGAATTATGCATTGTGTGAAAAAGTACTTCCCTTTTTCTCTATCCTTTAAGCCTCCACTGGGTCCTTACTAGTAGTCTTTTTTTCCTTTTAAAAGAATAGCCTCCCAAACCATATGTCATAAGGGAAGTGCTTCAATCTCTTGATCATTGTTGTCCCTTTTGTGCCTTTTCCAGCTTTAGGATTGATCTGAGATAGGATACGTTTATCCTATTTTTTAGTATTTGATGTTGTATTGTGTTTTTACTATTTTTGTTGGGAGCCCCCCAGTGGCTGGGGCAACCCAGTCAGATGGGTGGCATATAAATAAATAAAATTGTTGTTGTTAATATTATTATTATTGGTAGTAGTAGTACACACTATGCAAAATACAGCCCTAACCACTGGTTATATAAATGTCATATTATCCTTCTGTTGCCTTTTTCACTGCTGCTTGCAGACTGAGTTAACATTTGCATTGCACTACCCACTTTGTTGTCAAGATGTCATTCCTAGTTAGCTATGCCAATTCTAGCTGCACATGTGAAGTTGGGGGTTTCTGCCTCTTTCGTAAATTGTGTTTCACTTACATGCATTGAACCTGAACAACCATATGTAAACATGTGAAACAGCCCCATTGGTCCATAATAGCCCAGGCTGGTCTGCACTGATTGGCCGTGGTTATCCAGGGTCTTGGGCAGAAGTCTTTCTTGTCATCTGCTACCTCCCTGATTCCTCTAAGTGGAGATGTCAAAAATGGAACCTGGGAGCTTATGCACACAAAGCATGTGATTTGCCACTGAACTGTGTTTCTACATTGAACTGGCTGTTTTGTTGCCAGTCCACCATTTTTAAGAGGTCATTGTGGAGTTTTTCCAACATCTTGGGGAGAGGTATCAACCAAACACATAGTTTGGTTTACTTATACACACCATCTACTGTTATTGCTTATATAGGCACCTCACAGTAATGTTCTTGTGGTCTGCTTGTGTGAGTTGATCTGCACACTTAATATGTTGATGGTCCTGCACTGTGAGATGGGTGATATAGTAAACTCTATAGTATAGATTTAGTAAACTCTATAGTTGCACGCTATTGGTAAGTTTTATTTACAGCAATTTATATTGGCTGACCAATAATAATGCTCACTGGGTTGCTCACAAAATGAAAATAATAAAGTACATCACTTTATAATAATACTAAAATACAATAACCATAAAACATGAAACTGCAGTATAAGTATGCTGGCAAATTGGTTTTTTAGCATAACTAAAAATACAGAATAGAACTGTGTTGGCTGCATGTTTGCTTCGACACTCAGTTGAAGGTGTTGCATCACCAATTCAAGGTGTTGCCCAAGCCTTTTGGTCTCTAAGGGAGGTCCTCCCTGTAGTCCCAGCCTTCTCTGTTGTGTTGTGTTATCCTATGGAACTCCTTGTCTTCTGTCATGGAGACATGGAGGTGGCCTAGAAGATACCCATTACCTTTCAGAATGTGGAGCAAAACACTTGTGGAACAGCAGTCTACTCTTAGCTCCTGTCCTGAGAGAGAGAAAGGACCAGCAGCTCATGCTTACCATACTAGAGTACTAGATGGGAAAGTTAAAGCCTGTAGGAAGTTCCATTTGACATGGCCTTGTAACTATTGGCTTATGTTCAGTCTGAGAGAGAACCAGAGCCAGAGAGTCAATTTCAGATCCTTGATTTGGCAGAACCTCAGTAACACAATTGTTGAACAAAGAAAAAAGCTATTTCAAAACCCGCATCAATTGTTGACTAGTTTATGCCTGACAGCATAGATGTTTATAACACTTGTAAATGTAAGTGATAGCTAACTACAAAACTTATAAAAACCTTATAAATGTCTAATCCCATTGTGAAATCTATCCAGCCTCTGGCCCCATTCAGGTTTTTCCTTTGTAAGTACTAGCAGAAAACAAACAAACCCCAAAATATCTTATCCCGCCATCTCAGTTAGATAAGTACTCTATTGTGTCTTTGTAAATAATACCTTTAAACACTACTTTAATCCATATTTTAGTCAGCTCAGGGTGGTTCAAGTTACAGCATGTATTTAATAAAGTAATGCGCTGAATTCTAAAGAAATCAAAACAAAAACAATGAATATTTGATTGTTTTGAACTAGCTGAATAAACATAGGGCCCAGTCCTACCATTTTTAGGTCCCTTTAACTGAAGTCGTGGTTGGCTTTCCTGTTGAAATAAAGGGACTGAAAATGCTTCACTTGGCTTGATTTTGCCCTTAGTATTTTGCTATATGCTTTGGAGTTGCTGGCATCCTACATACTCTCCAACATTTCTCAGGTGAAAATAGGGACATCCTATTCTACATCAGGAAGCTTCTCCCATGTTTGATCTTGCTGCACGCATAGACGTCATATACACATCTACATCGGCAGTCAAATAGAACACCTCAAGGTAGATTCGCCAAAAAAAGGAGTACTGATCACTAATGTTAGCACGCTGCACCCTTCAATTGATTCCATTGAGTACCTGGGCGACAATACATCTATGGACACTGCCAAAATGAATGAAATCCAACTAACAGATAAAAAGATAGGCCCAAAAAATCTTTTAAAGGCAAATTGACTAAGATCAATGTTTGGCAAGACAGCGTGCAACCTTGCCTTGCTAACTTGGAATATTGCAGGTTGGCAAAAGAGGGTTTCTGACCAATCCTTTGCTAAATATATCCAGAGACATGACATTGTGTTCCTCCAGGAGACCTGGAGCACAAGTGAAGTGGAGCTAAATGGTTTTTCTGCGTTCTCCCTCCCAGGTCTTTTAAGTACTAGAGGGGGGCGAGTTAAAGGTGGGTTAGTTACCCTAATTTCAACAAGGCTAAGGGCCATATTTAAAGAACTAGACCCACTAGACCATCTGGCCACAGCTGTGCATGTACAGTGGAGAACCCACAGCTTGCTGCTGATTAACGTATACCTACCCCCACAAAGAGAGAAAAGATTGATAAGAAACACTTGGGCTCAGTTGGAACAGTATCTTGACAAACTATCAAATCAATTTCCTGATGCCTCTGTAGTGGTGGCAGGCGACCTAAATGCCAGAACTGGACAATCTGATGAGGCTTTGTATGCCCATTTCCGCGAAACAGTCCCCATTATAGAGGAAACCCACCCAATACCAGCTAGAGTCTCAAAGGATAAAGGCTGCAATTATGCCGGCTTATGCCTACTACACTTGGTCAACAAGTTGGACTTGGTTATATTAAATGGCCGTACAGAGGGGGAGAAGGTCGGAGAATTCACATTTATATCTAACAATGGCGCCTCCACAATTGACTATATAATCGTGTCGTATGATTTTCAAAACAGAGTTCTGGAATGTAAAGTGGAGGAGCGCTTAGACAGTGACCATCTGCCATTAAGTGCACTCGTAGCTGCGGGAAAGGATTTATCCTGCGCTGAGAAAATCGAGCATTCGAGCCCTACAGCTCTGGAGCTCAGATATTCGCGTATCAGATGGACAGATGAACTGCATAAGGAAATTTCAAGTAGGCTATGCTCAAAGGAATTCCTCACTAAGAGAGAAAACCTTATAACTTCCTCTAGCCATGAACTAAAGATAAATTTATTTCAGGAGTTAATTTCACTCCTTCAAGATTCCCTGAAGGAAAAAAGGAACAGGCCAAGTAGGCAATCTTCAGCATATAAAAACTCCAAACCCTGGTTTGATCAAGAATGTCAGGACATGAAGCTAAACTTACTGAAAAAATACAAGAATTATAGATCTGCCAATTTACCCCAACTCCCCACGGGCTGGTTTGAAGATAAACGAAACTATAAAATTTTGATCAAAAACAAAAAACTCCTGGCACAGAAAAGAGAATGGAAATGCCTAATAGATGCATCCAGAGAGAGAGATTCGGCCACCTTCTGGAGACTGGTAGCAAATGGAGTGCGATCTACTTCCTCAGAAGTGGAGTATACTATACCTGCAGGGACTTGGGAGGCATTTTTTCAATCTTTATATTCAGCTCTGCCTTTGACACAGCCACTAATACAGTGTGCGGCAGGTGATGAGTGGCCTCCGGTGTCGGTTGTGGAGATTAGGAGGCTTATTCAGGCACTCAAACATAGAAAAGCCCCGGGAGCAGATAATATCTCTCCTGAGCTTCTCAAAGCCAATATTGACTGGTGGGCCCCAGTCCTTGCCACCCTTTTCACCAGCATAGATCAAACAGCAATAATACCAGAGGACTGGGGACTGGCAATCATCGTTCCCATATTCAAGAAAGGCTGTAAACTTGATCCAGCCAATTACAGACCAATCAGTCTCTTAAGCATCATTAGCAAACTTTATGCAACTCACTTACGTGAAAAGTTTGCGGACTGGCTGGAACAGGAGCACATCCTAAAGGAAGCCCAGGCTGGTTTCAGGGCACATAGATCAACTCTAGACCAAGGACTGGTATTGCAACATCTAGTGGAGAAATACACCTCAAAGAAAGGAGGCTCTCTCTATGTAGCCTTTATAGATTTCAAATCAGCTTTCGATTCGATACCCCGGCATCTACATCGGATCCCTCTGCTGAACCTGCCTCGCAGGATTGTTTTAAAGAAAAAATATGCAAAGGAAGTGATCGTGTACAACACCTTCCACAGATAAATGGAATAATGAAATTATTATTTAGCTATAAGCTGCCTTGAATCCCTGTCAGGGGAAAAATATGGGATATGGTGATGATGATGATGATGATGATGATAGAAACTGTGAGAATGATCAGGAACATACCAGAGAGTAAATCCTATTGAACTCAGTGGGACTTCTAAGTACAAATGTTTAGGATTGCAGTGGGACTTACTTCTGAGTAGACAGTGTAAGGTTCCATTCACAATAACACAGCACTCATTTCAAGACATTATAGCAACATAAGAGAGGAAGAAATAATTTTATTTTTTAAACCCGTTGTGGTTCTCTTGAAAGAGCAAGTTATGTTCAGAAGACAGTGGAGGAGAAACTTTGAAAATCTGCTGATGATATAAGAGTCCTTTGATTAACAATTCTTGCACATGTGTGCTTATTATACCATAAACATGACCTTTATAAAAATATTAGGAAAAACCAACTGTGGAACTTGCCAGGTCAAAGCTTTTTAAATGTCAACAAATACAACGCCTTTACATTAATGTGGCATTACAGTATCTAGCAATAGATTTGCTAGCAAACTTTCCCCTGGGGGTTTAATGTTTATATTTAAGGTGTATTTAATGGTGGTGGGGATTTGTCTTGATCACTGATGGCATACATACATTATTTAATTGTATACCACCTTTCCACAATTCAAACCATGCTCAAGGCAGCTACCAACATTAAAACCCCCCTGTAACTACAACATAGCAAGTCATAATCAATAAATAAAACATTAAAAATACAAAACCAAAGAGCCATTTCCACATAACTCTAAAATAAAGATACGAAAACTCCATAAACAGCACCCCAGCCTTATATATTTACTTCCCCATCCAGAATTATGGGAAGTCTAGTTTGTTAAGAGTACTAGGAATTGCAGATTGGGAGGTGGGGTAATCTCCAGTTCCCAGGATTACTGAGTGCATGTGCTTTAAAAGTGCCTTAAATGTGTGATGTGTTTGTGTGATGTGTTTGAAACCACTTTGTGTTGGATGTCTACAATATTTAGTTAAATACAACGAAATGCCATAATAGAAGAAAATAGGTGAGGCATTGTCTCTCCCCTCTCTCTCTCTCTCTCTCTCTCTCTCTCTCTCTCTCTCTCTCACACACACACACACACACACATTGCACACTGATGTGAGGGTAGATGTTGTTCTTTTTACTTTTTCTTAAGTTAGCTATAAACAGCATTATAGATGCTACATACATAAAAATACTAGATAATCATCTCAACACTAATACTCATTTTTTTAAAAAAACCCAACAACCCTGTGGATACATTCCAAAAGACTTTACTAGAAATAACTTACAGCAATATTTCTTAACTCAAGACCAACAGTTGCACAAATAATGAAACAGCTTGCTTCACATACGCAAAACAATTGTAAACAACTTAAACTTGCCTTCTCGTGCTCAATTGTAAACCCATAATTAGTACCTGGTGAAAACCTGTCATGAACTGGCAGAACAACAGGGAGGAGGAATAGGAACCTGGCGAGGGAGTGTAGCCATGAGTGGGACACACTGGGGCAAGCTGGGGTTGGGGAAGGAGAGGTTGGTGTAGGAAGTACTCACGGGGTGACGGAGGATGACAAGGGGATGGGGGTCAGTGTGCAGGAACCAGAGCAGCAGGACCCATCACCAAGAGCCAGAGGAGGCCCTGTCTCCACGAACCTGGCAGGCTTTGACATGTAGGGAGCAGTGGGAGTGGCTCCCTAAGAGGCTGGCTGAAGCAGACAAGGGCCCATAGCCCAGCTCCCTAGCTGGTTGGGTGGGGCTCACTAGCTCTGAGAGGAGGTGTGTGATTCCTCAGCTGAAGTAGGCTCAGAACAGATAAGGGTCACATGCCTCCAAGCCCAGATGCTGCAATCAGCATGCAAAGTGAAAAAGGACAGCAAAGCTGAGGTGCTGTGTCTGCTCAACTGCCCATGTTGATGGACCTCAGCTTGTATACTCCAGGATCTCTGTGGGACTGTTGCTTTGGTTTGGGCTTTGGACAAGTTGGTTGACCCTGGACTGGGGATTAGGCATACTGACATGCTGCCAGGTAGGCCAGCGATTCTGTACAAAGGCTTTCTCTAATGCAATGCTGTATTATAGCTGTCTTGTCTGATACTCTGTTCTCTTAGTCTAAGAAACTATGTTAGTGTAACCATCAAGGGTATACTTCCAACATCTATTAAGCCAATCCTTGCGTATAGGTGTCACAAAGTACAAGACCTTTACATTAACGTAGCATTACAGTGACTAGCAATAGATTTCTTGGGTTTTAATGTTTGTACTTAAGGTGTATTTAACAGGTGTAGGGAATTTGTATTATCAGCTGCATACACACCAATTCCTGGTAACTAGCTTTTAAGTTTGCTACGAGTTGTAAACTGTAGTTTCCCAGGATTCTTGAGCGAGTCAGATGTGCTTATAGTGTTTGGTGGGTTTGTGTATAGCCATACCTCTTTGTTATGAATATAGAATCATAGAATAAAATCATAGGCTGGGAAGGGACACCGAGGGCCATCTAGTCCAGCCACCAGTGGAATCGCTGCTATACAAATGTTTTTACTTCATACTAATGAAATGCCAAAATAATATTATTATAGGGTGGTGTATCATCCACAGCTTCCAAAGTCCTTCTAGCTTGGGGCAGAAGCTAAGATGTTGGATGTATTTTGTTTTCCCCTTGTGTGCATCCAATTCTCTTTGTAACTGTTTCCCACAGATTTCAATGGTGTGATAATTATTTATGCCAATTCCATACCCCCCAACATGTTGAGTCCCAAAACTAGGATGCAAGTCTTTCTGTCCGCGCTCCCATCTAAGATAACAGAGCCCAAAAGACACACATTTCTCAGTGCCATGCTCTCACGCATATTTCTGTGTGTTGCACAAGATGGTGGCCCTGAAAAAGCCACGGTTTTTTTGAAGGGGGGGCGGAAATCTTAGTGCAAAATCACATGCGATCACTGCGACCAAAATGGCTACTGTGCTCTTGCAGGGGGAAAAACCAGGATGTCCTGTTTTTTCCAAGACTCTTGAGGGGGTGTGCAATTCTAGGCTGGCATAGATGGGGGTGTCTCGCTAGTGAATAATGGGGCCTTATGAGATTTAAAGGGTGCCTTCAACTTGCCCATCCCAATGTGTGCTGTAACACCAGCTATTGTTAGCAGGAATGCTCATGGTAGATCTTTGCCTACAGAGCTTTCTGTACACATAACAAGGGCCTCTGCAGCATATGAGGCCTGCCCACCAACAGAGTTCATCTTTTCAGGCAGCAAAGATGCCTGCAATCTCTGCTCTTTCTTTACCAGTGGAGCTATGGGGTCAGGCTCGCTCTGCCCACCTGTTTTGTCATATATACTAGTAGCATGCCAAAGAACAATCTAGCAATTGTATTATTTAAGTTGCCTGTGGGAGTAGGAGAGAAAATAAGAGTTAATTGTCAATCCCTGTGTTAGATCTCAGATGACTGTAAGAGTTCGACTCATTGCTCTCACATCAGGGTTCATCGCTGATCTGTCATTGCTTCACTGTTTTACACACAATGACTCTCAGTCAGATGTCTGAACTGTTTTTATTGGCAACACTCAATAGGGGGAAAGTGTGAGAGTTAAAATCTGAAAGTTCTATTTGTTAAGGTGTGTGCGTGTGTGACTCATAGAAATTGCCCCTTGAAATCAACAAGGATGCATGGAGGTGACCTGGAGCTGATATTCCCTGGAGTGGAATTAATTGAAGATCATATGTATATATCCTTTCATTCAAAAGTACTAGAACTTTTGAACAAAAGTTTGGAACTTTTTTTATGAGCTACTGAATGGAAGTTTGATCATTTCAACTGCATAGCGCTGGCCGGCCCAGTATTCTGTACTGGTTATGTAACTTACAAATTGGTATATTTTAAAAAATGGATGATTAGATGTTACAGTGCTGTATATTTTTCTTCCACATTGGCCCTCTTTTGGTGTTGCAGGATCCAGGAGATAAAATCAAAGCTTTTTCTCCTACCCATTTTCTTGTCTATTCCTTTTGACAGTTTCAGCAATAGTCTGATGTATTTATATATCTAAGATAACCTTTTCTGGCTCAACAACTTTGGGGGGGTGTCCATATTTTTACCTCTTGAAATATGGCAACCCTAATCCAAGTATCAAATGATATTTAGGATAGGATGCTGGAAATTAATATATATATATAATTTTTAAAAAAAGTTCAAATGCTAATAAGCCTTGGGAAGAGTATCCATTTGGAATGTGAAAGCTGGGTTTTAGCTGCTAGCATTTCCTGCCAGTACATGTTTCTTCCAACCCCCATGAGAATAGCACTTCTTCAAACAGAAGAGCTAGAGTAAGGAGCAGTGGGAAGCAATTATTGTACAGTCCCTTTTGGCATAGCCTAAATAGCAGGGACAGGGCCAAGATCTGTGCAGGGCAAACATAGCTATTATTTCACGTCTTTCCTCCCTGCAGTTTACCTTAACGCTTTATTTGCTGAACCACAGCTTAGGCTCAGAGTAAATAACAGAGGATCTAATCCGGAACACTTTCATCATAAAGAAAGCCACACAGTCCTTGTTTAAAAAGCTCGATCTGTAGAATATTTAAGAGGTTTTGGGAAATATCAGGTACTATGTTTCTGGATTTCTTGCCTCTCTCCCCTAAACAAAACAACATTGTTGCTTTTGTACCCAGAGAACAATGCTTTGTTTCAACCAAAATAATTACACAATGTGTCCACAAAGGAACACACTGCTCTTCTTCTGATCTCCTTATTTCACAGATGATTTCACAGTCATGTGGGATCAAGAGCAGCATGTGTTGCCTCCACTTCAAATTTTCAGTTAAAAACACCTCCTTGATTAGGAACTACATTAAGCTCTCATGTTATCTGTCAATTGATGAATATGAAACTTAAGCATTTGTTAAATGACTGGCGGGGGGGGGGGAGACACCAGATGTCTAACAAGGTGAGAATATTTTGCTATTGCTAGATAGTTGTTCCTTCTTACTTGAAGAAAGTTGGATTGTGTAACATAGGTGCATGTATGTGGAACTCCTACTGTCTTTTGAAGAGGAGGAGGATTTTGTGTTCTCAGCGTTCAATTCTTTTTAAATGTCCAATATAATTAGATGCATATTCAAGAACTACAGCATTGAAGGGAACAGGGACACCAGCTCCATTAGAAATTAATTCAGTTCAGTAGAAATGAATTCATTTTAATTTAATTTTCTAGTCAAAGCTAAGATAAAACACATCAGATGCCTATCAATCAATCGTTCTAATTAGCAAACGACAATAGAATGAAAGGTGGCTTTATATTAATATGTTTGAATGTTTCAAATAGATAATGATTATGTCATTTTCATTGTTAAGAGCATGAGTCATGCCACATTTCCCAAGAAAATAATTTGTTCAACATTGCCAGGGGTATTGAAGATTCACATGAGTATTTTTTAGTTGTTGTATGATGCCAGTGAATGGTCAAGTGATTCCTTTGTGCGCCATCTACCCAAAACCCAAGCTGTTTCACTTAGACTGGATATTACCACCCAAAAATGCCAAGTGAATCGGCACTGAGATGTGTGTACAATCATGTTCATTCAAACATGCATGCAGCACATGTTGTGAACAAGTACATTTACAAGTGCATGCATACATTGGATGGAAATATTTGACCCTCCAGATGTTCCATCAGCACCAGCCAGGATGAACAGTGGTCAAGGATTATGGCAGCTATAGCACAGCAACATCTTGGAGATTTGCTGGTTATCCATCCCTGAGATTCCCTAAATCAGAAGCCAGTGGGGAAAGCATATATGGTATATGTGAAACAAACTAAAAAGTCTTGTTCACTTACCTCTTAAGACACAAGGGAATGTCATGAATAAAAAGAGAAGGGACATAGAAGTTGATATTTTGGCAAATCCTAGACATCAATATTTTAAAAATGTAGATTTACAATTTATGTCACATGGAAATGCCAACAGTTTTGAAATTTTCCATAGTGGCGTTCATACATTTTGCATTTTTTTCTGTCCACGTTCTTTGGAAAGAGCTGTTCAGAAATAAAGCTGGAAAGTTAATATCTGCTCTGCCAAACCATCATTATTAATTATGTATATATAGAGGAAAAAATGAAATTTACTCAGGCTAGTCAAAAACAATAATTTATCTTCAATGATGACAAAGTCAATGGCAAGTTGAAAGTTTCAGATGTTTTCAGTTTAACAAAAAAAACTGGTTGAAAAAATGGCACTCATTTTTTCCATACTTTTTTTTATTATTTTGAAGTGTCTTGCTCCATTTCCAACCTCTGAAAAAATTATCCTCTCATTCCCTCTCTCAAGTGTGAAACACATTCACTTGTAGCTAGATGTCAGGAAATAATAGCTTCTCCATGTGATCAATCAATATGTGGCTCAGTTATTCTCCACCCCCTGTAATATCATTATCCAACACAGAGACAGTGGTGCAACATTTTAAATGCACACTTTCTATATTGAAAACACTTGAGAGAAAGAGAAAAAAGTAGCTTCGTTGCAAGCATATAACCTAGTTGCAATAAGGAAGATATCAATGCTAATTTTAAGTATGTAGATTTGCAGCTGCATACTACAAATGGGTCAGCGGATGCCAGCAATATGCTAGACATGCAAGGGTATTAATGTCCCCCCCTTCAAGAACTGTGTAATGCAGTCAAAACTGGGAACTATGCTGGAAATTCAGCAAAATATCAGTGCTCTCGTTCTACAAAAATCCTGGAATTGATCTATTTATGAGGGAATATGCCCAGGTGCCCAGTACAAAATAAGTGGATTGTTTTATCCAATTTGACAGGTTTAGTTGTAGCTTGTGAGTGGGAAGGCAGAGGTAGTGGCACCTTCTGAGTGGTGGCACTGCATTCCTTGGTGCCAGGTGAAGCAGAGATGGTGCGTTCAGGGGACTCTGAATTGTTGGTGGTACAGTGGTACCTTGATTTAAGACCGTAATCCATTCCGGAAGTCCGGTCTTAAAACAAAGCAGACTTAAAACAAGGCGTGCTTTCCCATAGAAAGTAATTGAAAATGGATTGATCCGTTCTAGACAATGAAAAACGCCCCCTAAAACA
The DNA here is from genome assembly GCF_964270895.1 of Podarcis filfolensis. Classification (NCBI taxonomy): domain Eukaryota; kingdom Metazoa; phylum Chordata; class Lepidosauria; order Squamata; family Lacertidae; genus Podarcis; species Podarcis filfolensis. The sequence continues at coordinate 18,999,439 of NC_139614.1, forward strand.
GCAATTTAACACAAATTTTACTGTCTAACGAGACTATTGATCCATAGAATGAAGGCAATAATCAGTGTACTGCACTATAAAATAAATAAGACAGAATTGTAGATGAAAAAAAATTACATTTTCCCCTTACGTGCACTGATGATAGTCATTGTTTGGATGGGGGCGGGGTGCTTTTATCCATTTCTGCAGTCACACAATCAACCAGTAGCTGAACTGGGTTCCACACAGTTACAAAAACAAGTCACAAAAACAAAGCCACAAGCCACAGTCACAGGTCAGCCCCATAAAATGAAGTCACAGTCAAAAAACTGAAAAAGCCACACAAATCAAAGCGCAAAAAAGATAGCAAAAACAAAACCTCCAAATATCACCTGTGTGTTGTGTGGGTGCTCAGGATTCAACAGCGGACAGACTTAACAGGAAGCCTCTGATTAGCAGCGAGGGGCTCAATTAACAAACGAAACACACTTAGCAGGAATCAGATGATGAAAAGCGACCCCTAAAACAGCAGCCAGGCCTGCACTGTACTGCATTGGTACACATACCTGCAGACTTGCCACCAACAACCCAGGATGGCACCATTTTCACTCTCCTTTGTAAGCCACTCCCCCTGAGGAGGGGCTACGATGCCTGCAACTTTCACCCAGTTCTGTCCAAAGGAAAAATAATTATAGCCATTCTTTGTTTCCTCATGATATTAAAAGCTTCATTTTCTGAATCCAGCTGCACTGTCTGAAGTAATTAAACTTATAGGTCTTATTATTGCAGAGCTAGTGTTCTTCTGGCTGCTAATTTATTTTGAGCTTTGCGGGGTGATCAACTGTTAAAAACTTCGTACTTATGTACAAATGATTTTATTTTTTTAAGGTTGACTTGAACATGTAAATGTCAATATAAGGTTGCTCCATCTTTTTAGGGAATTTCAGAGGATAGTAACTTTAAAAATCCTAGGACTGAAATCCCTGGGTTTACAAAATATGGGCTGGCAAGCATATTTGAGAGAAGGATTCTGATAAGATATCTGCTTCTTGAGACTAATCGTACAGCTGACAGGAAAGAGTTTAGAAATGGGCACATTCACAGTGATAGGATCTATAGATTCCCCAGAAGCAAATTCTTCTTTCTATCTACTTCACACACAGCAGAAAATGGTGCATACAGCTGTCCGAGATGTTAACAAACGGTTAGCAGGGGAGAGATGTAAATAGTACTTCTCACTGCTAAAAAACTTGAATAGTTTTTACAAGAGTGGAACACTGATGAGCAGTTATGAACAATGATAACATCAATGCACTCAGAATGTACTGGACTTTTCTTGTCCTAGAGGTCTTTTGTCTTTGCTTTCATACTTACAAAGGACAATCAAAAGAGGAGTGCCGTATGAATCTCTTTAGAAATAGCGCTTGAAATAATCCTTTAAACTAGAGGAGGATGGAAAGATGTGATTGCCATTTGCAAATATATTAGGCACGCATGGACATAACTGAATAGTGCAAATACAAATTACTTGAGATGCAACAAAAGCAATTTGTGTAAGAATCAAATGCCCAACATTTAAAATGTTTGTTATCTTAGTGCATGTATTATGTATGTTGAAATCAATTTACATAAACATGGGGAAAACTGCTGGCACTTTGCATTTTTTTATATCTGTTAATGTCACAGTCAGTTTAGGAGCTTCAAGTTGTTACTGCTGTGGAAATATCATGCATCATGTTATTCATAACATTTTATGTTCTGTTAGACTGTATCTGATCCCATTGTTGGAATGTTGTCATAGCCCTCAGATCAACAGCCCTCGGTTCCCTGATGTAGCATCAAACAGAAGTGAAAGAATCACTGGAAGTTACAGGGAACCTTCAGTACAGTGGTACCTCGGGTTAAGAGGTTAAGAACTTAATTCGTTCTGGAGGTCTGTTCTTAACCTGAAACTGTTCTTAACCTGAAACACCACTTTAGCTAATGGGGCCTCACACTGCCACTGTGCCACCGCCACGCGATTTCTGTTCTTATCCTGAAACAAACTTCTTAACCCGAGGTACTATTTCTGGGTTAGCAGAGTCTGTAACCTGAAGCGTCTGTAACCTGAAGCGTATGTAACCCGAGGTACCACTGTATTGTAAAGTATCTCCTACACTCAGAAAGAGTTTGATTTTGCCTAAATCCATTTCCCGTGCTGCTTTTTAAAATGATGCATTTTAATGTAGAAATCATATGTACACTTTCTTGAGAGTCAATCCAACTGTGCAGAATGGGATATGCTTCTGAGTAAGCATGCTTAGAATTTTGCTGCACGAATCACTGTGCACTTTATGTAAGAAGGCATGTAGGTATGGGACTTTCCAAACAATTGCTTCATTGTTAAGAATCCAGGCAATATTGCTTCAGCTAAGGCATAACGGTTTTGTATTTTCCAAGAGCTAGAATTGCAATTTTGAATTGATAGTAAAATGCCATTCTCCTCCTAGCAGGAATATAGTTGTGTAGTTGTTATACGCTATCCAATTGGATAGTGTATATGAAGTAAATGCCAATACCTCTTTCTCTCCCTCCCTCCCTCCCCCCTCTCTCACACACACTCCTTACATGTTTTTGTGTGACTCTTAACTCCTAATTTTTTTTGAAGAGTTTTCCAGTACTGATGCTGTAAAATGATCAAGGTTATTAGTATGTTCCCCTGCCCTTTCCTTGAGAAACTAAGAGCACAGCAACTGGTGTGGTGTATATTGCTTATTGGGATTATACAGAGGCTTCCCCCCTCCCTCTGGGAAAAGGTCAGTCATTGTACCTGCTGCCATTCAGATATCATGTCTTTAAAATAAATCATAAGTTCAAGTTCAGGCAAAACTGTCAGATTTCTGATGGGGAAGGAAAGAGTCTTGGTGGATATGCTGTCCTGTCGCTTCATTTGCCCTGCATATCTCCCTCATTTAATTTTATCTATATGCCAGCAGTATGACATCTTTTAAAAACTGAAGGTAGATTTAGACTCACATTCATTGATTAGAAAAGTCCTATGTCTATTTCACAGGAAGGATTTGCCAGCTAACACACATTTAAGTCATTAGGCTTGCATGGAGCGTAACACATGGCTGTACCTGCTGTGACTTGGGTAAGAAGCATGGAGCAAATCTTTGGGACAAGAAGGAAATGAAAGTTTTTACTATTGGTGATATTCTTGGGTATGGATTTGCCAAGTTCGTGATATTCCAAAATAGATTTGTCATTCAGAGACATGGGCATGACCAATATGTCCAGGAGCCAGACAGATGTAGTGCATTACTGTCAGACAAGGCTTGGAGAAACCCTAAGATACACACTTGAGTTGTATTGGCAATTGTGTGTCATTGAGTGTTCTAGTTTGTTAATGATCCAAGGGCCAAGCAGTCAGGCAAGCATACTGAAATTTCAGATTGTATTTTGTACCTAATGCAACTAGTGGCTCTGATAAATGAGGTGCTCTGGGTGTTCTGCTGAATGCAGAAGAGATCATGGACTTAGAGATCTGGCCAAAGTGTTTGGGTGATATCTGGGAATTTCTTGCTGTGAACTCTGTGGATTTATAAAAATGCTATCCCATCTGCCTGGAAATTCTCAAGCTTCCCAACGTTCAGTTAGTCAAATCCCAAGATATTAGATTAGTGCTGGCAAGGAACTTATGAAAATCAATATTACGACCAACCCTTGCATCATCCTCAGTGACCAAAGAGCCTTCTCTTTTTTGAAAATGTAAATATAACCCATAGATCTTAGATGCAGCCCTCTTTATTGGGAGTGGCCAATCTGTGGCTGTCCACGATTCTGTTGGATTTGGGCTCCTCCCATGAGCTTGGGGTCTTGGGAGAGGGATCAGACAATATCTGGAGGGCACAGGGTTAGCTGCCCTTTTTCTGTATGCTATAACAGTCATTCTTATTTAATCTCTTCTGTTCAATTACAATATTGCACTGAAGTACTGAACCAAAGTAACAGTCTATCTAGCCAAGTTTCTCACAGCAGTGCCTTAAATACTTCTGACTCCCACAGGTCAATTTAGCCAATATTTAAGCAGCTGATAAATGACTGTCTGGTTGCCTAAGATGAGTGCTGACTTGTATTATTCTTTTATCACTTCCCCTCCCATAATGGCGCTCTTCTAAAGGTCGGATTCAATTTCCACTTTCACAAGTGTTGTAAATCACAAGAGATTCCATGGAAGTCAGTGTACAATGTGAAATAAATATGAGCCATAAATTGATATACTTGATTTATAAGACCAGTGCTTCCCTTTCGCTAAACTTTTTTTTTGTCAGGTGTTTTAGAGAGCAATTGAAAAGATGGTAAAAGCATGTTGTCACATAATTTCGTCTCCAGCAGATTTCCTACCAAAAGTAGGAGAGTTGATAATTTGATATAGCAAGTTAATTCAATCATTTACTGTGAGCCTTCAATTAGATGTATTAAAATGCAACTCTGGTTAACAGCTTTTCTGGCTGCAGTTAACACATTCGAAGTAAATCCATCCAATGATTTTATATAATAATTGTAATTGCAAAAGAAACTCTTAACTTATATAAAGGAATCAAGTTTCTTACCTTCTACTCATTCTTTATCTTTCAGTGGAATATTTTCAGCAGGGAGGAAAATGACCACTGCATTTTGTTTGTGGGGTGCTCTGTTTGTTTGTTTAGGTGGGGGGGGGGGTTGGACACTCCCCTGCCAGTTTTTGCAGTCTGCTACCCGCCTGTCAGATTAAGAGAATACAGGCATATTTTAAGAATTTCACAGGATTCAAAGAATCTTAATTAGCTGTGAATTGATGTTCTGGAAGTATACCAAAAAATACAGGAGTCATTGTAAGCAGAGATAGGACTTGAATATTCCCAGCTTTCAGACAACCGAATATGTTGTGGTCTGTGATGGGGGCAAACCACAAGAAAAATTGAGGTCCGTGTTTAGCAGGTGCCTGCTTATCACAGTATGCAAAGGAATTGCTTCATTTCCATCTGGGTCCCAGAGAACGCTCAGAAGCAGCATTAGCAGGGGACACTAGCTCACTGAAATTCTTGATCACCCTAACCTGTGACAATAGTCTATAGGGCTTGCCAGTTACACTGAAGAACTGTTTTGGTCAGAATTTCAGATAATAGCTCAATACCACATTTTGTTCTTTTTTTAAGAGAGCAGGTTCTTACTCAGTTCTTCAGGCTGCTTGGTAAGATTAGCCTTTAAAGTTCACTGTAAAGCCTCATAATTCGTTTGGAGAAATAACATTAGTTCATTTATTAAGAGCAAAGAGAAAACCTTTAAAAGTGTTCTAAACACAAATGTTCGTTTTATTATTATTAAACACTCACTCCTTCTCTCCTCCAACCCCACCTGTCTTCTAAGCTGTTTCCCTTCTGCCATGGGGTCCTATATGTGTGTGTGGCTTTGTAAGACGAATCAGATGGTTATTTGGCTTCATTCTACCTTATTTGGTGCTTCATTAAGCACAGACAGGCAGAAAGAGGAAGACAGTAACAGATCCTCCAAACATTGGAGTGTATGGCAGGATGTCCCTGTTTTCATCTGAGAAAGTTTGGAGGGTATGCAGTAAGACACAGAATCGTTCCTTAAAGACCCAAAGTGTGAGGTCCTCAAAGTTACACAACCATCTGTTTTGTTGAACTGATTAGATTGGGGGGGGGGGATGGAAACCTGTGCTTTATGCCTTTGCCCAAGCAACGTTTTCATGGCGCATGAGCCATTGCCTCCACAGAGAGTAGTGGCCCTTCAGCACAGTTGAAGAGCCTGGCAGGCTTTTGTGTGTGTGTGTGTATTCCTGCCAGGCTGCCAAGCCAAAGAGACTGATGGCTGACACTCTTAACTGACTTAGTTTTAAGTGCCTGTTATCTACAATACAATGAAACCAGATTAAAAATCTATTATGTATGATTTCACTTTTTTTTCCCTTTCCCCTCCTTTCTTTGTATAGGAGGTACATGCCAGAGCCCTGCTCTTCCAGCCCTGGTACGTCCTCCAGCCCCAGCCCTGCAGCCTCCGTTGGATATCAAACCCTTTCTTCCATTCCCTCTGGACACTGCAGCAGCTGTCAATCTCTTCCCCAACTTCAATGCAGTAAGTACTCTACTGCAGATGTTGTTTCCATTTCTTATGTCATCCATTGAACTCATTTTTTTTTAAAAAAAAATATTTCAAGCCAAAGAGATAATCAGTGCTCACACATATGCAGCTCCCACCCCGTGGTTGTTTGGCGTGCAACAGTTATAGGGTTCAGGGGGGCAAATCCCCTGGAGAATTAGCAAGAAAACAAACCCATACCACAGAAGAGTAATTTACTTCTAATTTGTATATGTCGGATTAGTAACGGAAATTATCGGGGCTAATGAAAGAACATGTCCATTCCTGCATTTTCTAGTAATTAAATATGAATTAATATTTAACAGTGTTTGCTCATGGGTTCTAAGCAATTGCTCAAAATAAGTATTTAAATTATTTTTGCTGACAAATAATTAACACAGGCTGATTAATCCCTGAGTGATAGCATGCAAGTTTATTATTTCTAAAAACAAAACAAAAACAAAGCACCTCTGACTGGAAAAGCCAAGGGTCACCGTGTGTGTGTGTGTGTGTGTGTGTGTGTGTGTGTGTAAACCAAAGTATTTAAGCTCTTTTCTGATAGAGCTGTTTCCAGCTTGCTAGAAATTGAAGACAAGAATGTAAATCAAGGTTGCAGGAAGTGCCTTTGTATTCCTGAAATTCGAACAAGTGTTCCAGCCCCTTGGGATCCATTGCCAGCTGATGTTAGACACGTTCCTAGGTTCTGATGTTTAGGTGGCCACTGAAGTCATTTTTCTTTAAGATGACTTTCCCTAAAATGCTTTCTCAGTCTTTTTATGGAAAATTAACTGTACAATTGTAGAAATAGGTTTTTTAGGGGGGTGCTTTTTTTTTTAGATTATTGAGTCTGTATCTTTGTATTTTACCTTGTTGTGCACTTCCATGGTAGCTTCTTTCTGTGGAGCAGTTGATAAATCTGAAAAATAAATAAAATGGAAACAGCTTCTCAGCTCTTATTAACAAAGGTGGGTTGTAACCAGAACAGTATGAGTTTATCCTGAAAACCTGCCTGGGCAAGGTAGCTCTGTCTGATTTCAGCCAGTTACTCTCTCCTGCTTAGGGTTGCCATACGTCCAGAATTTCCCGGACATATCTGGAATATTGCTGTCTCTAGCAGCAGAAATTGGTAAAATGTTCAGTGTTTGAAATATGGTAACCCTGCTGCTGCTGCCATTCCCTATATCTTCCTTGGTGCAGTTGTGGATGACTCCTTGACCCCCATGAGCAGATTGGGGACAGTGTTCAGGGGGTTGCTGTGGGGAGGTCTTTAGGCAAATGATTGTCTGGATACAACCCAAAGTTTTAAAAGAAAACATATCCATTAATTGTACAAATAAAGTACTACTAATGAACAGTTTTTTACATGGGACGTGGGTGGCTCTGTGGGTTAAACCACAGAGCCTAGGACTTGCCGATCAGAAAGTGGGCGGTTCGAATCCCCGTGATGGGGTGAGCTCCCGTTGCTCAGTCCCTGCTCCTGCCAACCTAGCATTTCGAAAGCACATAAAAGTGCAAGTAGATAAATAGGTACCACTCCGGCGGGAAGGTAAACGGCATTTCCGTGTGCTGCTCTGGTTCTCCAGAAGTGGCTTAGTCATGCTGGCCACATGACCTGGAAGCTGTATGCCGGCTCCCTCGGCCGATAAAGCGAGATGAGTGCCGCAACCCCAGAGTCGGTCATGACTGGACCTAATGGTCAGGGGTCCCTTTACCTTTACCTTTAATGAACAGTTTGCACACACTCCATTCTTCGGCATAACAATGGTCTTAGGCTAGCAATAGATCCCTGGCACCAGGATTCTTTTGGGTTCCAGCAATGCAAGGAGATTTCAATCTCTAACCCCACCTACCTTGAAGTAAGCCCCATTTTCAATAAAACTTCTCAGCAGACATGGTTAGGCTTGAAGAAATAGACGGTACCCCATACTGCACCAAGTGGTGGTTGATATCCTTCTACCCTATTAGTAATAGGATTGCACAGATAGAGAAAAAAGGAGTGTGTGTGATGCAAAAGCTTATATATTTGTATTTGCCTTATAACTGCTTTTGTGCCGTGAGTTCATGAACTGGATGTAAATATTTTTGTGAGTCTTAGGTTGGGTTTAATTAAATAGCTCAGTTAGCTATATAATAATGCTATATTCGCTTTATCTTTTGACATTATATAAGCTTTTAGGTATTTTCATCCTTGCTGGGTTTTTTTATAGTTTTGCATAACACCCAGGCTGGACTTTTTCTTTCTTTCATCTTTTGGACACCATTCCACGTTGGCTTTAATTTGCTGAGGTTTGATTTTTCGAGGCAAGGTTTAAGCTCTAACTGCATATTTTACATGGCTTAAAAAAGACACCAAAAACTTCTATTCCTCTCTTTTTCTTATTCTATCATTATTACCAAAGCAGTCATGAGCAAAGCAAGGCAAAATGAGATACAAGTACTGACATTAGCAGGAGAACTGGCATTATAAAGGTGTATGTAGGCAATGTGATATCCTGTGAATCAGCAATTTCGCAAAGGCTAGAGGTGCATTGTGGGTGGCATTGCTTGCAATTAATTCATAGTTGTCCAAACCAACATTAAATGCCAAAGTTTCTGTGCCATTATAATGAAGTATAACAATAATTTAACAGAAGATATGTTTTGCAGTAATTTAGAAAATCAGAGAGCTAAGAATGGAGCTACATATTACGGGAGACTGGGAGCATCACCCCAAATTGGCTTCTCTGTGTCAGATTCCACCCTTCTTTCTCATAACCAGTAGAATCATTACTCTTGTATCATGACACCAACATAATAATAATAATAATTTATTATTTATACCCCGCCCATCTGGCTGGGTTTCCCCAGCCACTCTGGGCGGCTTCCAACAAAATAATAAAATACAATAGTCTGTCAAACACTAAAAGCTTCCCTAAACAGGGCTGCCTTCAGATGTCTTCTAAAAGCCTGGTAGTTGTTTTTCTCTTTGACATCTGGTGGGAGGGCGTTCCACAGGGAGGGCGCCACTACCGAGAAGGCCCTCTGCCTGGTTCCCTGTAACTTGGCTTCTCGCAGTGAGGAAAGCACCAGAACGCCCTCAGAGGTGGACCTCAGTGCCCAGGCTGAATGATAGGGGTGGAGACGCTCCTTCAGGTATACTGGGCCGAGGCCGTTTAGGGCTTTAAAGGTCAGCACCAACACTTTGAATTGTGCCTGGAAACATACTGGAAGCCAATGTAGGTCTTTCAAGACCGGTGTTATGTGGCCTCACATGTGGTGATTGTCCACCCCCACTCTGCTTCAGAGGACGGTGTTGGCACAGGTGAGAAAGTCACATCACCTTGATGCCGTGGAACAATGTAAATGTCACTACAAGGAGGTGGAGAGCACAACACATCATGAAAATTTTCTTTTCATTGGTTGCTCCATGTCTCCAGTGTTGTATAGTGATGTTACATGCATACTACCTTAAGTTAAAGAGGAAGGGGAGCCACTGGACGATGTTACTGAAGCTGCCCTGCCTTTTCTGCTCCCAACCTATTATCATATCTAATACAGTGGAACCTCTGCTCATGACCACAATCCATTCCGGAGGCCTGTCCTTATGGCGAAATGGGTCTCTGGGAGAGGCGCAGTTGTGCGTAGGTGCAGGCAGTGATTGCCCACTTCTGTGCATGAGTGAACGGCGATCACTGCTTCTGTGCAGGTGCGAACAGTGATCGCCGCTCCTGCACATGCGTGAATGGTGGCAAACCCGCCAGTTACTTTCAGGTTTGCCGTCATCGCAACTTTGAACGTCCGCGAGTGGAGGCGGTTGAAAGTAGAGGTTCTATTGTATCTAGAAACAGAGATTGTGCTGTGGATGACAAGCTACCTAAGTTTGCTGCTTTGCTATTTAGCCAAATACTCTTGTGTGAAATCCGATCACTTTGGGGATGGAGCTTCTGGGCTTCATCACACATGCCATAGTGTGTGTGTATATGCTTAGCAATATGACCTTTGCATTCTGCTTCAGTTTTCTGACATGCCGTATCACACTTTGAGTTCCATTTGCCTCTTTGACCTATATAGTACTGAAACATAGGCCACACTGTGTTTCGATGCCCAAGCCTGTTAACGACATTTTGTAAACACATACATTGGCTAAGAAAGTCTAGTGTATTTCTGGAAGCTTCTGTAAGTTCATCCCAGCCTGAGAAATCTACGGAGACATGTCAAATTCACTAGAACATTATCAGCCTAAGGAAAGATAGGCTACAAATTAGATTTGACTTAACAGGACAATTTGACAAGGACATACCTTTTAATGTCTCTGAAGAGAGTTTATACTCCTCAAACAGTGATTTTACATTTATTACATAGCTTCTGAGAATTTTCCTCTGTGTGTATGTGTGTTTCTTGCCAGATTGATCTGAGTAAATGTAACCATCCATTTTAATTTCCAGTGATAAATCCAAAATATACCGTAACATATAGGACTGTTCCACTCTGATATTCTGCATGTTCCAATGATAAATTAATGAAAAATGCTGCAGTTTACACTTAGCAAAGTTTCTTCATTTTCTAAAATGAAGTAAATGTGATCCAATGCAATCTGTGTCCTTCGATGTCTGAACTGCCTGCTTGTGTGGTAAAATGGTTAATAATAATAATAATAATAATTAATAAATATAATTTATTATTTATACCCTGCCCATCTGGCTGGGTTTCCCCAGCCACTCTGCATGGCTTCCAACAAAATATTTAAATTACCATAAAACATCAAACATTAAAAACTTCCCTAAACAGGGCTGCCTTCAGATGTCTTCTAAAAGTCAGCTGTTTATTTCCTTGACATCTGATGGGAGGCTCTTCCACAGGGTGGGTGCCACTACCGAGAAGGCCCTGGTTCCCTGTAACTTCACTTCTCGCAGCAAGGGAACCGCCAGAAGGCACTCAGAGCTTGTGAATTCAGTACATAGCAATAACGGCATATGGTCGTCAGCCCACCACAAAGCATGAAATGCCACTTCCTGGCAGATGCAGATATTCCATTTAGACTGCATGTCATTGTGCTACCTTGCTAGTCTCATATAAGAGATGGAAGGTGGAAGTGAAAACCTTAGAGCCAAACTTGGCATGGCATGAAACACATTCCTGCTGCTGAATTTTTTTTTTTTAAAAAACCATTTAATAAATACCATGTAGCTGATTTATTCCAGGATTGGTAACACGTGTGAAGGAAAGATTTAACCTGCTCTTCTGCAATCCCAGTTAGAACTGCCTTGTGACAGTTGCGGGTAGCTCTGGGAGACAAGCTCTCAGTGTCACCAGCGGAAGCTTCCTCTGCTCCAAGGGCCGATTGCAGCTGCAGAAGGGTGTTTCATTCGGACCTCTGCAGAGGCAGAAAGGGTTTAAAAACCTTTCCCACTTTTACAACCCTGGTGAACCCCCCCCCGCCATGCCTGCAACTTGGGTGTGGCGGGTATATGATGCAACAAGTAACCATCACGTTTAATTTGGTTGTTGATGACCTGCCATAATAGGGGTGACTGTGGTTGGGTGCAACTGTCATGTGTTGTACCAAAAGCAGAGATGGATTTAAGGCAGTGTGACCAGTTCTGCCACACTAGGTGCTGAGCCCAGGAGGGCATTGCAACTGTGTTGTAGTGAATTGAGCACAATGGGAGGTGAGGGGGTTGCTAAATTTTGGGCTTGCACGGGGTGCTCCTGAAATTTGAAAAACCAAAGTCCACCCCTAAAAGTTGTTTTTCCAACTTCCTACTTATGTTGGGATGCTGTTTGCTCTTCAGGGTTCCACTACTACTTTATTTTAAATTAAATACCCTTCAGATTTTAGGACTGAAGGGTGACCTAAAATATCTTCAATAAAGACCTTGAAATATCTTAAAGGTAGAAAGAAATCCTGTCCACATGAGATTTGCCCCTCATAAGATTTCTCATCCCTTTTGCTAGAACTAGCTAAACCTTGAGCCAAGTAAGTTGCTGGGTAGATCCTATTACCAGGCCTGCTTATTTAGCAGGGTAATCCCTGGGATCATTTTTTTATTTATCAAACTTTATTTATTCAGCTTTGATTTGCAACTATAGTGTTTTTCACTCTACCACAATATTCTTTTTGGAAAGCTAGCTGCAGTAGCAGCATTTACAATTTATTTACGGCTATTAGCCCATAGAATATGTACAAACATAAAAACACAGGGACATAAAAACAGATATATCCGACAACAGGAGGTGAACACCACGATGCAAGGGTGGGTCATTGAGCAGAGCCAAGTGACAGCTTGGGGCCAGGAGAGCTCCAAGGGACAGATCACAGAAAAGGAAAACTGAAGACGAACTCCGACATGCACTCTCATCATAACAGTTCGATTAGTTTTGATGTTGTTGTTGGTTTTTGGTGGTTTTTGAGTGTGAGATAACCGCATTCAGAAATCTCGCCACCTGCAGAGTTACAGAAGGATCTGTATCCTGCAAAAGCAGTGTGGCGTGTGACTCAACAGGCCTGCCAACCAAGCGCAGTAAAGCAGGACCCAGGAATTTAGCCCTGGCTACGCTATGTAGGGGACAGTTGAACATTATATGTGAAAGAGATTCAACAGTTTCCCCGTCACACACACATAGCGGAGACACCAAACCCTTAGAAAATCTGTGGTTCAGCAGGTTCGATGGAAAGACATTGAACCTTGCACGAATAAATGCACGTCGGTGTGGTACTGATGAAAGAGATGACATATATGAGCAGTAGCAGCATGTGATAAGTGAAATTTCTGACAAAGTTTCTAGGTACAACTGTGTGATGATTTTGGGGACAAACTAAATAAAATAAATGAAGGCCTTCTTTTTTAAAAAATGTTTTTGCTTTGGCAAGCCTATTCAGGCATGTAATTTTATTACATGCAATTGTTTTTAAATTTCTGGTTTTGTGCGTATTTTGAGGGGGGCGGGCTAGGGACGCGGGTGGCGCTGTGGGTAAAACCTCAGCGCCTAGGACTTGCTGATCGTCAGGTCGGCGGTTCGAATCCCCGTGGCGGGGTGCGCTCCCGTTGCTCAGTCCCAGCGCCTGCCAACCTAGCAGTTCGAAAGCACCCCCGGGTGCAAGTAGATAAATAGGGACTGCTCTGGCGGGAAGGTAAACGGCGTTTCCGTGTGCTGCGCTGGCTCGCCAGATGCAGCTTTGTCACGCTGGCCACGTGACCCGGAAGTGTCTCCGGACAGCGCTGGCCCCCGGCCTTTTAAGTGAGATGGGTGCACAACCCTAGAGTCGGACACGACTGGCCCGTATGGGCAGGGGTACCTTTACCTTTACTGAGGGGGGCGGGGAACCCAATGTCACATCAACTTGTTTTTAATGTTTGGTTTTATTGCTACTTAAAAATGAATATTTTAGATTGTTCTTCATAAACTGGTTTTCTGCCCAGTAAGTGGTATATAAAATTTGTTAAATAAAAATAAATTGTCTAGAGAGGGGAATAACTTCCCTCCATTTTCCATGTATGGCATCTAGCAGGGTTGGAGCATAGAGAGAATTATAGATATCACAGCACTGCACTTTCTACTACCGGTAATTATTTACCGGTAGTAGAAAGAGGATTTTTTGTTTTACACAAAGTACTCTGTGCTGTGACAACTATGCAGAGACACTGTTATTGTTTTGGTGAATGTGATAATAGAGGGGGCAGGCATTTGGGCTAGAAGATCAGACCTACAGAGGAGGTGGCGACCACTGTTTTCACCCTTGATTCCGAAATTAATCAGTGTTATGTGGGGGAAACAACGGGCCAGCAAAATGTTTCTCTGGGGATAGTGCAAGCCAGGAGATTTCTCGCACAGCAGCAACTGAGGTAACTTTCAATGATCTTGCCATCTGATTGCATTAAGTAGAGCTTTATGAAGCATTATATAAAAACAGCATGCTAATTAGCAATCTGGTTAGCGGAACATTTGTAGGTGCTATGCGCTTAATTGTATAGTGTATGCGTACCCCCAAGTCATATTTAGAAAGAAATGTTAACAACTCAGCCATTTAAGCTGAAAACTGTAGACTGCTGTGAAAGCCCTGGAGAAGTTTCAGGTTCACGGGTTCAGTAAGAGTTTATCTAGTGGAAAAGAATGAACATTTTACTGTTTCTACTTCTGAATGCGTTTATCTATATGTAGCCCACACAATTTGTTTCCTAACTTTCATCGTAACCTCTCTCTCTCTCTCTCTCTCTCTCTCTCTCTCTCTATATATATATATATATATTAGAGAGAGAGAATGGAGGAGGTGGATTCATTTGCCAAGTACATTTTCAAGATGTTTTAACTCTCCAATGGTTTGACTTCGCCCCTGACGGCGCACTTTTCAATTGTCTCCCGAGACAGGCGGATGCCAATTTAATAGCTTACATTACATTATAGCTGCAAAATCAGATAGTGCATAAAATGCAAATATTTTCCTAATTATAACAGTTAGAGTTAAAGTATCAAAGAAACCCATTTAAATGTATTTTCAGTTGTTGCTTCCCGATATAAATATTTTCACTAGAGAGAATATGCCCTTGTTTCTACTCCTTAATTTCCCAGTGGCTTTTGATACAATTGGCCATGATATCTTCTTGGGCCATATCTGTAGACCTCAAATTGGAGGCACCATGTTGCAGTGGTTTTGATCCTATCTCTGGGGCAGGTTTCAGAGACTGGCATTGTGGGGTTGCTGTTCAGTGGCAAGGCAGTGGAGTCCCACAGGATTCCATCTTGTTCCCAGTGCCGTTTAATGTCTGTATGAAGCTGCTGGGGTAGGTAATTTGGAATGAGATGCCATCAATATGCAGAATGACACCCAGCACTACTTTTCTGAATTACGGGGCTGCAACGTCTGCAGACCAGAACATGGATGCAGTGATGGGCTCAATAAGGGCCAATAACCTGAAGCTGCATCCCAACATGACAAATACTTTGAGTTGGTGCTTCCCAGGTAATCAGGATGGACACTTTTTTGCCTGTTTTCAATGAACAGACATTTGCCTCTTTGCTTAGGCATTTCTACCACCAATTAGATTTTCCTACAGTAAATATTGGGACGCGCATGGCACTGTGGTCTAAACCACTGAGCCTCTTGGGCTTGCTGATGGAAGGTTGGCAGTTCGAATCCCCGTGACGGAGTGAGCTCCCATTGCTCTGTCCCAGCTCCTGCCAATCTAGCAGTTTGAAAGCATGCCAGTGCAAGTAGATAAATAGGTACTGCTGTGGCGGGAAGGTAAATGGTGTTTCTGTGTGCTCTGGTTTCCATCATGTGTTCTGTTACGCCAGAAGCGGTTTAGTCCTGCTTGCCACATGACCCGGAAAACTGTTTGTGGACAAACGCCAGCTCTCTCGGCCTGAAAGTGAGATGAATGCCACAACTCCATAGTCTCCTTTGACTGGACTTAACTGTCCAGGGGTCCTTTACCTTTATCTTTACAGTAAATATTCTCAGAGAGGAAAGAGCTACATGTGCACACTTTGTGCAACATCAAAGCCCTGCTTTGTCTCAGCTTCTCCTTGCTGGGCAACTGGTGAGTGAGGGAGATCCCAAAGAGCCGGATGAAATTAGCCACTATCTTAAGGTTACCAGACGTCCATGTTTCCCGGGGACAGTTCCTGGATTTATACATCAGTCCCCATACAAAATCCATTGAAGTTGAAAAGTGTCCCCGGATTCATTGAAAAAAATCTGTTAACCTTACACTATCTGGATTGTTACCTCCCCCACCCCTGCCTTAGAACCAAATTCCATGTGATGCGCAGGAATTTCATGCAAGGTTTGAGGGAGCATGTTTAACCATTCTGTGGTTATCATGCCAATAGAAATCCCTTCCATGGCTACTATTCCAAGGCTACTATTTGTTTACCACAATACACTATTTAAACCAGTTAAAACAATTCACATCCGCAAGATACAGTGGTTCCAATATATATCACGGGATTAGTCTTACTGAAGTGATGTCACAGAATCTTCTCAAATATGGAATCGAAGCTGAGGCCAAATAAGTTTGTCCCTTCTGTGCATTAAAACAGTGGTACCTCGGGTTACATACTTCAGGTTACATACGCTTCAGGTTACATACTCCGCTAACCCAGAATTATTACCTCGGGTTAAGAACTTTGCTTCAGGATGAGAACAGAAATCATGCAGCAGTGGCGCGGCGGCAGCAGGAGGCCCCATTAGCTAAAGTGGTGCTTCAGGTTAAGAACAGTTTCAGGTTAAGAACAGACCTCCAGAACGAATTAAGTTCTTAACCCGAGGTACCACTGTAGTAGAAAATGGAGAAGATAGAACAGGTTGCTTAAGGGAAGGTTCAAGAGAATCCTTTACATTAGAAGGGGCTTAGTATATTTGATGAAATACTAAAAAGTTGGTGACCTCAGGCTGGGAAGAGGAAAGGTAAAGGTACCCCTGCCCATACGGGCCAGTCGTGTCCGACTCTAGGGTTGTGCGCCCATCTCACTTAAGAGGCCGGGGGCCAGCGCTGTCCGGAGACACTTCCGGGTCACGTGGCCAGCGTGACAAAGCTGCTCTGACGAGCCAGCACCAGCGCAGCACACGGAAACGCCGTTTACCTTCCCGCTATAAAGCGGTACCTATTTATCTACTTGCACTTAGGGGTGCTTTCGAACTGCTAGGTGGGCAGGAGCTGGGACCGAAAGACGGGAGCTCACCCTGCCGCGGGGATTTGAACCGCCGACCATACGATCGGCAAGTCCTAGGCACTGAGGTTTTACCCACAGCGCCACCCACGCCAGGGAAGAGGAAATACATTGGTAAATTCTCAGCTATGGGGTGCTGTAGAAGGGAAGAGTTAAAGGGGACTTTTTATAGAAAGAGCCTAACAGACTTGCATAGGAATGAGGCGATGGCTGGTCCTTTAATAAAAAAAGAGAGAAACTGATAAATTGCTGAGTAACAGCTCATTTAGTCTCTCTCATACTGGAGTCCTTACCGACTAGATACTTTATCATTGTATGCTTATTGCTTTGTTAGCAGCAGACAACACGAGAGCCCAACTGATACAAGTGATATATTTCAATAGACCAGGTTTGGTTGCTAGTGGTGTTGCTAGGTGGATTTTCAGCTGCCCAGAGTATACTTGAAAGGAAGATGGCAGAAGAAGCTGGCATGGCTGTGGATGACTGTTTACTGGGATGGTATGGGGCAGGGCAGGGTGGCAGTGAGGCCAGCGCTGTGCAAGAGCACCAGCCGAAAGCACCAACCACTCCTAGAAGATGGTATCCAAATGTGTTCCCCCAGTGTTTTCTGGAATCAGACTGGACCAGAAACTTTATGGCTGAGAAGTTGTAGTAAAATAACTTGAAGTAAAATTTGAAGGCTACACCTGATTTTCTTTGTCAAAAGAGGTTGTGGGGCTTAGGGTGTTGTTAGGGATGATTGGTGGGTGCTAGAAGAGATACCAGCTCGGGACTCCAGCCAGCTTTACAAGATTTATTAAAGTCCATTATACTATTAACAATCCGGAGCTCTCAAAAGGCATGTCCTCCTCATTCAGTGTCAGTTGCCGAGACTGGCCCCTCCCTTCGTCTTCTCCAGCATAACCACTTCCTGAAACCTCCCCTTTTCCTTCCTCCTTAACGTAAAGAGCGAAGCCCCGGAAGTTGCTCCCCCCCTCCCTGATTCATTGCTTCCTGACAACCCTTCGTCATCCTCCCTCTCTGACGAGGTGCAGCTGCTCATTATCGGAGGCTGCTCTCTGTATTTCCCCAGCATTTCCCCCTTCTCAGCCCCCAGTTCCCTGACAGGTGTTTACGTACTTTTATTTTATTTTATTTATTAAATTTGTTTACCGCCCTATACCCACAGGTCTCAGGGCGGTTCACAGCATAAAATCGGCTTTAAAATATTTTCTTCTATAGCAGCAGAGAATGCCAGAGTGACATTGCAACAATGGCTTTCTGCTGTAGTGTTTACTCAGCTGTGGATTGGGAATCTGGAACCTGTGGTCCTCCACAAGCACCTTTCACCGTCCCTGACTATGCTGTCAAACAACATTTCGAGGGACACATGATCCCCATTCCTCTTGCAGATGGATAATATGTGGTGGGAGGGCAGTAGAAAAACAGAAAATATTTACGTCCAACCATGGTTGCAGCAAGCAATAAAACAAGCAACTATCAGATTCTGGCTTAGACACGTTTATATGATTTCTGAGTTAACTGAAAGGAGGGAATAATACGACACTTCCCCTCAAGTAGGTGTAGTGTCCTTCAAAGTAGATGAGATTCTGCCAATATTTTCTGGTTCCAGGAAGGAATGGCTGTGACAAAATGCAGTGTGGTGACTTCAATTTACTCTAAATCAGCATTTCTTTTTTATAGGTGTATGTGGTAATAGAAAATCATTGCCAATATTTTTTTAACTTGGAAGCAAAAAGCCCCAACCTCTGTGAGTTGAGGATCATTGGGCCAAGGCTATAATTTTTATAGAGCTGTTACAGAGAATAGATATATTTTTTACCTCTGAATGTTCCTTTTAAGGGGAAAGGAAAGGTTTAGAGGTCCCAGTGAGTTGGCTGGAGACTTTGTCTTTTTGATTAGCAAAGACAGTCAAATTAAATCTTATTTTGCTGCATTCCTAGGCAATGTTGCAGGTGCATCTCTATAACGTCAGATTATATTCCAAAAAGTTGAGGAAATTTTTGCTATTGGATCATGTACTCAGAGCTGGCCATATTTTAAGAAAAAAGCATCTTGCTTTACTTATGCTTGCTGTCTCTTATTACTTGTGGTTCTCCACAATTACCCAGGCAATTTAATAAAAGCTTACAGGATTATTTTAACAGGAAGTTAAGAAAAGGCTAGCAAAACAAAATGCTGTCATTTAAAACATTTCATTTAACAATTCAATCAATGTGACTCAATCAAGATTAAAACTTTCAAGCATGTTTATTTTATTTTCAAAATAACTTTCACAGCAGGTTTTGAATTTAGTACTTTGTTTCTGAACGACAACAACAACAAAAAGTTTGGAAAGTAAGATTAAGCTCTTTTCTAAAATTTAATAGAAGATAGCCCTTAAGTTTCTAGTGCTAGTTCAAATAGTTCTGCGTCTTGGGACTAGATGGAAATAAATCAGCTTTCCCTATTATTTGCAAAGTTGTAGGGGGATATTGGGGAAGGTAAATGACAGATTAGTTTATGATTCCTTTCCATCTCCTTCTTTCTGTATCTCAGTCTATGTGTGACGGGGCTGGGGAGAGGGAGAATCAGTCAAGACACTAAATCTTTTCAAAAAAGCAAATGGGTTAAAAAATAAACAAAATGAAGACTTAAATTTCCTGGCCTCACCACAACCTCTGCTAGACCACCTCATCTTTACGTATGCATGCCTACTCAGGGGATTGTATCTGGTTAATGTAGTTCCTGGAAGATTGTGGGTGGGCTGAGGCATAGCCGCCGGGGAAATGAGGCAAAAATGGCCTTGTTAATCTGACCTACTCTGGTCTACCACTGCAAAAAGGCCGATGTGGTTGTTGTTGGTTGGTGTGTTTTTCTTGTTTTCTTACCCTTCCTGGAATTGGTTGGGGACAAACAGGACTAAATCCCTGTCCAATATACACTGGACCACCAAGTCAGTACCTCTTGCCTCAATTTCTGATAACTGACTACCTGTGGACCTATGTAGAGCAGGTGGGCTTAGCCTCACAGTTATATGCTTTGAATTGCTGAACATGAGGCTGCCTTTGAAGGCGGTTTGTAAAGTTGAGTTGGTACAGAATGCAGCAACTAGAAAACTTTGGGGAATACTCATTATGTACAGTGGTACCTCAGGTTAAGTATTTAATTCGTTCCGGAGGTCCGTTCTTAACCTGAAACTGTTCTTAACCTGAGGTACCACTTTAGCTAATGGGGCCTCCGCCGGAGCACGATTTCTGTTCTCACCCTGAAGCAAAGTTCTTAACCCGAGGTACTATTTCTGGTTTAGCGGAGTCTGTAATCTGAAGCGTATGTAACCTGAAGCGTATGTAACCCGAGGTACCACTGTACTGCTTACATTAACTGCCTAGGCATTTCTACCCCAATTTCAGATGCTGATCTTTACCTCTAAAACCATGCACTTTACAGTGAGTGTGGCATAGTTGGGTAGTGTGTTGGACTAAGACCCGGGAGACCAGGGTTCAAATCACTACTTAGCTTATTGGATGAACTGTCTTCCAGTTTCTTGATAGTTTTATTTCTCTGACAAAAGGCCTTTTTCTTCTCTCATTCTCAGAACACTTTTAATTTTTAATTTTAATTTTTTACATCATCATAATTTGGCTATGTGTGTTGAGCTTACCTCCTCAGTTCACAGTGGCTGAAGGTGGTGCATGTGTTTCTTTCCATTAAGTCTTACTGTAAAGGCCTTCAGTAACTTGAGTAGGGGGGAAATGAATTGAAGGACTGTGGATTTAGACTTGGGCATGAGAAAGAATCATAGTCATATTTTTATGTGGTTTTTTAATATATAAAAAATTCTTAGAATTTATGCATAAGACTCTTCCAGTTATCTCTTCCTGCCTTCTACATGTGCTAGGAGGCATGGCACAATGGGAAGTGAGATTAACTAGCTCTCTGTAAGTTGTAGCATCCTGTACAATAATAGCACAATCACTTTCTGTGCACTGGATGTCCCTTGGGTGCTCGCTTTGCATGCAAAACGTTCTCACCAAGTTAATTAAATGAAGTGCTCTTCAGATTTGTCAAATCTTGATGAGTGAAAATGCTTAAATTTTTTTTAATAAAGCATTTAAGTAATGTTTTAATCAGCTGGAGTTTACAGCTTTTGTTTTAATAGTGCCTGGCTGGAAAAGATCAATGGTTATTTTATTCTGTAAAATCTTTACTGGATGGCATAATAAGCATCAGTCTTAAAATCTGCAGTTTAAATATGGATGGCGGTTATTAACCTGTTCTTTAAAAGCTGCAATTAGTCAAAAGCAACCGCTTAAAGAAATGACTTAATTACTCCAAGCAGAAAGGTTAAAAGAGTAAAAACTGGGGTGGAGGTGAGTGGGAAACCACAATGCAGTTGTTGCTGAGACAAGCATATGCACAGTCTATTTTTTATTTTTGTAAAAAAAGGAAAAAGTGGATGTTCTTTATGCTTTACAGTTTAATTTGTATAAATATAATTGTTTGTGGACTATAAACGTCCAGAGACCGCACAGAAATAGCTTAGGGGGCCACAGTCCTAGCCTGAACAGGGGGTGGTGGCAAGTCATTCAGGACCATTCTTATTTACCAATTTCTCTGTGGCCAGGGGAGGCCCAGGTTAAACGGGATACCATCCAGAAAACCTCTTTCATTGCATTCAGATGATTGTGCAAAACTCCAGGACTTCTCACTCTTTCTCATTTCACACGGGAAGTCCTTATTTTGTGTCAGATGCTAATACAAGAATATAAGAGCTAGCTGGATCATGTGGTCCGGCATGCTGTTTTCGCAGTGGCTGAACTCGCCCCTCTGTTTCAGGAGTGGCTTGTCAAGAGATGGGGTGGCATGTTTTTTGATTCTAAAGTTAAACTATACAGTGGTACCTCAGGTTAAGTACTTAATTCATTCTGGAGGTCCGTTCTTAACCTGAAAACTGTTATTAACCTGAAGCACCACTTTAGCTAATGGGGCCTCCTGCTGCTGCCACGCCACCAGAGTACAATTTCTGTTCTCATGCTGAAGCAAAGTTCTTAGCCTGAGGTAATATTTCTGGGTTAGCGGAGTCTGTAACCTGAAGTGTATGTAACCTGAAGCGTATGTAACCTGAGGTACCACTGTACCTGAGATGCTCACTGCATTGCCCTCTGGTTTAGGGCTTATGTGACATCAAGGCAGTGGCGTAGTGTGGGGGTGCAGGGGGGGCCGGCCGCACCGGGCGCAACATCTGGGGGTTAGGGCAAATCCACGGGTTAGGGGGCGCAAATCCATGGGTTAGGGGGCGCAAATTACTTGCCCCGGGTGCTGACAACCCACGCTATGCCACTGCATCAAGGCCCCTTCAGCAGAAACCCTAAGTCCCAAAATCAAGCACATGGACTTTGGAGTTCTAGTAAATAGCAAAGTAGATCCTGCAAGCCCAGAATCTGCCCACCTCTGAGAGAGATATGCCTGAGATGTGTATTAGTCTGCATCTCAAAATTACTTGAAATATTTAAGCGTCTTCTCTTCCCACTAGCATGATCTGTGGTTGTTTGAGTTCCTCAAGTGACACATCGTTAGGAACACATTCATCTTGAGTCCCTTCCTGGTGTGAACTAAATAAAATATGTCTGTATTGTCTACCCTGCAGCGATCATATGTACACAGCGGGAGACAGACATATATAATAGAAGAGAAATTTAGAATTCCAGACCTTGTATAACTCAGTTCACACAAAAAAATTGAAGAATCAGATACAGGTATCCAAGTACAGAATGCCAATAGTGAAGGGTGTGTGTGTGTAAATCACTGATTAACTCTTTAAAATTAATCAAAGTGGAGTCTGGATTATTCCCTTATTGTCACTTCCATGTACAGTGGTACCTCGGGTTAAGAACTTAATTCGTTCTGGAGGTCCATTCTTAACCTGAAACTGTTCTTAACCTGAAGCACCACTTTAGCTAATGGGACCTCCTGCTGCCACTGCGCTGCCGCTGCACGATTTCTGTTCTCATACTGAAGCAAAGTTCTTAACCCAAGGTACTATTTCTGGGTTAGCGGAGTCTGTAACCTGAAGCGTCTGTAACCCGAGGTACCACTGTATTTAAAATGCTAAAATGTGGTGATTGATATTGATAGTGAAGCAGTTCATGATAGGTGATCTAAATGGTGACATACTTTATTAAAATCAGATTGTATTTAGAATACATTATTTACATTATTTGATTATTAGCTATATATATTTGAACTTTTAGTAGGTTTTGTGTTGTACTTTTCATAGTAACATTTCAGAGGGTTTTTCATTTTCATTTTAAATATGAGAAGCAATGGCTGCTTCCCACCTATATTCAGTGCTATTTTTCTAGAAAAAACAGGTGCCAGAGCTCACTATGAACTTCTCCCTTGTTCTCTTAGAATGGTGATGGTGCCAGCCTGAAAGTTGCCAGAATTGAGTTCTGGCTGGGGGGGGGAAAAAACAAGCTTGCCTATATCACAGATATTTCTATTAGCACTGAATCCACACAGTAGTTGTAAACATTCTGTATCAATCGTAACATATGTAATTTCTGTACCTGCCCTTTATATGTTTTCTACCCGGCACCCTCTTAAGTTTTTTACTACCATGGCTTCCAAGCACATTTTGAAGGGAGGGAAAGTAATCATTGCAATGACATTTATAGAAAAGCAATTTGGCTACACCTGTGAGACAAACTGCTATGGTGGCATTTACATAAGGTCGTTCCATCTCATAGCCATGGAATACAAACAATAGGGTATTCTGAAGATTTATTTATAAAGAATAATTTGGTTGTGTGCTTCTAGTGATAGCACCCTGGATACTTTTTCAAGTACAATTCAAAGAGCTGATGACATAGTTGAAATGACACCTTTGATACTGTTACTTGCAGGGTGTACCCAGGCAATGTGCTGCTTTAAAGTGACATGCATTCACTGAGGATAAAACCCGAATAAAATTCGAAATGAACCCTGCTGCTGTCTGTAGAATTCAGATAAGATTTATAGAGATATACAAAACATTTATATTACTTCAAAGATGCAAAGAAGTTGCCAATCATCTAATGTAGAAAAATGTAATTTATTAAAACTGCTATTAAAGGTAAAGGTAAAGGGACCCCTGACCGTTAGATACAGTCATGACCGACTCTGGGGTTGTGGCACTCATCTCGCTCTATAGGGAGCCAGCGTACAGCTTCCAGGTCATGTGGCCAGCATGACTAAGCCGCTTCTGGCAAACCAGAGCAGCGCACGGAAATGCCGTTTACCTTCGCGCCGGAGTGGTACCTATTTATCTCCTTGCACTTTGACGGGCTTTCAAACTGCTAGGTTGGCAAGAGCAGGGACCGAGCAACGGGAGCTCACCCCGTCGTGGGGATTTGAACCGCCGATCTTCCGATCGGCATGCCCTAGTCTCTGTGGTTTAACCCACAGCGCCACCCGCATCCCAAAACTGCTATTAGTTTCCTAATAGTAATTAGATGGGAGGTGAGTTAGTGTGGTCTAGTCACTAGGGTTACTAGTCACTAGGGAGCTATGATTAGGGAGATCTGGAGGCAAATCTCCAGTCAGCCCTGAAACTCAGCCATGGCCTGTTGCTGGCATCCTTCTGTATCAAGAGACAATGGAGTGTTCCTCAGGGGTAAAGTTAAACTGCTATGTTAGCAGCACTGAAGTGACCTCCCTGGGGCGCAAGCCTGGGCAATGTGTAGGAAGGTCCTGGGGTGCCCAGATGGCAAGACCCTCCTCTCAGCCTTGCTGATGTGGTCCAAAGCATACAAGGTGTACAAGACACCATCCAACTGTCTTAGGGACTCCACTCTGGATTTGTGTAGGGTTTGCTCTTTAGCCTTTTCTTCTCCCTATCCTGCAAGGCAGCAGAGGATTAGGGTCAGAGTTTCCCTTCTCTTGGATGGGCTACTTTCCCAGGTTGCTAAATTTGTATACTGCTCTTCATCTGTAGATCTCAGGGCATAGAAATACAAGATAAAAACACAAAATACATAATAAAAAACAAGGACAAGACAAACCAATAGCCCCCTCCCCTTGCCCACTCTCTTTAACGTACCTCAGAGTTCTTGTGAGGATAAAATGTATGTCATCAGCTCACTGGAGCATGGGTATATAATACATGAAATAAGAGTTTTTCAGCATGCCAGTATTGGTGCCAATGTTGCTAAGATTCTGAAATGAAAAGAAAAGGCAAAGGAACACTGCCAAATCCAATCATAGCAGTGTTGTCCAACACACTGCAGCATTGGAACAGGGTTGCATAGGCAGTATAAGGTAACATAAAAGAGAAATGTCTAAAGGATTAAAAAAAAGGAAACACACACAATAAAGTAGATCCAGAGAAAGAAAAGCATAGGATGAAGATGGACAGACATTTTCTGTAGTGTCAGAATTTGGGTAAGCAGTTTTAAACCATATTTTCCTGGTTTTAGCATCATGAGAAACTGTGGTTCAGCATTCCACAATATATTCCTCAAAGATAGCCATGTGGCTCAGGAGAGGGTGACAGAATGTGTGCTCCTACAGATTGCTTGCCCCCACCTGCTGCTCCTCTCACTGCTGCTCTCTCCTTCCTTCCACCTCACTATGTGTCAGAGGCGGCCACAGGTATTCCATGCATCGTGCTGAGAAAGGGGTCCTTTCTGAGAGAGACGTTAAGGGCAAGATCACCCAAAGTGCCAGCACCACTTTGCAACAATGGTGGCAAATTCCTGTAAAGGACCAACCAAGTTTAAAGATCCTTGGGAGCAACGCAGCGCCCCTGGTGGAGAGGAAGCAGCAGTTAGAGGAGCGGGAGGACTGGGAGAAGGACCAACAGTTCTGGGAGGCAGTGAATGTTTGCTGTCTAAGGCAAGCCCAGTGTTGTTTCCTGGGTCTGCAGATAGGTGTACCAATGAAGGAGGGGAGGGGTGGAGGGGAGTGCATGGCCAGAAATCATGGACAATTTTTTTTAGATCTAAACCAGATTATGCACTGTGTACAGAAGCATTTGTTCTCAGAGCAGAAAAACCACTTCGGCCATGCTTAGATGGACACCAGTTACCCCTAGACTTTTATTTTCAAGCCAATGAGTTGCTCTAATAGAAATGGCTTATATACAGTGGTACCTCTGGATACGAACGGGATCTGTTCCGGAGCCCCGTTCGCATCCTGAAGTAAACGTAAGATGCGACTGCGTGTCTGCGCATGCGCGGGTCGCGTTTCGCCGCTTCTGCACATGCGCATAATTTCATTTTGAGCGTCTGCGTCTGTGCATGCGTGAGCGGCAAAACCCAGAAGTAACACACTCCATTACTTCCGGGTCGCCGTGGAGAGCAACCCAAAAATATTCATCCCGAAGCTACTTCAACCCGAAGTATGACTGTAATTGTTTTGAAATGGCTGTTTCCCCACTTGTGCATGACTTGGTGTCTTCCTTTTTGCACCCCTTTGTATAATGATCCTGTGTAGATGTAGCTCTTGGTTTCAGCCAGTTGTGGGTATGGGTGAACGATACTTGTAAATCTAGAAGCTATCCCAATCTGTTTAGAAGGTGTATTTCAATACTCTGATTTCATGCAGTGCCTTGGGGGCCAAGGAGGCATACCTGTATATAAATATAAGTCCAGAAGAAGTAGCTCCAGATGTCTTTCCCTCCTCAAACTTGATGAAAGTAAGTCTTCAATAGCAATAGTCCACAGATCTCTGTTGGTAAAACAATGTCAGAGCATAATCAGCAATTCAGAAAACTCAGGTGGACAATCTTAACTTGTTTCCTTGTCCACTCTTGAACTACCCTAGCACCCCTCCCTTTAGACATCAAAAGGTACAGCTAGATGAGTGGCTTAGAGGTTAATGGTGAAACAGAGTGCTGTTTCTTTAACTTCTCTCAACCAAGGGGCAAGGCTTCTTCAGTCATAAAGTCTGAGTAAACATATGAAGGCTCAGTAGGGTTCTGTGTCATTCTGTTCTCTTGGAACCATCCTGGTTTCTGTATATTTTGATTCTCCCACCTGATTTCCATCAGTCTACTGACTTGCTACCTTCTTCAATGTATATGTCCAATGTATTAGGTATCTTTGCAGTTGATAACTGAAGCCCCAGGTGAAACACCTGTGGGCCCCACTCCTCCATGACAGGCAGCAGTAGTATGCGGTATTTTAAGTCAGTCCATTCAGTTCACAGTGTGTATATATTTACATGATTTAACATACCCAAGTGAATAATGCCTGGATTTCTTGCTCTGTTGGAAATACGGCAATCTTAGTTCTATGAGTCAACAAAACTGAATCACCTCCTGTGGGCTGTGGCTGTTGTGAGGAACAAAGGGGGGTGGATTGTAAATGACTATGTAGACTAAAATAGTGCTGTAAAATTATTCATATTGGTTTAAGAAGTGCCTTAATTATGTTATATTTATGAAAGCTCAGGTAACAAATTACACCTTTGCTTACAAAGCCATACAAAATTCCGGGTATGTGCAAGTTCAGCCATGGCTTTGGATAAAAGAAGGGAAAACCTGCTGGAACTTAAGCCATTCTATTTGGTATTGCAGGAAAGTAAATGCAATGTGACACATTTGGAAGAAACTTTTTTCTGCCTTCTTCTGCCCAATCTGTTCATTGTTGTTGTTGGAGGAATGTTGGCTTGAAATCTAATTCCTTTTTTTTTTGTCTAATCTCCAGAGGCAAAAATATGAAATTATTCCACTTGTTCTTGGAACTTATCTCAAAACTGCACAAATAGAGCTCCATTTTTTTCTTTGGGAGAAGAAAAAGAGTTGCTTTTTACAAAGAGAATGAAAAAATATTGAAAAGAATAATAAAAACAGCTTCTTGGATATAAAGTGGTTGTTGTGTACCCCAGAACAAAGGATCATACAATTGTTGTGGTCTTGAATACATTGACTTTTGAAAAAAGGAAAGCACCCAAAGAAATAAGTAGGAAATCCCTAGTAAACAGCACAGAGCAAAATGTTCAAAGTGTGTAAGTGCCTAGCAGTTATGAGCAATGATGAAAACCAGTGGGATTTTAGGGAGCAGACAACTGGTGGCTCACTTTGAAAATGTTATTTAGCCTATTGCTAAGATTACTGCTTTTAATCTTCCTCAGCAAGGCAAACACTCATTCGAGCAAATGGAGGTTGTGCTAACAAAGCCCTCTAAGTATCACAGTCTCCAACTGTGTAAAAGTGGAAGTTATAAAAATGCAGATTGTTCTTACTAAGAGCAGGACCTGAAATACAATGCTGCATGTATTTGTAGTACACAAACCTGCAACATTTCTCCCATGAAACTAGGGACGTCCTCCCCCTCCCCCTCCTCTTCTTCTATTTATTAATACTCCACCTATTTGATTGGGTTGCCCCAGCCACTCTGGGAGGCTTCCAACATATATTAAAACATTATAAAACATTGAACACTTATAAACTTAAAAACTTCCCTATACAAGGCTGCCTATCTCCTTGGCTCAGGGTCGCATAACTCCATAGGCTCCAACGAAAATCAGGACGCCCTAAGGAAAATGGGACATTCCGGGATAAAATCAGAAACTGGGACGGTTTCTATAAATCCGGGGCTGTCCCTGGAAAATAGGGACACTTGGAGGGTCTGAGACCTCTGTTTCAGAAAAGTCAGGCCTGCCAACTGAAACGAGAGACTGCTTCAACTGAGCAAGAGAGTGAATGTTGTTTGTTCACAGTATTTTTGTTGGCATTGAAAGGGCTGCATGTATCCCACTCAACTGTGAACAGTCTATGAACAGTTTTGCTCCTTTCATGAATACCTCAAAATGCACAAAATGGATGCATGTTTTGCATGGGAGTGCTAAAATGTTCAGGAAAAGCAATCCTTTCCCATATCCATTTTGCCTCAGTTCTATTGACTTTTAGTACTTATTCCCCATTTCACATTGACCATCTATTCACATTCTCTGTGTTCTTGCCCATCACATCCAGGACACAGATGGATTAATAGTTCAGCATTTCAAGAGCCTGAATGGTAGATGCTGAACAGATTGTAATGTAATAAATAAATGCTAATATATTTTACTCTGTTAGCAAAATATGCAATCCAATATTGAGGGTGTGGACTTTGTTTTTCCATTTGTGAGCATAATCTACATGCTTATGGTTAAAACATGAAGGCTTAACTTGTTGAAATGCCATAATTCAACAGTAAGGGCTTCTCTAATGGATATAGTATTAGCCACAGATAGTTAAAAATGACACTGAGAATGCATTCAAAATTCAAAGAAACAAATATAAATGAACGTGTGACTATATAATGTTCAAAATGAATCTGCTATATTTATATAACTGCATTAAAACATTCATATTGGTTGACTTGTCAACACATAAATCTGTGTTATGCTGTAGGGTACTTTAAAGTTAGGTGTAGAGTTTCCATTGTGATCTCTACTTAATTTTAAGCCAGCTATAAGCCAGCTACGTTTGTCTTTTTATAGTGGGAGATTGTTAATCATATTTGCATCAAAGTACAATACCTTTCTTAAAGAATCATACAGTGGAGTCCTTAAGTTGTATTCAAATATAATACAGTAAATATGCAAAGGCAATATGGACACAAAGTCTTGCAGTCATAATGTCAAAAAGCATCACCTCTGCCATCTGCCTTGCAAATATTTCTCTCTCTCCTCCTCCCCAACCCCACAGGATTAGATTAGGAGAATGACAGGGCCTATTCACTGTCATGTAATAGAGTTGAGTAACTCTTGAATTAAAGTTATTCTTCCACAAACAAGCATTACAAACTGGGAGATAAATGGGATGTTTCTGACATTTTCCCAGAAGTGCATTTAAAACATAGAGAGATGTGTTTTTTCCTCATATGTTGTTGTCTAAACAAAGCTTTGTTAAAGTGTGTCTTTCAGAGAATGAAATCCTTTTAAGACAAGGAATATTTTGTAGACTTATAAGTTAGCACATCAAGTAAGGAACTACAGAATGGGATTTATTAGAGGAAATAAACTGGTGTGCAGTTTATCATTGAAGAAAGGATTGTGGAAATACCATACAATGTGTACGCTTTATTAATGAATGCACAACATTTCATCAGAAAGTACATCCCCTTTTCCAACTCTTTAGATTACAATTAGATGGAGGAAACAGGCATTCTCATGATACAGATTTTTATTTTTCATTCACTGTGTTTCAGAGTTCCGGGAATTTGTGTTCCAACTTTTCTTCCCTTTTCTATATAGTTTCAGAACAAGAACATGCACATCTCTTGGCCACAGTTCTGCAGCTCAGTTTTGTCCAAAAAAATGCCAGGGCTGGCTCTCTGTAGAGAAGATTCAAAAGAGGTAGGGACTAATTTTGGAAGTCTGCTGATTGGAGAAGTAAGTCTGCTTCCTCTGAACAATGTTGTTCTATTTGTAGCTATTAAATAGTCATTGACAGACCCATTTTCCATGAACTTGTCTCAACCTTTTTAAAGCTCGCTGTGGCCATCACAACTTCCTGTGGAAATGAAGTCCTCAAATTAATTATTGTCTACATTAAGAAATCAAGCACCCGATCAAAAACCTGCTTATCTGTCAATTGAAGTAGAGGAAATTATTGGTCCTGTTCCATTGTCTTTGATGGCACTGGGTCTGCATGAGGAGCCTAGGGTTAAGACATACTTATGCAGATATTTTAACAGCCTTAGTCTCTACAGTCCTATAAGTAATGGAGTTTTTTTGCCTTGTTGAAAGCAGCATTGCTATAATCAGAGGAAGCTGGAGCTTAGCAGACTCTGCATGCCTTCTTTTAGCTGAATACTCTACAGCAAGCTACCTTTTTAACAGGATATCATCTCCTGACAATTTACTGCTTATATATATTTATACCCTGCTTTAGAGTGATTTATTCAGTGTGGGAAGAAATAGCCGCAGCCAGGTTTTATGTGCTGCACTAATCTGTGTCAGAATAGCTGAACTAAAAGGCCAATGTAGGTCAGAAACGAAAGGGAAAGAATCATAAAACATATTCAAGGATGATGTGACACCTATCAGATCTTTATATTACCAAATAATTAATGATATGTAAAGAGAATGGCTGAAATTATGTTAGTTATTCTTTCACCCTCAAAACTCTATAATTTTGGGCACTGATGAAATTCAGGACAGCCTAAATTTATGGTTTGGAATAGGTAAGAGGAAGCATTCCTTATGTTAGACAAAATTAGCTGCAAAAGAATCTGAGGAACATTGGGATTATAGTGGGATTACAGTGGTACCTCGGGTTACAGACGCTTCAGGTTACAGACTCCGCTAACCCAGAAATAGTACCTCAGGTTAAGAACTTTGCTTCAGGATGAGAACAGAAATCGCACGGCGGCAGTGGGAGGCCCCATTAGCTAAAGTGGTACCTCAGGTTAAGAACAGTTTCAGGTTAAGAATGGATCTCCAGAACGAATTTAGTGCTTAACCAGAGGTACCACTGTATAGACTCTCGAAGCAAGAAGGGCCAATAAATTTATCCAGTGGGTTAAAGGAAAGGCTAATATTCAGGGCCACTTGTCCTTGTGATGTGCAAGAGAAATTGCTTTGAATCACAATATGATGATCGGTGAGACCTGAACTCTGTCGTTAACACTGAGTACCTCATGCTTGATCATGTGTTTGGTACCAATGGGTCTAAACAAGACTAATGGTAAAGTGCCTGTGGCAACCCTTCAAAGCCTGTTGAAGATCTTTTTTTTATTATTCAGACAGACAGGCCTTCCCAAAGAGCTGGTACCAGCTGTGCCTATGTCAGTTTTGCAAAACAGCAGAATAATATTTTATATTGTTTTTACAGTATAGGCTTTTCCCATCATCCTTGATTTTATAAAACGGTTGTACTTAATCTTCAGTTTTAAAAAATATGAAGCAAGCATTTTTGCAAATAATAAATATGAGGAGCAATATAGAGTAATATAGTAATGTAGAGTATATTATAGTAATATAATACTGTATAGAGTAATTTGATACGAGAATACACCCTGTTTTTTAAGTCTTTTTATCCGTAATATGCTAAAAATGGCAACAGCCCCCTCAAAATAACCTTCCATTTGGAGATCAACTGGAAACTTCAGCATGTTGATTCCATGTGGGAGCCATAATATGAAGCACCAGTTACCGTGTGGATCTTTCACTTTGTGTAGGGGGATTCCTCAAAATTAACATAGTCTGCAATCCTGAACCAGGGACTCGATGGAACCTCATTCTGAGAATTACACTGTTAAGGGTGCTTTATTTTGTAGCTGTAGCTTGCATAAGTCACCAGTTATAGATTGCCACTGCAACCATAATACTGCAAGAAAGTATTGCCCATAAGTATTGTGTTGAGGTTCTGGGAAGGGCTTTCCCATAAATTAATAGCTTTAATCACCATGGTTTATTGTGATGGGAATGAGTGTAGTCTCACTGCAGACCCATGCACTTCCTCCTCCTCTGCAGGCACAACTGCACAGAGGTGATAAGAAGCTTAATCTTCTGAGTTTGAGCTAATCAGTTTCACATCGTGTCCAAGCGCTTACCTATGGTTTATTGAAGCAAGGCAGTCTCGTAAACCAGGATTCAAAGCTCTCTTGTTTCAACCAAATCATGGTCAATAAGAACCAGGTTTTTTTGTTCAGGTAGGTAGCCGTGTTGGCTGAGGCAATCAAAATAAATATATATATATTTAAAATTGTCCAGTAGCACCTTAAATACCAACTAAGTTTGTTCTGGGTATAAGCTTTCATGGTTCAGTTGATATGGCAAGTTGTGATAAATCCAAAAAGAACATCCCTATGGCTATATTAGAGAAGGGGAGGACATGATCCCATGGAATGGGGAAGATCAGGGTGGTAAACTATGGTTTATTGTAATATCCAGACATGGATTTACATGTTATAGTTTTAGAGCAAATTGCAGGAACGCTCCCATGACTTGGAAAGCATAATCCCAGAAGTCTAAGTATACCAGAGCTGATGGCTACAGCTGCCTGATTTCATCAGTGTCGCTTATAGCTAAGCTACTGGCAAAGCTTGCTCTTCCATGTATATGGCCTTCCCTCGGAGCAACTTTGGCTATTTTTGAAACAGATATCCAACACCTTTTTAAATATTAATTAAAAATATTGTAGTGACAAGTCAAAGCATGAGAGAAGCTCTGAAAAGCCAGAACTGAAAACTCATGGGAACCAATGGGAGGCTCTCTCTGTTGCCTGAAGCATAACATTATAACTGGCTGCAAAATAGCAAGAGGAGAGAACTTTAAAAAATTGAAATAGACTTGGGAATTGCTCCTGTGGCCTTGTCCCTAACACTGAAGCTAATGAAATAGCTCTTGGTTATGCTCAGCACTCTGTGTACATTATAGCACTCTTGTACACCGCAGAAGGGACGCGGGTGGCGCTGTTGGTTAAACCACTGAGCCTAGGACTTGCCAATCAGAAGGTCGGCAGTTCGAATCCCCATGACAGGGTGAGCTCCCGTTGCTCGGTCCCTGCTCCTGCCAAACTAGCAGTTCGAAAGCACGTCAAAGTGCAAGTAGATAAATAGGTACCTCTCCGGCGGAAAGGTAAACGGCGTTTTCGTGCACTGCTCTGGTTCGCCAGAAGCGGCTTAGTCATGCTGGCCACATGACCCAGAAGCTGTACGCCAGCTCCCTCGGCCAATAAAGCGAGATGAGCGCCGCAACCCCAGAGTCGGCCACAACTGGACCTAATGGTCAGGGGTCCCTTTACCTTTGCCTTTTACATAGCAAAACTGCTGACTTGGGGGGGGGGTTAGTATGTCTTACTAGGAGGTGCTACAGCAGGGGGAAATGAAACAGGCAAGTTAAGTGCCACTAGCCCTCTGTTCACATCTGCCAATTAAAACAAAACAAAATAAAATTGTGCATGCAAGAGAAGAGTGTGTGGAGGTGTTTAAGTAATGTGAAATGTTTTGCCCAAATAATTCATACACATAATTTGTTGTTACGGTCAGGGACTATGTGTTATGTGGATACAGACTGGATACATTTGGTGCAATTTGTTACTGAAATTCAGTACTGGAAATAGTTAATGCATTTGCAGCCAATTCAAATTGTGTGCCCAGCCGCACAGCCCCCAAACCCAGCGCGCCCGACTATAGAGTGGTAAATGAATGGACGTGACAACTGTCTGGGATCTGAAATGGCCACAACTTTATTGATTCCAGATGTAGGAAGCCTTGGCATAGGCCAGGCATGTCCAAAGTCCGTTTCAGGGGTCTAATCTGGCCTGCCGGTCGGTTTAATCTGGCCCCTGTGGCAGTCTATCTCCTAAAAAAATCTCAACAACTTTAATCATAAGCCCTCAAGCATTTTCACTTCATCAAATCTGGTCCTCTTTGAAAAAAATTTGGGCACCCCTGGCATAGGCATTGGGTGTATATCCCTCTCAGTCCTCCTTCTGGAGGACTGAGGCATGACAGGGTCTATTTGAGGGGTGGATCCATCGCAAAACGCAGGTTTACGCAGGTGACCCCCAAACACTGAGAGAAGCTCTATGGCACACTAGCCCTACGCAGATGACGCTCCTGGCCAACTGGGTACTGCGCTTGGGGGTCGGCTGGGCTAAATAGATGACGGGCGGACCTGAGGGAAGCCTGCCTCTCTCAGGTCCGCTCGTCCCACCTCACCCCTCTGGGGCTGTCGTGGATTGGCCCATTTGAATAGATGGGTTTTGGCGGGAACTCGTGAGCCTCCATGGCGGCCAAGGGGGACAGGGAGGCAGGCAAAGGTGGTGTGGTATACCAGGAAGGAGAGGAGGTGCCATGTCGGGCCACAACTGCCACTCACCTGGAAGGGCAGAAAGCGGCCATTACTGCTCCCACACTCCACCCACTACCCAATGGAAGCTATTGAGCAGTTCCCTCATGCAAATATTTGTTATCTAACATCCCTTTTTGACACCTGATATTTATTTACATTAAATTTGATGTTTTATTTCAGTACCTGACATAAATGGATAATTTAAACACAATTGTTATTTAGTATTTAAATGCATTTGATATTTGGCATGAATAGCATTTGGTTTTTGACAGTACTTATCAGATGCTGTGCAGTGACAATTGGCATGCAATGGTATGTAGAATTTTCCAGTAGACATGCAGTTGTACTAAGCAATTTGGCTGTAATTAACAGGTAAATTAATAGTATTTATTTGGTATTTGAAATATCTATCTGATTAGGATTTAATTATGAATTTGAAAGTTGGTAGCTTGTTTCATGTGATATTCTTCCAGAAACCAAACAGTAAAAATTGCCAAGCTTCTGCCCAAAAGCAAAAGAGTGGCTCTTACTTGTAAGTAACGATGAGATCTTTATTCAGACTAATAGCAGTACAGCCTGGGAAAAGAGGAGTTAGAACCTCCTTTCCCTGTGTGCTGATTAAATCAGCCTCCTCTCCATATGTTTATTGTTAAATAATCAGGGATTGGCAGCACTGCATTTAGTGTCATGTATAGTTCGTTCCTTCGTATAAAAAGTTATAATTAAGTACATTAGTGTCCTGTCTATATTGTCCTACTAATTTCTGCCACACTAATATTTTCCTGATACTTGCGGATATGATTTAATATCTATGTAATCCATATGTATAGGGGTATCACACTCATTTTAATAGAAAAAAGTGATGCAATACTTCTCATTTTAGGCTTTCAGCTGTTTTTTGGAAGGTGCAAGACAAGAGAAACAGATGCTTGAACAATGCTTCTTGAAAAAATACAATTTTATAATTTTGAATAAAGAGACATGCGGGGGGGGTGCTTTTCCAAATTGGGGAGTTGGAAGTTGAGTACGAACATTGAGAGTTAGAGGTTGGGTAGGAATTAGCTGCTTTCTTATTTCTATTGTTCTTGCAGAAAACAGCCTAGACGTTCACGTCTATAGTTTTGCCTAGAACATATATATTTGCCTTTCTATTGTAGCGGGAAGCTGATTGTCTTTTATTTATGTGCTCCTCTATATGGATTAATTGTTGGCTGCAAAAGTAGATGTTTACAAATAGAACATTTTAAACGAAGTTCTAAATGAGAGGTTTTAACTTTAGATAGCTGTTCTCCCACAAACTGTGTAAACAGAGGGTTGGGTTCAGAGGTTCCCTTTCTCTGACAGGAGTCTTCCTTTGATGGAAAGATTCCATTCATCAGAGGAAAGGAATGTTTGGATTCCACTCGCTGTAGTCTTTTTACCCCTTCACTAAAATATTACTGATTTCATCTTTATGTGCTTAGAAATTAGGCAGTGAAAACTTCTGTTCTATTAGCTAAAGCAATTTGGGATTAGGGATCTCATCTTAGAGCTTTAAAACTGGTCAATGCATTTTTTTCATAACTCCAGTCCTGCAAAGCTCACTGTAACTTTCTGAATGCTAGGAGGGAAATTGCCAAGGTTCGTTTGGGTGGAGTGGGAACTGAATGCATACCAAACTAGTTCATTTTGCAAAGAGGTCGATGTGAACTGGAATTAGCTCATTTTTTGACATCTTGAACCAAAGGTGTACCTTGGCAAAGAACTGTATTGGTGCCCCTGCCAAGAAAAAATCATTTTGCCGCAATAGCCACCTTAGAAATTACTACATTTTATGTGACCCAAGTACCCAAAGCATCCGTGGTGAGGGCAAGGAAGGGTGAAAAGATTTCACACCTTTGTGCCATGGTGCGAGAAGGATTGGAAGCTTTCCCCGTGTTTGATCTCACTGCGACAGCAGTGGTGTGACGCCACACACACATACGTAATATGCTACGTAGTCTGCTAGGTGATTTTTGCACACACAGCCTGAGCCTGCCTTTTTCAAGGAAAGGCAAGACTATATTATCCTCCCTCAAAACAGACATATTCGATGAAGATTTTGGCTTATTCCCATAGTAGGCAATCCTTCTCCAGCATTTGTTCCTGTACACTTTACTGGCCGAGGGAGCCGGTGTTTGGCTGCAGACAGCTTCCGGTTCGTGTGGCCAGCATGACTAAGCCGCTTCTGGCGAATCAGAGCAGCGCACGGAAACGCCGTTTACCTGCCCACCGGAGCAGTACCTATTTATCTACTTGCACTTTGACGTGCTTTCGAACTGCTAGGTTGGCAGGAGCAGGGACCTTGCATCTAAATTTAAATGCATAAGGTATAAAATTAAACGTTTTTAAGAAAGGTTTTGTTTTGTGTTTTTAAAATTGCTGCTGCTCCAAGTGGTAACAGCAGCAACTGCATTGGGAGGCTGGCCACGATTTTTGGATCCTCCATGATGCCCTGGTGCAAAGGTGCCGGGGGTCTGTGGGAGGTGACATCAAACACAAAAGAGGATGGAGAACTTTCAGAGAACTTCCTTATGCAAACTTACTTTTTTTATCTTGAGAGGGGACAAAAAGAAAAAAAATATAGATTCTCTCCTCTCCCTGGGGGAAAAAAACGTTCTGGGACATTTCTATGCAACTCAGTTCTAATTAGATTACTTGCCCAGGCCTGTAAAAATGCTGGAGAGGAGAAGATGGATGCGAAACAGTTGTCTAGCTGTGCTGCCGTATTAGTATGGAACAAGTCTCACACCTAAAAGACACTTTTTGTTCTGTACCGTAGGATTTGATCATGGTGTAAGTCAGGCCTAGGCAAACTCCAGCCCTCCAGATGTTTGGGACTACAATTCCCATCATCCATTAACACTGGTCCTGTTAGCTAGGGATGATGGGAATTGTAGTCCCAAACATCTGGAGGGCCAGAGTTTGCCCATGCCTGGTGTAAGTGCTGCATGCAATAACTGGTGTTTCATCCTTTCTTCTTCCTGCAGCTAGAACACGGGACAAATTTAAGCAGGGACGGTGTTCATATGTGAATTGCTGCTTTTAATTAAGTCTTGACATCATTCTCTACTGGGTACACAGAAATTGCCTCCCCATCAAAAAGCAGCAGCACTTTTCAATAAATTAAAGTTTTATGTCGGCTTCAAATTAAAGAGTCATTTCCAGGAGTGTGGTGCCTTGAAGGCATTGAGAGATTGCAGACTGTTTAGATATGATACTTTGAACTTCTCACAGTTACTTGAGCAGAACATATGCTTGTTGCGTGCTTCAATTAAATAGGCAAAAGCCCAGTTTTTGGGGAGGGAAAGTTTACACAGAAGGAGGTGGTCAGGATTACCACCAAGTGATGTCACTGTGCAGAGTTGAGAACATCCACTGCTATTTCTGAAAGAAAACTGGGAGGCAACCAATCTAAAATTATGTAGGTCGCATACCTTTTGGAGAAATGTTTCTATGATTTAATGAAGGTTGGGTAAAATTGATCCAATTAGAATTTCCTTCATATTTCTAGTATAGGGAAATAAAGTGCTGAAAACTAATGACAGATAATGACTCTTAGGCTGTAGTTGCTCTAGTTCCACAGGGTAGAACAGGGCTGCTTTTTCCCCAACCTGGTGCTTTCCACATGCTTTGGACTACAATTCTCATCATTCCTGACAATTGAAGCCAGGCCTTCTTTTCTCCTCTCTATGAAGCTTCATCCCTATTGGTTCGTCTCGCCCTGTATTGTGTACTCCGACCAGCTGTTCCCTTATCTGCACAGGTCCATCTAACTGGAGGCAATGAACATAGCATGCAGAACCTTCTGAATCCATAAACTGTGGCACTTGCCCTTGAATATATTCTAATAAGCATGAAAGTAATCAGGCAATTCAGCTGATAAACAGAATGCCTCATTTAAAAGATGCACATAAAGTACGAAGAAAAAAAGGTCCCAAATAAATGAATCCGTACTTTTTTTTTCAAAATTAAAAGATGTGCCAATAATTGAGGGGGGTGTTCCCTTATTTGTCATGTAAGCTACGCAGAGCTATAAGAACTGCTCTATATTGTGACGCGGGTGGCGCTGTGGGTTAAACCACAGAGCCTAGTACTTGCCGATCAGAAGGTCGGGGTGAGCTCCTGTTGCTTGGTCCCTGCTCCTGCCAACCTAGCAGTTCAAAAGCATGTCAAGTGCAAGTTGATAAATAGGTACCGCTCCGGCGGGAAGGTAAATGGCGTTTCCGTGCGCTGCTCTGGTTCATCAGAAGCGGCTTAGTGATGCTGACCACATGACCCAGAAGCTGTACGCCGGCTCCCTCGGCCAATAAAGCGAGATGAGCGCTGCAACCCCAGAGTTGGCCACGACTGGACCTAACGGTCAGGGGTCTCTTTACCTTTTATATTGTGTCAACGGGCAGCCAAACCATGGCTTATTATGTGAATGGGACCATACGAGCTCCAGGAGAGATCACAGCTGTTTTGCTCCTCCTCTGCCATTTTGCTGTTGTGCTACAATGAGCTCAGCCATAGTTTGGCTGTGTGTGTTATCCAAATCCAAACTCACACTTCAGCTTTCTGCAGGCTAACCAATAAGCCAAAGCATGGTTCATCTTAGAACAGCACAACAAAGGAACAATATGACAGTGGAAGAGTAAAGCACTGATCTCCTTTCCAAGAGCGCAATACTTTCATGTTGTTGCTTAGCAGGGCGTGCAATCCAAGCCAATGTAATTCTTTTTTCTTTGCTTGACTCTTTTGGCAGTATCATAGATTCTTTACTCATTTATTTACCCAAAGGCAACTTAAGGATAAAGTTAGAAAAGTACATTAATATTTTTTAAAAATAGAATTTTAATTTATAAACTTGCAACAGTGCCTCTACTCAACGAATATTTGAAATTTAAATGCAAAGTCAGTGTTGCTAAAATATAAGACAATGCGCCTAACCATTTAAATAATTCCTTTCATTTTTAATCGAACTGAATAATTCATTTCAGATTTTAATTACTCTGGAATGTTTCTATTCTCTATGCTACCATTTCCCATGCATGAAGAAAAGAAGAAATATGTCTAATGGAAATAACCTTGGCTGCAATACAGTCCCTCCCCTGTGCGAAACAATGTGCTTACACAACACTGTGTACCAAAGCAGTGGGGAGCTTGTGGGACATTGGTTTTGGAATTCCTTCTCTTGTACTCCTCTTAATGCAGATAATCATAAATGTCTGAATGGAGATATCTTCCAGGCCTGCAAGAGAACAGAGGATTGACCTAAAGAGGGATTTGTATCTTGTGTATTATTAGGATTGTTTGAATCTCAGTAATCTTGGATTCTGTTCTGTAGAAAAAACAGTGTTTCATAAACTAGTGACTTGCATTTTACTTGGGTATCTGGGTTTTTTTTGGGGGGAGTGTATGTTTTATTAGTTGTGGGTTGTGTTTTGCCTGTTCTTTGAGGGAACGGGGGTTCTGAGCACCACCAGTTTTTCTTCTGTGAAACTGATATTTTGTGCTGCCCATAACACTTTTATGAAAAATCCAGACCAGCTCTTGGGCCTGAAAAATACCTGCATTAAGTCAGCTTTTAAAATCTCCTGAATTGGGATATCCTGATTCAGATGTTGATATCTCCCCACAGTGATGAGATCAAAAAAGTGGAGAAATTGAACAAGCCAACACAACCCGAGGCTCCCCTTGAATATTGTGATGGAGAACAAGATAAGATCCCAACTATAGCAAGCATACATCTAAGATTACTTTTTCCACCATCTCCTACTTGACACTTTGGTTATTAGCTGAAGTGGGCGTTATCTCCAAGTTCATCTGTGGTGGAGATAACTTGCCTCCATAATAAAGGTTTTTCTCCAATTTCAGTCCCAGATGACAGTTTCTTGTAAACTGACAAACTAAACCCAGTGTACCATCTGGTACCAACCTGTAGGACAATCCATTAACAACACTGTCCATTGTAAATTTGGCCTAGTTGGGTTTGTATATTTTTCTCACCACAAATTATTCTTTACAGAATAATGTTAATTAGTAAGTGATAGATAGAAAGATTGCCAGGGACAGCCCATTAATTCCATTTACCTTAATAGCACTTAGATCTTAGCTTGCTGTACAGCTGTATTCAGACTGGATTATAAATGTAATTTTTTGCATCATTAACTTGCCTGATTAATCTTAGACAGCAAAAGCATAATTATAGAAATATGAGACTTTCAGCATGCTGGTTTGAAGATCTGGGTTTTTCCCTTGTTTGCATCAATGTAAGTGCTGTCGATGAGAAGAGAAGCCAGATACTCTTTCTTTCTTAACAATTAACCTGCATCGTGTACCAGTCATTTCTCATTTTTGTGCCCCTCCCTCCATGGCAGCATACCATGTCCAGCTTTTAACAAGTGCAATTACAGGGTATTTGTATAGTAATTGACCACCATTAGCAATATGTTCATGCTGTTCAAGGAGCATTAATGCAACAGCAAGTTGTCCATTTCTTAGTACATCGCGTGTTCTCTAATTGTAATTTTCTGGTTGTTGGATGTGAGATAATCAATCTGGGTTCTTCTGAATGCTACGTATATGATCTACCCCTGAGCTAGTGCCTTCTCAATAATTTAAGATGCTCCAGTTGGAATGATCTGAAGACCTGTTCAGACTGCTAGGCCACAGCATGTGGGGAGGAGGGTAGGCTTAATCTTTCTTTCTCAAGCTGATCTCCCTGCAAAAAATACCTCTCCATCACATTGGAATCAGTGGCAGAATTAGGAAAGTGTGACTGCTGTGGAACCTCGGAGGCGCTACAACTATTATTTAGAATGGAGTGTAAGAGGTGTGTGTGGGGGGTGAATTTTGGTGTTGCCCAGGGTGTTGTTGAAATTTGAGACCCCAAGCTCCTCCACGGCTACAATGAGACCTGGTCAGGGTGGGACGAAGGTCCTATTTCACCAATAGGAATTATCCCCCACAATGGCTCGCATTGCAAATCTGATCCCTCCCATGCCTTTAATTTAAAGAAAGAAAACCCCAAATTACTTTTTTAGCTATCTATGTTAGTAAAACACGGTGCTGTTTTTCTAGAAAAAGAGGTACCGCAACTCACCATGAATGCTTCCCTTGTTTTCTTATGATGGCAATGGCGCCCACCTGAGGAAAAAAAAGCCCTGGTAAAACATAGTCTGATCCTGAAGTTATGGAGTACTTGAAATCATGGGTTGAAGGTGAAGGACCCCTGACAGTTAAGTCCAGTCACAAATGACTCTGGGGTTGCGGCACTCATCTTGCTTTACTAGCCGAGGGAGCCGATGTTTGTCCGCAGACAGTTTTTCCGGATCATGTGGCTAGCATGACTAAGCTGCTTCTGGCGAAACCAGAGCAGTGCATGGAAATGCCGTTTACCTTCCCGCCATAGTGGTGCATATTTATCTACTTGCACTTTGACGTGCTTTCGAACTGCTAGGTTGGCAGGAGCAGGGACCGAGCAACGGGAGCTCACGTGGTCGCAGGGATTTGAACCGCCAACCTTCTGATCGGCAAGCCCAATGCTCAGAGGTTTAGACCACAGAGCTTGTTCTCTTATGGTGGTAATGGCGCCCACCTGAGAAAAAAAAAAGCCCTGGTAAAACATAGTCTGATCCTGAAGTTATGAAGTACAGTGGTACCTCAGGTTAAGTACTTAATTAGTTCCGGAGGTCCGTTCTTAACCTGAAACTGTTCATAACCTGAAGCACCACTTTAGCTAATGGGGCCTCCTGCTGCTGCTGCACCACCGGAGCACGATTTCTGTTCTTATCCTGAAGCAAAGTTCTTAACCTGAAGCACTATTTCTGGGTTAGTGGAGTGTGTAACCTGAAGCGTATGTAACCCGAGGTACCACTGTACTTGAAATCATGGGTTACATTCAGGCATAATAGGAAACCATGGTTTTCCATGATAGCAGGAATTGTTAACTCTCCAGGTGTTGCTAGACTACAAAGCCCAGCGTCTCTGAGCATTGGCCATGCTGGCTGGGGCTGATGGGAGTTATAGTCCAGCAGCATGTTGAGGGCCACAGGTAAGCCATCGTCCCTTCAATATAGGCATGAGCTGTGTCAAGCCCAGAGCTCACACACTTCCCCTTCCCTCCTCTATTCTTCCTGCAAGGCTCTATTTGAAACTAGCCACAGTTCTCCTTGGGATATCTCAGCTTGCGATATTCATATCATATCCCAACATGATATGAAACCATAGTGTGATCATGGGTTGTTCTCACTAACCACAGAAGAAGTAAAGTGGAGATATATAATGGATATTGAAAACTCGGGTAACAATTCTAGTGAAATTACAGTAGCTTATACCAGTTCTTGTGGCACCATAGCCATTGTGCATCACTTTTCCAAAGCTCTACTTTGAAAAAAGCTTCTTGGTTGTGTAAATGTTCAGTAGATTCTGGATTCATTATTTGGGCTAACCTGTGAGAATATGTGAGCAGCATATGCCTGGTGAGAATGGGATGGGAAGATCCATATAATGACAGTGTGCTGTGCTGAGACTGACACTGATAGCGCCATTCTGCAGAATTATAATAGGATGCTCAGAGCAGCATAGTTTCCTGTCCAGTTCCAAAATCTCTCTATACTGAAAAGCACAACCTATATATGTTGCACATATACCGAATTCCCACACTGACCTGTGGAGGGCAGCTGTTTTGTTTTTGTTTTCCAAAAGTGAAACCTAACATGTTACTACAGTGGTACCTCGGGTTACAGATGCTTCAGATTACAGACTCTGCTAACCCAGAAATAGTGCTTCAGGTTAAGAACTTTGCTTCAGGATAAGAACAGAAATTGTGCTCCTGGGGCGCGGCAGCAGCGGGAGGCCCCATTAGCTAAAGTAGTGCTTCAGGTTAAGAACAGTTTCAGGTTAAGTAGGGACCTCCGGAACAAATTAAGTACTTAACCCGAGGTACCACTGTACTTTAAAATATTTCACAACAGGCTATAAACCCATTCTTAGCTAACTGGTTGTAGCAGACAAGGGATCTGATTGACCCCACATCCTTGCATTTGTAAACACAGTAATAATTATGGAAAGTGCAGGCTGACACCATAGAGTAGACTACACAAACAGAGCCTGCATGACATGTTAGGAATCTTCAGTTCTAATGTTTTATGTTGAAACAGAAAAACAGAAACATGTTTATTTTGCCAGAGCTCCCCCAGCCTCTTGGCCCTGTTTACATTATTATTGCGGTTTGATTATGAAAAGGTCATGTGGGGGGGGGGGCTGGTTCAGTCCAATTTTTTGTGTTGAATAAATCCTTGATGGTTTTATTGCTATACTGAACCTCCTTTGCAGTTCAGCTGAGTTTGTCTCTCCAGGAAACTGTATGCTCTTAACAGCATTAGAAATGCTGCAAACTGATCCCTGGGGTTTCACAATAAATTTTGCTTGTTTGCATTGTTGCTGGTCTTTGGCTTCGCATGCAGGCAACCAAAGTACAATTCACCTTCAGTCATAAGCTACATAGAATTCCAAGGCAGGGACAATCAGATTTCTTCTCTAGCTGATTGAAAAACATGATAAAATGATCTAATATGCTATATTTGAAGGATGCTTTGGGGAAGAGCAGAGGAGGAGGAAGAGCAATAGAGTTCATTGTCAGTAGTGAAACTTGTTCAGAACGGAATATTGAAGGAAATGCTTCCATGATATGAAATACAAACCTATGTTTTATGTGAGGGACATACAATCCATTCTGCGTCCCAACATTTCCCCTGTGGTGCCATTCATGTGCACCACATAGAGTACTTACAGATGTATACCAAAACCTTTGAGACTTTGTGCCATGCATTTTTTCCCACCTTTGATTCATGGTGTTGGAAAAGCAGGTAGAAATGTTTATTCATCACTCAGAATTCTGAAACCTGGGCTCATCCAATGAAATAACCAGGGCATCTGTGGATTCAGGACAGACAAAATGAAGCAATTTCTTCAGAAAAATTCCTACATTGCTCCCTAGTTGTGATCCTGAAGCGCACTGGGAGACAGGGAGGAAGGTCAGATGATGCTGCAAACGGAGAGACTGCCTTAAATA
Organism: Podarcis filfolensis; assembly: GCF_964270895.1. Classification (NCBI taxonomy): domain Eukaryota; kingdom Metazoa; phylum Chordata; class Lepidosauria; order Squamata; family Lacertidae; genus Podarcis; species Podarcis filfolensis. The sequence goes on from NC_139614.1 coordinate 19,044,023, forward strand.
GGGATCAAGCCCTGCCCGCCTCTTCAGATCACCTTCAGAATGAACCAATCAGAGCCAAGGATTTTCCCATTCTTGCCTCTCTTGCCCAACGGCTCACAGATGTGTCCAGTCTTTTAGGCACCATTTAGGCCTTTTGGCTGAATGTTCTTACGACTGATTGAACTGTTATAGGTGCTGTGTGGCTTACACTTCATAGTGGGCAGAGAGAATGGAAGGATGCTATTTAAGCCCCTTACCATATTGAACCTTATTAATTGCAAGGAGACTGAAGAGTGGCAAACATGTTGCAACAGAAGCAGCATGGTTCTGCTAGATAAATAGGTTATCAATAGGTTTTTAATTGAAGGTGAACTTATGCTGAGTTTGAAATGGATTAGGAGTTTGTGACTGAACAGATTTCATACAACCACAGAATCAAAGCCTTATGCTATCTTTTCATTATTCACCCTTGCTAACCATCTCATTTTGTATTTTTTTCTTTCGCTAAGAAGAGAGATAGTATCTTCTTTCTTTAAATGTCAGTTCAGATTTCTGTTGCTTTAATTTACTCTGCTCTCTGTTTCTCAGGGTTTGTGTGTGTGTGTATATGTGTGTGTGTATATATATATATATATATATATATATATATATATATATATATATATGAAACTGAATGTATAGGACTTTAGAAGCATTGGGTCCAATTCTGCTTCTTATAGAAACCACATATTGCCTGATTTCATTTGTCTCCCTGAACATTTTTGGCATTTAATGGGCAGCTAACATAGTTTTTAGAGCAAATTTGTGGAAACAAGTTGTTATGTAGGATTTCAGGAGACATTACTCAACATCAGCTTCTTCAAAGGTGTATATTGTTCACACAGTATCAGGTACTGGACACACACACACTTTAAAATATATATGTATACAAAAATTGTATAAATACAAGGAATGTGCAACAGCCACAAGATTCACCTTATATTGGCATCAGTAGTGATGCTAATCTTGTGTTGAAAGGCACTATATTAATGAAAATAAATAAATAAATAAACAATACCTTTATTGTCGTTGTACAACCTGTGTACAATGAAATTAAATGAGCCTCCCTCCCCGCCCAAACACTAAGTCTCTTATCAAACAACACACTACCTCGCAAGTCAATTTTGCTATGTTATTTTCCATTCAACAGCCCACGGATAGAAGCTATTTTTTAGCCTGTTGGTACGGCTGAATATACTTCTATATCTCCTGCCCGAGGGTAGAAGATTAAACAGGTGATGGCCAGGGTGTGAGTCATCCCTGAGAATTTTTCTCACTCTCCTAAGGCAACGATCCCTTGCGATGTCATCTAGCGGACTCAAGGGACAGCCCATGATATCATGTGCTGTATTCACCACTCTCTGCAGAGACTTTCTATCCATGGCTGTCAGGCCAGCATACCACACTGTGATACAATATGAAAGGACACTTTCTATTATGGACCGGCAAAAGGAGTTCATCAGTTGTTGTTTAACATTATTCTTTCGCAAGACCCTGAGGAAATGGAGTCTTTGTTGGGCCTCTCTTGACCACCTGAGTTAAGTTGATTTTCCAAGTGAGGTCCTCACTAAGGTAAACTCCCAGGAATTTAAAGGAGGAGACTCTCTCCACACAGCCCCCCCCCAATATACAACCGGGCAGGTTCCCCTCTCTTCCTCCGGAAGTCCAACACCATCTCCTTTGTCTTACTAATATTTAGTAAATAAAACAATAAATAAAACAATGAATTTGGAATTGCTCTGATTTTTCAGTTTGATTAGTTATTTGGATCTGAAGAAGTTCTGTAAAAGCCAAAACCCTGTCCTTCCCACATTTACTATAATGGGGAACCTAAAACTGACTGTAGCTCTTTTCCTTCTTCTCATAAGTGGATGAAATTTGCAGGCAAATTTGCAGCTCCTCCAGAGTGGATTAAGTCTGCCAAATTCCATTAAGATTCAACCAGGATTGTGTGTATGTGTGTATGGTTTCTGCCAGAATTTGATGCAGTTGCAAGCATGGTTGCCAATTCTGAGGAGATGAAGCAGCTTGCTGCCTTTCGGAATATCAGTTAAAGTGATCATTTCACAAGGACAGGCTTATCTGAAGCTCTGTCCCACACTCAACTAAAGGGGGCAGGGATCTTTCATCTCTGAAGTGGGTGAAATTTGTGGGCACAGAAGTCCATCTTCAGTGGATTATGCCTGCCAAATTGTAGGCAGATCTTCCCAAAGGCTTTCATGAAGGAATCTTTAGAATGGTTTCTTTAAAAAAGAAAAAGTATAGCACTTTTTAAAATTTAGAATGCTTTTTTTAATGGAATATGATTTAGAATCACAGAACGGTAGAGTTGGAAGGTACCACAAGGGTCATCTAATCCAACCCCTGCAATGCAGGAATCTTTTGCCCAACATAGGACTTGAACCCACAACCCTGAGATTAAAAGTCTACTGAACTATCCTGGCTTCATGGCTGCTACATCTGAGGGGAGAAAGCTCCCCAACTTTCAAAATGAGGGCAGAACATTGTGGGATGGATGAAATAAAAATCACTTAACCACCTGTAGTGTTGTGTGGGCACTCAGTCTGAAAACTGGTAACATGACAGAGGTGCCCCGAGGTAAGTGGGTCATAGTAGGCTATCAATGACCAACACAACTGGGAGCTTACTTAAGGGATAAGGAGGCTTAGCTGAGTGGTTAAAAAGTGAAGGGAGAGCAATTTAATAATAACTTTACTAACAATGTTGGACAGCCAGTATTCAATGTAATGAATCCGTAAGTACACTACGATGGAAGACAGGAGGAACAAGTAATATAAAGCCAGGAGAAAAGATGTTGGAACTAAATGCATGCAGCAAAAGAGGTATGGAAAATCTAAGAGAAGTTTAAAACAAATGGAATAAAAAGTAACAATTAAAGCAGATGTTTGTTGAAAAACAGAAAGGGGTTAGTATGAAAAGGAGCAAATAAATCACAAGAAGCTGTACAACTGAACAGAGGGGGAGAAAAGGCAGAATGTCTCTACTCTCTTAAATTTTGCAAACATCCCTCCTACAAATCACTGTGATTGCAGTGCCCTGGGAATATAATTCACTGTGATTAAAACACAGACCTGTCCATCAAAATGAAATATCCCTCTACTTCTCTCCACTCCACCTCCTCTCCACTAGAACTTAGTACCTTTTCCTAGTCAGCTTGGTTGGTTAGTTGTTGGGGTTTTTTTGGTGTGTGTGTGTGTTTTAATAAAACAAGATGCATTGTTCACTCTATTTTAAATGGCAGGTTGCTGTGTTCTTTTGGACACCCAAGTCCAGGCATAGGCAAACTCGGCCCTCCAGATGTTTTTGGGACTACAACTCCCATGATCCCTAGCTAACAGGACCAGTGGTCAGGGTTGATGGGAATTGTAGTCTTAAAACATCTGGAGAGCCGAGTTTGCCTATGCCTGCTCAAGTCCATAGAGTGATTCAGGAAATTAGGCGGTCTTTGATCCACCTTGTGATGCCTTGTGAACCACACAATCCAACCTGGGACTGTAGAAACCTCACCTGAATCACTCCCAATCACCTCATAATCTAGGCTGAACGCAGAGTCAGCGAACACTTCTGTTCATGCTACCTGAACTAGATGGCAGTGACACTGAAAAGAGCCAGGATCTTGCAGTCACAGACAATATTTTGTCACACTGTTCCTCTAATGGTGTGATGGAGAAGCAAGAGCTTCAAGGCACATTCTTCAATCAGCAGAGTTCCCAGCACAGGGAAGGATGAGACAGTATGAGCTACATTGTAAAGAGTTTTATGTTCTAGCTACGCAGAACAGAAAAGACATCCTCTCTCTATGAAAGCAGAGAGCAACCGAACAAAGGAACAAAGGAAACAGGAAACCACTAACGTCACATCCCGTCTCCTATCCCGTGAGACTGCAAGGTCGCTAGAATGTAAACAGAGTCCTGTGACTCCACGCAGCTGCACAGTGATAACAGAAACTAACACACCTTGCCTCCACCTAATGCCTGTCTCACTTCTGACACCACAGGCTGTTCACATGGGGTGTAATGTTGGGACTGATTTACTTGTGAACAGTCCAACATGCATAGGTTAATATCATGTGGTCAAGTTCCCAGAGGTTAAGGTGTATTTGGGGGAGATGGCAAAGTGTATTTTGGGTGTTACTTCAGTTGTATTTTGCAGTAAGTCTATGATGCTATAAATAAATATGGTATGGTATGGTATGGTATGGTATGGTATGGTATGGTATGGTATGGTATGGTGGTATAGGCTTCTTCCTCCTCCCCATAATATGTTGGGAAATAATCAGACAAGGTGTTTTAATGATTGTCAGGTGCTACTATTGTTTTATGGTGTTTTGTGTTATTTTGGTGGTGTGGTGTTTTTTACTTTAATTATGTATTGTGTTTTATCTACTGGAAGCTGTCTTGTGGAGACATGACCCTAAAAGGTTGCCTAGAAAACTTTTAAACAAAAAAAACCCCCTGAAGACTAATCCCATCTGGCCTATTGATAGGCATCATTGTTTAAATACTCAGCGCTGGCTGTATTTTACATTTCCATCGCAATAACGGCACAGTATTTTATTGGCCTTGTATGAATCATGATAGGCATAGGTGCTAGTAGGACCTCCCCCCCCAAAAAAAATTAGTTTGTAGCAATATTTCTATTTAGATAATCACATTTCTGAAGTAGCTGTGTGCATAGTAAATGGTCCCTGAAGACCTTTAGTCATTCACAGGAATATCCCCTGTAGGGCCCAGTTGCACAGAAATTAATAAAGTCCATACAGCAAGTTCTATGTCTGGCAAAGATACTGTATTAGTTTGCCATGAATGATTAAAGGCAGTGCTGTCATTAAAAGCCAATTACTGCATTTGGTCTAGCTCTAGGAAGATCTTTCACATGTAAAGCATCCTACTGGGAACTGTTATGTAATGATCATTACCCTTCGCAGCTTTTTGTTCCGAAATTCACAATAAACTTGAAAACATTCATGACACATTAATTGTTATTTCAATCTCTTATTTTTTTGCCCGTCCAAGTAAGCATAGAATTTGCTTGTTTGGGAGCCAGTTTCTGGGGAATTCTGATGTGTTGGACGAAATCCAATCGTCATACCTTTGATGTTTTGTTGCATGTGTGTGTAACAGAATATGCCCCATCGTACCGTTTAATTGGCATCTACAGTAAGTAACCCTTTGAAGTAAGCAGCCAAATAGCATAGGCATGCACAAGATAATTAAGTGTTGGAGAGTAAATGTATGTGATCATGACTGCACCCACACTGGTTGATGTTTACCTTTGACTAGTGCTATTACTGTGTCACTACAGGTAGAGGGATGCCTGAATTAGTGTGGCCACTGGCACATGGCCAAAAAGAGTAATTGCAAGAAAAGAGTACCGAGGAGAACATGGATTTGCACAGTGCAGGGAACTTCTTCAAACAGAGGGTTGTCTTCTGACAGCACTTCGAACAGAGGACACTGTAAAGCAGGACCCTTAGTCACCTTAATTTGAATGCTTATGCAATTATTTTGTAAAAAAATAAATTAATTAATTAAATAAAAATAAAAAACAGCAACTCCCTGCAGTTGAAGTATTAGCACATCATGGAGAAACGTTCAAGTTCATCCCCTTGTCCGCTGCACTGGTGTTACAGGGAGTAACTCTAATGGAAGGAGATATTCAAAAATGACCGCTCCCTGCTTAAAACGGGGGGTGCCCTTTGCGTGGACGCGTGCAGCCCCTAGATCTGGAGCGGCTCCAACAGCATAGGCTTGGCTTTGCCTCCCCTCAGGTGGGATACCTGGAGGTCTCCGCCTACCTCAGTCAGTTGTCCAATCCCACCTGGGGGAAGCGTTGCCAAGGAGACCAGGCCAGGTAGGGGAAGGATTACCTGCCCACACAATAGAGGGAGGATCTTACCTGGGAATCCTCACTTGGCTCCCCCCCCCACAAACTTCAGCTTGAAGTGGTAGAACCAGCATTCTGTCCCCTCATTTTGCTGAACACAAGAAGCACACTTCTGCTTCGCAAATTTATCCCCCCCCTCCTGTTTCCATGTGTTCACACTGGGATTTAGTTGATGGTGTGGTTGTGAGCATGGGAATTAATAGGTGTGTTACCCAAAGTACAAAATGTTAACATTTAATGTAATAATTTAAAAGCATACAAGAAAGTGGTTGTGAAAATTAGGAAAGAATTTTTGATGATGTAGTGATATGATAATTTAAGTACCTCTAAAACGCCATTTTCATGAAGGGCATCTGCTTGGTTTATCACAAGGCTTCAGATACTAAGAGCTTTAATATGAAAAAGTTGAACACTACAGAGTTTGAGGTGGCTTTGTAGGTATGGAAGGGGTGGGGAGATTGATTGCCTTCACAAAAAGAGGAACATTTAAGACACCAGCTGCTCATTATGTTGCTTTATCTATAGATGACAGATTTTTTTCCCTGGCTGAATTTGATGGCTTCAAACACATACGTATTTCTATCTCAAATGTGTGAGAAGCAGTTTATCATAGTGTTAAACTTTTCATTGATACGACCAGAAGCAGCGATTCACAAAAAATATGTAAAAATGCTATAACTTATTATGTAGAATTTCAAATCACTGTCTAATTATTTATCATAATTACTGAAGCAACACTGAATAAATCAGCTATAAAGGGATGAGTCATGCATGACAGCACATCTAGAACATGCATTTTTAAGAGCTTTGCATCATTGGTTCTCATCTGTATTGAAAATGAGTTTATAGAGATTTATTTTTTCTTCTATTATTAGGTATTTTGACAAGCAAGTTCCCTCTGCTGGCTCCTTTCTTTATTCCCAGTGTTGATTATTGATCTGGTAGATAGAGTACTGAGAAAACCAGCTGTGTTTCACAGGCATAGAGATGTCCTGGGTAACATTATGTGCGTTATTAGAAGTAATTATTAACATGACCATGTGGATCGGCAGACCAGGTTATCTGCTGATTGCACACAATGTAGGCACTCCCTCTCATTAGCAATGCAAACTTTACTTAGCGTGCTCTGTAGCTGTATCTGTGGTTTGATAGCTTTAAAATCTTAATGTTAATATTCAGCTATGTGAGCTCTGCTCATGTGACATATCTGTGGATATGAACATGCAGATGGGGAGAAATGGAGCTAGGTCCACTGGCCTCATGCATGCTCAGTAAAACTCTGGAGATCATGTTTCCAAATTCTACATATAGGGCCAATGGAAATGATCTTAGCTATAGTTTGTTACAGGGACACGGGTGGCGCTGTGGTCTAAACCACTGAGCCTTGGGCTTGCCGATCAGAAGGTCGGTGGTTTGAATCCCCATGACGGGGTGAGCTCCCGTTGCTCAGTCCCAGCTCCTGCCAACCTAGCAGTTTGAAAGCACGTCAAAGTGCAAGTAGATAAATAGGTACTGCTCCAGCAGGAAGGTAAACGGTGTTTCCGTGCACTGCTCTGGTTTCAACAGAAGTGACTTAGTCATGCTGGCCACATGACCTGGAAAAACTGTCTGCGGACAAACGCCGGCTCCCTCAGCCAGTAAAGCGAGATGAGCACCACAACCCCAGAGTTGTCTGCGACTGGACTTAACTGTCAGAGATCCTTTACCTTTTATAGTTAGTTACATTTAATGAACAGGGCTGCATAGTTATGTTTTTTCTTGAAGAAGAGACTAAAGACAAGAAATTATCTGATAGATGTTGTAGGTATAACGCTGGAGATACTTTATTGAGATATATGGTATGGGCATGCTTTTGGTCTGAGGTGGTTGTCCGTAGCGATTTTGTACTGGTGAAATCCTTGATATCCATGGATATCCATGTACTTTTAAATTATATTTATGTAGTATGAGATTCTGCCCTCCTCCTGCCTTTAGTGTTTTTAGCCAATGAATGCTTATAGAGAAATTTACAACCCTCAAACGGCTTCAAAATGACCCAGGTTTCCTTTCTCTAAACAATGGACGTGTGTCGTTTTGAACTCATTCTATGAGCTTCCTTTGTATGTGGGTCACTCTAGATTTTTCTTTAGATTCAGACAATGGAGAATTACTGGTACTTTGAAGCTGCCCACCCGAGCACTCCTGTCTTTCCTGGTGCAGAAGTGATTGTTGGCCAGAGAAATAATTGACAAATCTGGGGTGTATTTCAGTAAAGCTATGGCTGTGTGACTAAAGTAAAAGGGAGCAGCAAACGTAAAAATTCATGGTTTTCCCCACTCAGATTTGATTTAATCCCCCCCCCAGTTACCTTTTCAAAAATACAAATAAAACTCATACCTCCATAGCACCCTCCAACATTCCTCATGAAAATAGAGACATTTCATTCTAAACCACAGAATATCTCTATTTTCGTGCAGAATGTTGGAGTGTATCACTATCCATATTTTGAGAGGGGGGTACAGTGGTACCTCGGGTTACATACGCTTCAGGTTGCAGATTCTGCTAACCCAGAAATAGTACTTCGGGTTAAGAACTTTGCTTCAGGATGAGAACAGAAATCGTGCTTCAGCAACACGGTGGCAGCAGGAGGCCCCATTAGCTAAAGTGGTGCTTCAGGTTAAGAACAGTTTCAGGTTAAGAACGGACCTCCGGAATGAATTAAGTACTTAACCTGAGTAACCCTGAAGTACACTTGTGGTAATCCAGTCTCTTGGTGTGATGGTTATTTTTATTTAATACAGAAAATTCGGTGTATGTGTGGCCAGGGTAGGAAGGGGAAGTTGATAGTAGCAGTAACGCATGGAGAGTGTGTGTGTGAATAAATGCTTTCCCACCCTTGAGAGAAAAATAGGCCAATCCTTGGGGATGGGCTGTTGTTGCTGGTTTAAATTCTTAAATGGGTGTATCCAGGACAAAGCTTCAAAGCCTGTTTTACTCAAAAATAGAAAAAAGAACAAAAGAGAAGGGTGGCTTTTTGACCTTTGCTGAGAGTATTGCTGCAGTTATTATGAGGTATAAATAAATAATCACAACACATACTCTTAGAATACACTGCTTGCTGTTTAACAGTTTAATCTGGAATTTATCCAAGCATGTGCACCTGAACCTTGGTTGCTGTAAATCTTAATTCTCTTTTGACTCCTGACCTCTTCAATCAGAAACTGCATGCCTGATCTTGCAATGAACGTAGCATTGCTAGCCTAGGAGCGATTGAACAAAGACCTACAGTGATGTAACCAGTTCACAACTCATTAAATTTGGGTTGTTTACATGGGTCAAGGTGGGCATTGGAGGGGAGCAAAGCTCTTGCTTTTTGACAGGCAGACATTCGATAAGTTAGGCATACAAAAAACCTGCATAGTGAAAGTGGGAACAATGTCACAAAGAATGTCCTCTCCCAGGCTACCACCCCCCAAGCTACCTAGTATGGCAAAACTACCAAGAGGCTCCCTCTGCCAATCTTAATATTTCAGAAGGTCTGTAGGGAGGACACCATCAATTAGATCAGGCATAGGCAACCTCGACCCTCCAGATGTTTCGAGACTGCAGTTCCCATCATCCCTGACCACTGGTCTTGTTAGCTAGGTATCATGGGAGTTGTAGTCCCAAAACATCTGGAGGGCCGAGGTTGCCTATGCCTGATTTACATGGTTGGTTAGAGAGTGGTGCTGGCAACGCCAAAGTTGAAGGTTCGATCCCCGTAAGGGGCAGCTGCATTGCAGGGGGTTGGACTAGATGATTCTCAGGTCCCCTTCCAACTTTGATTCTGTGAGATGGAGGCTAAGTTGTTTAGGGCTTTAAACATTCATTTGAAAATCCTTAATTGGAAACGAGGTACCCCACAAAGTATTTGGGGTCTTTTTTTGGGGGGGGTGACCAGTTGATGTTTCTAAGTTATCTTCAGTGGCAGACCCATGTGGAGTGTAGATCACGGAGTATAGTGGCTTTTGCCAGTGGAGCAAAATACATGCCACCTTTATTCTATGTTGCAGAGTAGGTGCTTTGTCTCACCTCAAGGATGGCAGACATAGCTATAAGGCTTAGTCTCACTGGCTTTAGGTCAGCAGGCATTTTTGGGAGTTTCCTTGTAGGCAGCTACAAGTAAGTCATAAGGATGACTGGGAACTTTTGGGTATGCTTGGGCCCATAACTTGTGGGTTTAGTTTCTCTTTCACTTTTCTTCCTTTCTTCTGTTGTAGCAAGTAATATTAAGTAAATGATCCAGTTTAAGCCTACAGCTGTGTTTGTCTTACCTGTGTTGAGACGACAGCCTACCCTGCAACAATTACTCAGGCAAATCCTGTTGGCTCCCTGCTACTCAGATGTAAGCCACATTAAGTTTAATGGAATTTACCCCCACGTAAGTGCATGTAGACTTTCAACCTTTAAAAAGCACCTAAACGGAACAAACGTGGTGATGGAGGGGATTACAGAATAAAGATACTATTGGCAATTCATAGCATAGCATTCATATATTCCCTTGTGCTTTTCACATGGTTAGAGCCCAAACACCATTTGATGAGACTGAAAAATGGTTATAGAGAACTTGCAGGATTATTTGCATGCTGCACTAAAACCAGGAGGTTATTCCAAAAAAGGGGATTTCAGGATTTCAAATGCAGAGGCAAGGGCTTTGAATAAACATTTAGGGGTTTCACAGGCAGGTTCTTGGAAAAGTTAGAGAAAAGAACAAGGAACTATAATGCCCGCTATCTTTATATACAGATTGTTGAGAATATGTTTCTAAATAATCAAACACTTATCAGATTTCTAATATATTCCGCTTTATCTGTCCTGATGGTCCATTTCTTTTACTTTGTTCTTCTGATTCAAGCAGACCATTCATATTCCCTGCCCTTTTTTATCTCAGTTTCTCAGAGTTCACAAATGTGTATGGGTGAGAGTATGTGTGGTCCACTTGCCAGCATCCCTTTCCTGTAACAAACATTTGGGCACTTACCTAATATTTATTTAAAACTTTATGGGTTGGCAGCCTTCCCCTCCCCCTCCCCACAAAACTACTCTAGGAGAAAATCCTAGAGCCTAATATAATTCTAGTGCACTCACCCTCACTTGCCTGTCTGCCCTGACTTTGTTAGGGACTGGGATTTATGGAGTTATATTTGGAAAAGCAATTCTGACTTGCTGTATCAAACAGCAATTGGCAGAGTACAGATTTCTGCATCTGAACCGGCTTTTCTTAATCACTTTGGCTGCCATCCAAACCTCTTTGCATATAGAACTACAAGCACAAATCATGAGGTTCACATTTTAGAGATACATTTTGTAGCCTGTAGAATCCTAGATCCTTAATAAAAGAAATACACTTTGTGAGTATAGTATAGGACATTTTTGTGTGCTTCAGTTGATATAGGTAAGTCCAGTAGATTTTTCTGTTGGGATGCAGAATGGCATCTTCTGGAACCAGGGGCTAGATTATTATGCCTTTGATGTGCAGTCAGTCCCGGGTCATAATCAGTACCATAATAATAAATGTTCTCGTGTCCTATTTATAGTGCTTGATCTCAAGAGATGTTTGTTTTTCCTAGAATCCCTTCCATACATAGAAAAGCTAGCTGACTCATGTGTTTCATATCTGTGCTTGAAAAATGGTCATGGGTTCTGTTTTAAGATATCATGAATGCAGAATTTGATTCAATGTGTTGGCATTAAATTCAGATTTATGGGTGCTTGCAATTATTGCTACTAGGTCTGGGCTCAAATTGATACTAGGCCTGTATTCCTTTTGCCACTGTTTTGAGGTTCACCTGATTTGGGATGGGCATATCAGGCAAACCCCAAAAAGGGAGTTAAAAGAACCCAAACTAGGTGGTATAAAACGATTCCTGTCATTTGGAGTGGGGGTGGGAGACTTACTATCGAGACAACAAGGCTTTCTCTCACTCCCCACCCCCTCTGGTGTCATGGACTGGCTGAAAGCAGAGGAATGGTGGGATGCACCAGTTGGTGAACCCCCAAGGAAAGAAAGCTCAGGCAGAGCCTAGGAATTGGTGTCGGGGGTGACAATGAGTGGTCAGATGGAGAACACGGAGAAGACTGGGAGGTGGTGGTGTAGAAAGCTGAAGAGGTAACAGGGTTTAGCGAGCAAGGAGAGTTTGTGGCAGAGAGAAGTCCGGAAGCAGAAGCAGGAGACAAGGGAGGCCAAGAGGCAGAGATGAGTCAGGCTGGTGAAAAAGCCAGGGTGCCGCCCCCTGCTGCAATAAGCCCGCCCCCCCCAGGACCAGAAGAGGTATGAAGAGGGAGCAACAGAGACAGGCACACCAGCTTAGTCTCAGGTTGCTTGGGAAGGACCCAGGGAAGGAGGAGACTTAGGGAGCTGTGGGAATGCAGGGACCTTCAGTCTCCACAACTGCCTCATAGGGGCAAGTTCTGCTGTGAAGAGTTGCTGTGCTCCTTAGGCCTGGCACTCCCTCCAAAATGGCTTGTCCCAATCCACCACCAGCAAATGGAGGTGGCAAATTGGAGGTCTCCATATACAGTCCTCTTATTCAGTTGTTCTGGAGAATTCAGATGACATAACTCCAGATCTACTTCATTCCTGTGTTTCCTCTGTAGTCTTCCCATTTTTTCCAACTGCCACTTTTGTGGCCATTTTCAACTGCTTTGGCAAGCATAGCCCTATTGTTTTCCCTCTGTGGAGCAGTGTTCTGCAATATGGGTAGCGACATGTGTGGTGATAGTTTCTTCTTCCATGCCTTTCTGCTTTCGTGTTATATTATTACTGATTCTCCCTATTAGTCTTACAGGGGTCAGCAAAATTTTTCAGCAGAGGGCCGGTCCACTGTCCCTCAGACCTTGTGGGGGGCTGGACTATATTTTGAAAAAAAGAGAGAGAATGAATTCCTATGCCCCACAAATAATCCAGAGATGCATTTTAAATAAAAGGACACATTCTACTCATGGAAAAACACACTGATTCCCGGACCGTCTGCGGGCCAGATTTAGAAGGTGATTGGGCCAGATCCGGCCCCCAGGCTTTAGTTTGCCTACCCATGGTCTTTGAGAACAGAAAGTTTTGAGATTGCTTCATGAAACAAGGAAAGCATTTGTAGCTGAAATAGGTTGGCCATGTTGCAAAAATAAAGAACTTGTCATTTTTCTTTGCATCTGTGATATATTTATCCTTTTTTGCACTTCAGATAAAATGCAAAATATGTCTCTCATTGCTCAATAATAAATATTTAAACATCAAAAAATCTTAATGATTCAGAAATCTCGTGAAGCAAGCGAGAGCTAAAAGTAACTGCACAATGAGTCCTTGACACAATAATCCATTCTACTACTTGTTCCTTTCTATTTTCCCTTGAGTCTTCTATCTTAATTTGTCTTATAGCATGCTTCTTTCGCCATATTCTTCCCACTTGAGAGTTACTGCAGACACACCAAAAAGAGCCAAGAAGGAGAAATGATCCCACTTTCTGTGCCAGAAAAACACAATATATGTGAAAGTTGAAGTGAGTTTCTTTAACGCTGAAGCAAGGGAGGAAACATTCAGATCTTGTGTAGTAGCTAACTAAAGTTAAGAAAGAACAGTCTGACATGTCAGAATGTTCAGCACATTTCTTTAGGATCCATCAATTTCTTGCAATGCGATTTTCCAAATTTGTGTCCGGTGTGCCCTTCAGAGCTCTTTGTTTCATTTACACCCAATTTTTTCTTTTTTGCTTAAAATAAAATAAAATTGCTACATCTATACTGTACAGATAGAAAGAAAGTGGTATCTTGGGCTGCAATCCTGTGCACACTTATTTGGAAGGAAAGCCCCATTGAACTCCGTGATACTTACTTTTAAGAAGACTTACAAGGGTTGTACTGCTAATGTTTAAAAAGAAAATAAGACTTTGGGTTGTATCCAGTGGGAGTCATACTCAGCATAGATGAACTTGAATTAATGGACATGGCTAATGTAAGTCTGTTAATTTCAGTGGGTCTACTCTGTGTAAAGCTTGGTTGGATACGATCCATTGGCAGTGTGTAAATTCCATTAAGCATTGTTAGCAGAATTGGCAGACTTCCAAGAGAATAGAAAAGCTTTTATTTCTCCTCCTTTTGTTGCAGATGGACCCAATTCAAAAAGCTGTAATAAATCATACGTTTGGGGTTCCTCTTCCTCACAGAAGAAAGCAAATCATATCGTGCAACATTTGCCAGTTGAGATTTAATTCGGATGTAAGTAGATAATTTATATCTTCTTAAAAATATGTATGCATGAGATAATGGGTTTGGGTTTTTGCTTTGCTCTGCTTTTTTGGCAATGGAACCTGTATGATATTATTTCACATTTGCCTCATGGTTATGGAGCAATAATGTATATGATTACTTGATACTCATCGGCTCAGCTTTTCTCTTTCGGTTCTCCTTTCTGCAATTTCAGTTCTACAGCTTGAATTATATATAGCTATAGATAAAGTTATATGGAAGACTGTTGATCATGGAGGGAAAGGAAGAGCAGATAGGTGCCTAGGCCGACTGGAAGAAAACAAACCACAGTGCCTGGGAAACTTCTCTTCAGCTGCACAGGCAAATGTGGTAGGGGAAAAAGGCTTGGGGAAGAGCTGGACATGGTTTGGGGGGCTTGCCACTCGGATGTAACATTCCCGATATTTTCTCATGTGTGGAATACATTGGCATATTTTAGGGTTGCCATATGTCCTCTTTTTCCAGGACACGTCCTCTTTTTCATGGGTAGAGTCACCATAGTGATCCATTGTTAGAAGTCAGCAAATGTGTCCTCTTTTTTGCTCTTCAGAATATGGCAACCTTATTTTCTTGCTTTTCTACAAAGTCTGGCATATATTGGCAACTGAAAAATATAGTGGTACCTCTGGTTACGGACGGGATCCATTCCGGAGACCCGGCCATATCCTGAAAAGTCTATAACTGGAGGCACCCTTCTGCGCACGCGCGCAGCATGCAGATCGCTTCTGTGCACGCACACGTGGCGAAACCCAGAAGTATACACTTCTGGGTTTGCCATGTTTGCAACCCGAAGATTACGTATCCAGAGGGATATGTAACCCGAGGTACCACTGTAATGAAAAGGGGGGGGGGAATACTAGGAAGTTGTTCATGCGAATATTCTCAGTGAATATCTGATGTTCGTATCAATATAACACAGAAAGCGTACAGAACATCCGAACATCTTGATATTCTGCCTTAGGAAGCCTAATCAAATATTGGAGAATGCCCTGCATTTATACAGAACACATGACTAATTTGAGAACATCCTAATACATTTTTGCACAGCTGGATATGCGATGGCTTCTGCTTTTATAGGCATGTGCTGCAAATTTTGAAACATTACCATATTTTTCCTAAGACATAATTTTAGAAGCTGGTAATAGCACTTGAACTCAGTCTGAAACTGGATGGCCCTAATGTTGTGCTGTAAAAACTATTTGAATACTTTAGCTCAGTTCATTCCCCCCCCCCCCCGCTCTAGAGCCAGGCAGAAAGTTCTCAATTGAGAATGTTTGGCCAAATTGGGGATGGGGTGGGCTGATGGCAAGAGGTACATAAAAGTGAGTCGGAAAGGGCTGGGCGATGGGCTCTGCAGGGTGGTGAATGCTTCCCTCTGTGAGGGAGTCCTCCCAGCCCTGCTAAAAGAGGTGGTCATTAAACCGCTTCTTAAAAAAACATCTCTGGACCTGGCCAATACGGCCAACTATCGCCCAATCTCAAACCCTCCATTCTTGGACAAAGTGATTGAACGGGTGGTTGCTGAACAACTCCAGGCTTGCCTGGAGGATGGGGACCATTTGATCCCTTCCAGCTGGGGTTCAGGCCTTATCATGGGACTGAAACCGCCTTGGTCTCACTGATCTCTGGCAGGCTAGGGACAAGGGTGAAAGCTGTTTCCTAGTTCTGCTGGATCTCTCAGCGGCTTTTGATGCCATCGATCATGACATCCTTCTGCACCGTTTAGAGGAGCTGGGGGCACTGTTATACAGTGGTTTCACTCCTTTCTCCTTGGCCGTGTCCAGAAAGTGGTGTTGGGGGATGAATGTTCAGACCCATGGGCTCTCAATTGTGCGGTTCCTCAGGGTTCCGTATTCTCCCCCATGCTTTGTAATATCTATATGAAGCCACTGGGAGAGATCATCAGGGAGTTTGGGCTGGGTGTTCATCAGTATGCAGATGATACCCAGCTCTACCTCTCTTTAAATCAGAACCAGTGAAGGTCTTGAAGGTCCTGTGTGAATGCCTGGAGGCGGTTGGAGGATGGATGGCAGCTAATGGATTGAGGTTGAATCCTGACAAGACAGAAGTACTCCCTGGTCCTGAATGGGGCAACTGTGCCCCTGAAGGAGCAGGTGTGCAGCCTGGGAGTCATTTTGGACTCACAGCTGTCCATGGAGGCGCAGGTCAATTCTGTATCCAGGACAGCTGTCTACCAGCTCCATCTGGTATGCAGGCTGAGACCCTACCTGCCCGCAGACTGTCTCGCCAGAGTGGCACATGCTCTGGTTGTCTTCCGCTTGGACTACTGCAACACGTTCTATGTGGGGCTACCTTTGAAGGTGACCCGGTAACTGCAATTAATGCAGAATGCGGCAGCTAAACTGGTGACTGGGAGCGGCCACTGAGACCACATAACACTGATCTTGAAAGACCTACATTAGCTCCCAGTACGTTTCCAGGCACAATTCAAAGTATTGGTGCTGACCTTTAAAGCCCTAAACGGCCTCGGTCCTATATACCTGAAGGAGTGTCTCCACCCCCATCGTTCTGCCCGGACACTGATGTCCAGTGCCAAGGGCCTTCTGGCGGTTCCCTCATTGCGAGAAGTGAGCTTACAGGGAAACGGGCAGAGGGCCTTCTCGATAGTGGCACCCATCCTGTGAAACCACCTCCCAGCCAGATGGGCAGTGTAGAAAAAAATATATATAATAGTTTGTTTATACTCCTCATTATTAAAATAGAAATATTATTGGCACAGGTACACAGCTTCATTTAGTCATCATTTATCTTAGTATTTCTTCAGTGAGTTTGCCAGCAATATTTACCTGTGATAAAGTTTCAGGTCATCTGAAGCATAGGAAGTCTGCAGCTACCGCTGTCCTTTCTAAACAGATTCTCTGGTTTTAAACTGAGAACAATTATTGATGTAGCTGAACAAACTACAAGATGCCGTCACATAAAAACTACCCTAAACTGTGGAGTATTGATGTGCTGTGACTCATCTGGCCTTTCCTGTCTATGCCACAGTGCACCCTTTTGTACCCCCAAAGGGGACAAAATTGTGATGACACAAAGGAAATTACTGGATTCACGATGTGAGTATTCTGTACATAATGGCTTGCAGTGCAGAGCAGCCTCCTTATGACCAATCCCACAGTTCAGCTAGCTTGTGTACGTTGGACATACTGTAAGTTGTATGAATCAATTTCGGAGCAAAAATCTACGGTGCTGAATTTTCGCTGCTGACTATATTTACTTGGAATAGTGTTTCAGCTTCTCAGAGCTCATATTAATACATGCTGAAAAAGTGCAATTTGGAAACTGAACTAAATACCAATGTTAAGCTATGCTTATCTTGAGCTAAGTGCATTTTTATTCACATTGAAACAATATTTATAAAGGTATGTCACTTTGGATTAAGCTTCTGTTTTGATATGAATTGAAAATGAAGCATTTAAAGGTCTAAAATTGCCATCAGGGACTCACTGCTTCTGCAGATGAAATCCAAAAAGGCAGTTTCAAATGAGTCCCCTGCAGCTCTCAGAAATATGCTTTTTTTCTGCAAGAACAAACATACAGGTGTATTCATAGTATTGACCTGCACTCTTGATAGATAGAGCTTTGAAAAAATGAGTTTCGAGTGAAATGACTTACAAATCTTGTTCTGCTAGGTTTCTGCAGGTTTAAGTGTGTAGTTGGTGGGGACACTGCTGCATAAATAGGTTGCATTTGTACTGAAGCACATTGTTAGAAGCATAAAACGCCTTCTTGTACGCCTTATAAAGAAGTCTTTAGGGATATTCTGAGAATAGGATTTCTCCTTTCTCCAGCGCTGCTTATTTTCTCTGCATCAGTGGTCTTGTCATGATAATCAACTTTTTTTGTCCCAACCATCAATCACTCTTGATTACAGCTGGGTAGAAGTTCGGTACTGTTGATCAGCTCATCAGTGTGCATAATGTTATACCTGGAGACTAGCAAAAATCATCCCTCAGTGGGAACTCACTTCACAGCTTTTGTCAAAAGTACTTTCATCTATCTATCACTCCCCTTGCACTTGTCACTTTTCTCTTTGATTGTAGGTCTTGTGAATTCAGATTACTCTTAGTTAGATGGATTTGAATACTGAAATGTCATCCTGGGTTGCAACATGTTTCATTTCACTGTACAAATATCACAGCAATTATTAATACATGAATTACAAATTAAAAGATGACACTGTGCTTTTGCTCAAGGGAAGGAGCAATCTTCACTAATATTTAAGAGTTGACTCAGGGATGTGGTTTAATTTGGTTAAGGTAACACTTTATAATCAATGTTGACTATAATTAATGTTCACTATAAATAACTAGGTAACTGCTAGCAGGGCAGTGGTTTAATTCAGGGGACGCTAACCTTTTTGGGCCAGCATGCACATTTCAGCTTGAGAAACTGTTATGGGTATCACACACAGAGAGAGCAACCAAGCACATATCATTACCCATTCTATTGGCTACAATGGAATGCTTCTTTCAAGCCGAAATTCACTGGTGCAGGGAGGCAGGGGATCCTGTGGGCACCAGGAAAGATCTGTGTGGGTGCATGGGTACCCATGGGCATCATGTTGGCGAGCCTTGCTTTAATTTCTTAACAACACAATCCTCCACATGTCTACCCTGAAGCACACTTATTGAATCAAATGGAACTTTCCCCCAGGTAAGTGTTATAGGATTGCAGTGTAAGTGACTAAATAGTAAATTAACTTCTTTAAATAAATTATGAGCCTACTGTTACTGAAAAATGTGGCAACACTGGTTTGTTTGCACAGGCAAGATGTAGGGAGTATTATTCCTCTTAAATACGGCTTTGGCAGTAAATACATGCTTTGGAAAATGTGACAGGACTTAGAGGCAGCTAGCTAATGCCTGCACGATTGCACATGAACCCAAATGTTGCATGTTTGAGATGCATCTCTCAGCTTTTGCTAGCCGCTGACTGTTCAAGAGAACCTGGGAATAGCATCTGGGCCTACCTGCTTACTGGTTCTGGCATTGCCATACGGCATCTTTTGAGTTGAGTGACCTGACCCACCGCTGGGGCGTCTGTTCTTTAGGCAGGTGTTTTACCCCTTTACTTTGCAATTTGGTGGGGAAAGAGGGGCAGGTTCTCCCTGCCCCTTGTTTTCCTCTGTGTGTTAGTGAACCAGTGTTCCTCCATGAAACGTGGGAGAGTTCACTTGCCATTCCACTAAGTAGCGGCTGTACCGCAACATTCTTTGAACTGCAACAGAACTGTTTACCCCATGCAGTCTCCCCAGTACCTGTGCTTGCAAGAAGTCACCAGCCTTGTACGTATCCAAGAATCTGGATCATTTGCTGAGTTCAGCTCAGGTGATGCTATAACCCTGATGTAGAACAGACTCATTAAAGGTACATTAAAGCTGTGGTACTATTTTGGAGCCTCTCCTAGAAGACTCATGAGCCAGTGATGTACTGCTGTGTTGGAAACTCATTGTGGGCTATTCTAAAGTATATTTTAGTACGTGTGTATGGATCTGTTTCAAATAGGCCAGAGCTCGATTGAAAGAAGTGATCTGCAGTGCCAGCCGGCGAGTCTACTCAGAAGTAGATCCTATTGATTTGGGGTATAGGATTGCAGCTTTATTCTACTTTAGAACTCACATAACTTTTAATTAGGTATTGCACTTGCTAAATATAGTAGATTCTGATACAGGTTTACTGCTGTAAGCAATGATGCAGATCAATGTGAAGATTTACCAGGGTTCTAGAGGTCATGTAAGCAGGAAAAGAAATGCAGGCTACAAAATCATGAGGTATTCTTATACAACATCAGAAGCACAAGATATAGCCTTTGGCTAATTAAGCAATCTATGCCCTTTTAAACTGTGTGTGGAGAGGTTATTGTTTTTTGTTGGTTACTATGTTACATATTTTTGTGTTCTTATATTGTAAACTGCCCTGTGATCTTCAGGTGAAGGGCGGTATAAAAATTGATTGAATGAATGAATATGGATAATGTTATATTTCCTATAAATATGATATTTCCAAAGCACCAAGTAGAAATGACAAATTAAAGAATTAGAGAACCACAAGAAAGGGACTTGATTAAAATCTCATATTTTTTCTCTCTATAAATGGTTTAATTAGTAAAAGCTAGTTTTCCTATTCCTTCTGGCCATATTTTAGGACAGTGATCAATTATGTTAATTACCTTAAGCAATGCTAGGAAACAGATGGTATCAAATTTCCATTAGACCTGCAAAATTCAGTATCACTTATTCTGTTTCACAGAATATTATAAAATCACTGGCAAATGTTTTCTTTTAATAAGCCAGTAATGTGCATACAGTAATTTTTAGAAGATGAAGCACTCGCTCCAGAGAACTTGCTTTGTTGTATTCTAACCTGATGATTTTTCTTAACACAAATTGAATGATCTCAGGGTAGAAAACACTATTTGTCTTCTTGAGTAAATCTTTTCCTTGAACCAGAGTTCCATCACTTGCACACACAAACATATTTCACTTTGTAGCACTTTATTTATTTTTTATGGTTTAATAATCAATATGACCATGTTGTGGTATTAAAAGTTTATAGCAAACTGTATTACTTTTCCAAAGACCTGTCAGTCCTCACTGCTCTTTAAAATAAAAAAATAAAAAGAATAAAAAGAAATCTGGCTGCTGTATACTCAGATCTGATATCTCTTTTCTATTATAATCCTAGTTGAACAGATTGCCATAATTTATCTGTCATTATTCATCTATTTATCCTGTAATATAATGTTTCTATCAAAATTGTATGTGGTGATAAATGCTTACAATGAAGCCCATTGTAATGATAAGCAGGTGCAAAGCAACAGCAATAAGTGAATATCAGTATTTGGAGCTGCAAAGAAATATGAAGTATGGCAAATGAAATTTTTATCTCCCTTGAGATGGATTATTGAACATTATTTAAAAATGACAAGGCATTTGATGTTTATTATTGAGGTTCTGCCTGGCCAAATCCATGGTTTATACACAGTACTAACTGTAGCTTCTTATGTCTAAACCTGATGCCCACATACTTGAACATAAACCTCACTGAAACTGTAGGATTTACTTCTTGAAAGCATAAATAGGATCGTGCTGCACAAGGTTCGCTGTTTGAAGGCAATGGCCCAGTTTGCACTTAACATTAAACCATTATTACGAAGACAGACCTCAGGAAGGCATGGACTTGTGCACTATTCCCTATTGTGCACGCCAGGGGAATATCCTGCTCCCTTTTTAATTTAACCAAAGTTTAGTGTTGTAGCCGAACCCTAAATTGTGATTCGTCTTAACTATATCTTGTTGGAACACGCCAACTTCTTTGACTACGGTTTGCAATTGGTTTGTTTCAACAAATCATGGCTGTAGTCAGAAGTGACTCACCTGGTGAGGTGGAACATTAATGCTAGCCAGTTACCAGGACGGAAGGAAAAGGTGGTGCGGAGGGAAGGAGAACTTTGTGGAGGTACCAGGAGGAGTGCCAGAATGGCTCCACCATAGGGCCCGCACAACCAATATATTGCCAGCTCTCCCTCTCAGTAAGCTGCAGCAAAGCCACTGTTAAGAAGCTACTATGGCTCTATCTCACTGGATTAGTTGCTTCTGGTTTTGGCAATTCTGAAAGTGCCTTACAGCTGTGCTTGAGAAAGCGGTGGGAGCACACAAGCCCAAAGCTCACCTAAAGCTTATCATTATGTCCAAACCAGCCATGATCAAAGCTTGGCCCTTGTGCATTTTGCTAGACATGCAAATCTGTTTAATTTTAATTTGTTCTTAGCCTGTTGTGGTAGTCCACACTGTTTCTTGGCTTTTTCTTCAGCTCTAAGCTGGATTTATGGCTTTTAGAAAGTCTCAACGGGCTCTGAATTAGATGTTGATTCAGAGGGCAGGTCCACACAAGGGCAGGAATCCGAATTCAACCCACAGTTTCACAAGCCAAACAGCCAATTCAGTGTGGCTCCTTTGAGTCCTAAAGGATCCAAACCACTGCTTTGTGAGGGCATTTGAAAGCCAATGTGCTAGCAAGGTTTAAGAAGCTATAAGGTGGCCCTGCATATAAACCTTCATCTTCCATCCAAAGCAAAGCCATGCCTTGTCCTCCAGGTCTTTTCTCCAGTCTACAGTGAGTGACTGGAAGTGGGAAAGCAGCACAAAGCCCTCCTCCTTTTCCTTCCATTCTGCAAACAAACAGAAACTCTGGATTCCCACCGCAATCCTGCTTGTGTCAGATCACACAGATATTTCTGGCGCCACCTTAACTGAAAAGATTGCAAACAGCAGCACACCAGGTGGAAGCAGATAGGGTTTGCATTTTGCTGTACATTTTGGGTTTTCCTAGGATTGGGGAAATCCAAATTCACAGGTAGGAAAAATGTGCCATGAGACAGAGAATTCTGTAAGCACTGATTATTAGAATTTTTGTGCACAGCATCTTGGAAACATAAAATCATAGAATTGTAGAGTTGGAAGGGACCCTGAGGTTCCTCTAATCCAGTGGTAGCCAAACTCGGCCCTCTAGATGTTTTGGGACTACAATTCCCATCATCCCTGACCACTGGTTCTGTTAGCTAGGGATGATGGGAGTTGTAGTCTCAAAACATCTGGAGGGCCGAGTTTGGCCACCACTTCTCTAATCCAACCCTCTGCATTGAGGCATGTGACCTCTCTTTCTTACAAAATGTTCAACCACATTATGCTGCAAACACTATAAAGCAAACACTTTAATTTTAACCGGGAAGAGTAGCTGCGACTAGAGCTACTGCGCTATGTTCCTTCCAACACGTTTTTGTTGAATTGCTGGACTAACAGAGGATGACTGCATTTAATTGTGCTGTGTACTGAAACATGAATTTCCTGCAGGAAAAGGCTGGCCTTTAGTTTCACCACAGGGTATTCAGCATGTGCAAAAGTGCATTTACCAAGTGATGAGTGATGGATTGGCACTTTGGGGTCCTTTGAACTGGGAGCGATTCAGTGTCTGCTTGTGAGATTCTCTTGTATCAACACCAAATAGGATAAGGCAATGCTACACTGATATTTGTGGCCAGTTTCTAATCTGTTTTGCTATGCTTTTTGTGTGTTGCTCATGCACTGCAATCAATGGAGATACACAGAACAGGCATAAGTAAAGCCAGCCCCTTAATCAATTACAGAAACAAGAAGTACTATCTCTAATTTTCTTTTTAACCTGCATGTTAAATTAATGCCTAAAAAAAAGAAGAGGAGCTGTAACCTTTGCAAATCTTACGCAACTATGCACATGCAGTTTAATTCATTCTGTAGGATGAAGCAAATATTGTCAAAGATAATAAGTTCCTTCTGCAGGCTCTTTCAGTTCTAATAAGCTAAATTGGATGATGGCAGGGCCTTAAAAGTACAAAAGAGCTTGAGTCAGGACCATTTTAAATATTATGCTAGTGTAGAGTCTCAACCAAGTAGGATTTGCAGATGTGTCAGAATTATAGGGTGTCTATAATCTTTAGGATATTACCTATTTCCAATTATCTGTTGGATAAATGTGCCTATCCTGTCCATTGTTTTGATATATCCTAAAATTTCTCATGGCTGATCTTCCCTAGCCACATGGAAGAGGCGGGACAATTCGAAATGCTGGCAAGAGAAACAGAATTAAGTGTTTTCCCACTCAGCCGTAGAGGTGAATAAGGCCCACATCTGTTAGTATCTGCAGAGGGAAAGTGTTCCAAGAGGTGTAAAGACCTTTAGTAGGGTTGATATTGGTGGAGGCGCATATTTTAATACATTACTATGCTGCTAGAAAAAGAAGTTCCAATGCTATTTTTTAAAATGTGCTGTACATAGTTTAAGACCTGGAGTGAAACAAAGGAAGGGGTAAGGACGTATGAGAGATCTCCCCACCCCTAAAAAAAGAAAACCTGCTTGCCTCTCATTACAGGGAACTAGCTTGTATGTGCAAACCTAGGTTCCTGTCACTAAACCTTCTTTGAACTGCAGTCCACAGTTCCTCTGCTGAACTCATGGAACCCCCACGAGTTAACAATACATGTGCATTAGGTAGGCTGAAAGGAATGTTCCCTTTCAGCTGAATAAACTGTTCCGCTGTAGATTCCAATTCATTCCCAGTGGACAACTTCTTGCCCTACTGGCAAATTTGCACCAGAAAGCCCCTGGCTTAGCTTGCCAGCTTTAAGCCTTTTCCCGACTAGTGATACGCTTGAAGAAGCCTATTAGTTTCACCATGTATAAGAAGCCTGAAGGTGATAATACATCTTAAGTCTGTGAGCTGGAAGGGAAAATATCTGGTTCATATTGGAAATATGATAGACTTTCATTTATTAGTTGTGAGCAGATGTGGCAGTAATCCAGAATCTGGAGCAATTACTGTTAAAGACTGGGTGTATGGGGGGGAGACAGAAACTGGGGACATTAAGAACGAACAATGTCATAGCATTGTAGCCTTGGCGGAAAAGTTGCATTGGAATCATTGCAGCCAGAGTGCAGATACATCTCGTATTCTCCTAAGTATTTATGTTGCTTGGCAGAACGGTTGTATGAGTGGGTTGAAGTGATGCCAGGACATTCTTTGCACTGGAAATGACTTTGCACTAGTGGTATGGTCCTGCTGGACACCACACAAGTTCAGATTAAACTCATGGCAGAGCCTCTGATAAATAGGCACAATGGCCAGCTTCACAAGGGATGCTGAGCCAAAGCTAAACCATAGTTCATAAAACAAACCTCACTATATATATAACAAACCTCACAGATGATCAAACAAACCTTGGGTTGTTTTGTGAAATTGTGGCTTGTTCCCCCTCTGCTCCTGCCTGCTTACCATCTACCTCTTGCTCCTTCACACACTCTACTTGAAATACCAAAAATCTTTGCAGCACCCGCGCTGTGGGTTAAACCACAGAGCCTAGGGCTTGCCGATCAGAAGGTCGGTGGTTCAAATCCCCGCGATGGGGTGAGCTCCCGTTGTTTGGTCCCAGCTCCTGCCAACCTAGCAGTTCGAAAGCATGAAGTGCAAGTAGATAAATAGGTACTGCTCCGGCGGGAAGGTAAACGGCATTTCCGTGCGCTGCTCTGGTTCTCCAGAAGTGGCTTAGTCATGCTGGCTCCCTTGGCCAATAAAGTGAGATGAGCGCCGCAACCCCAGAGTCGCCCGCGACTGGACCTAACGGTCAGGGGTCCCTTTACTTTTACCTTTACTACTGCTGTGGCTTCACCACGTCCCAATGGCCCATCTCATTGGCTGTCTCTGAGAGTAAGGGTGTCGAAATGTTCTCAGAGCTCTCAGCCTATTGTTTTCAACTGCCAGTTTCCACTTAAAGTTTCTAACTCTTTCCTCTGTCACCTTAAATGTTACTCTGTACCATTACTCCCCACCCTTTAGATGGTACTCAAATCACTCCCCTCCCCCCAAAAAGTGAAGTGTTTGAATATATCTCATTGGGAAGACACAATCAAACATTGTTCCACACATTCTGGAAAAGAAAAAATAGGAGAGAAGGAACTCAAGCTCTTTAGCAGGCAAGATTTCATGTCCCATAACTTGACTTTTCTCTTTTGAGGGAAAAGATTGAAGGGTGGGACCACATTGTGTCCATGTGTTTATAAAGTTTGGGTTCGTTCCAAGGGAGTCTGTGCTGCTGCTGCTGCTAACATCCCTGCTGCTTTTGGGAGGGGGGACTTAAGATAAATATGTGGTGGGTGGGTGTGTTGCATACTTAACAATGTGGCGATCTCAGTTGAGGTATTCTTGCTTTTAAAACATTTTTAAAAGCACTATGCTAATTTGAACAGCCATGATTTGTAAAGTGCTAGCAGCAGTTTGTTTTTTTAAAACTTGAGTAAAACATTTGAGTAAAGTGATGAAAGCTGGTCATAAAGGACAATAGCCCCTTTAACGTTCTGTTTAAGCTTTCCTCTCCACATCCCAGCTGTGCAGTAAAGGCAGATCACAGTGAAGAAACCTCTGTAAAGAGATGCAATCTGTTAAGAAGGGACAGAAGTCCCTTTAAGATGCTGGAAGTAGAGAAGTTGAGTGAGGAAATGATCATTTTACCAGGCAGACCTAGCAATGACATCATCTTTGCTAACACACCCAGCAAGAGCTGGGTAATTTCATTTTTCAGCCATTCTTGGTATCATCTCTATAGCTTACAGTGAAATGTGAATGGGACAAACAAACAAACACATACTTAAACCATAGTTCAGAATCTGTCTGAGTTCACATTAAACCATAGTTTAGGTCAGGTTATTTTTTTGCTAACAAACCATAGCAAATAAAACATAATTAAGGCACTGTACTGGATTTGCACATAATACTAAGCCATGGTTTATTAAGTACTGTAAACCATGTAAACCATGGTTTAACACTAAGTGCAAACCAGGCCACTGAGTCAGAAACCATGAAGAGTAAATAGATAAGCACAATGAACAGTGTTGTACATATCTAATAATTGTTTCACCACGGATTTTGCTCTAACTCACATTTGCAAGGAATGTCAGTTCCCCATTTTACAGAAGACAGAACCTCTTGAAGATGTGCTTTATGTAGCTAAATTATTACTTGGAAAGAATGGTATTTCAAAAATACTTAAACCAAATCATAATTAATAGGCCCACCCACTAAAACTAATGAGAGAAGTATGTGACATTTGCTATTACCAAAATGCTTTCCAGAATGCTGGGCTTTTTGTATAGTTTGTGGTTTGGTAAGCAGAGATATTCTGCAAGGTTAGGCATTTGTTAGTGAAGTTCTTTCAGTAGAAATGAGACCTGTGGAATTTGTTCATTATAGAAAACTAAAATACATCCAAGGAATAAATCTGCACATTATGGTGCAACTAATCAGTTACAATGCTGCGATGGGATAATGATTAAAAGTAAAATATTATCTTAATGAATCAAGACACGCAGAGGAAGAAGACACTGGGCAAGAGGAAGCAGAGCAGAAGCCATATAATAAAGTTGCATTACCTAACATGAGTGTTACTTAATACAAGCACAGTTTTCTCAATGGATTATCTCTTGCTTTTTAAATTAAATTATGTGAATGGGGTCTGAAGACACATGGTTCAGGTCTGTACTGATGTAGCTCTAGCCCTATCAGCTGTCAGGATGGGAGACAGTAGTAGCTGATCAGGTGAAGTGGATGGTTATGACTGCACTGCTGAGTGGCAGCTCTTCCTATTTTGGGTGTGTGTGTACAGGCAAGAAACATTTTGCATGGGGGTTCTGTTCCTGTTTCCCAGGTGCATTGGTGGAGCCTGCTCCACCCCATTCTGCCCTGTTTCGCCCCACCTGAGCCCCATTCTGCCCTTTTCTGGGTCTAAAAGGACCCGCACATTGGCAGTCGCTTGTCAGTTGGACACATGCAAAATGGTAGCAGTATATGTATGTGTGTGTATATATGTATCAAGGGTCAGCAACCTTTTTGCAGCCGAGGGCCGGTCCACCATCCCTCAGACTATGTATGTGGTAGGCCGGACCATATTTTTTGGGGGGAAATGAATGAATTCCTATACCCCACAAATAACCCAGAGATGAATTTTAAATAAAAGGACACATTCTACTCATGTAAAAACATGCTGATTCCCACACCGTCTGCGGGCTGGATTGAGAATGTGATTGGGCTGCATCTAGCCCCTGGGCCTTAGGTTGCCTACCCCTGGTCTGTATATATATGTGGGTGGGTAGATAGATAGATAGATAGATAGATAGATAGATAGAAAGAAAGAAACGGATATCTTTCCGCTGACAGGACTCAAGGCAACTTACAGATAAAAACAATTGCCCAAAACATAGCTGCCCTCTATACCATCTCCCCAGCCCCCACTAAGTGAAGACTATCTAAGAACCATGTCGGCTCCTCTGAGAAGGAAATTGTGCAACTATAAATAATGTGGCTTCACAACTGCTGTATTTTTTCCATTGAGGAGGGTTTTTTTTTTGTAAGACTGCACATCTAAGTGCAGTGATTTATTGCTATAAACAAGATGTGTAGACATCCAACACTGAAAGCAGCTTGACCACCTGCATGTCATGCAGTGGTGGAGCTACTTAAAATTAGTTTGGCCTGACCACTTTCTTACAAATAAGGACTTATCCACATTTCTTCTTGTCCCACTGCTTTCTCCCAGGGAAAACTGCTCTCTAGCGCTCAATCAGAGCAAATGGCAATTTGGGTTTTCTCCAGATTGACATTTGCTCCGACTCAGAGCTCAAGAGTGGGTTTTCCCTGGGAATGGAGCAAAGCAAGGAGAAAACCACTCCGACCCATGCCTAGAAAATGCGGGTCAAGCGGAAAACTGCTCAGACCTGAGACAAACAAAAATGTGGACGAGCCCTAAACCTAGGAAGGACATCTCATGTTTAAAAGCCCCCAGTTCCAACATTATACTATTGGATCAAATGGCTACTAGTCCTAAAAAGTAAATAAATCAAGATTAAGGTAAAGATTTGGAATCAGTCCAGGAAACATAAACCGAATTATTTAAATGAATGGTATAGGTGATTCACTTGAAGAGTTTTTTGTATATCTACTTAAACAAAATGCTAGATGAAGAAAATTGGGTGTAGTCAGACTTTTTCATCAACACAATCTAACAGTTATACCTCTCCTAATGCTATTCTGTGATTCCCACCCAACTCCCATTTTGTCCATGATTTTGAAATCTCCTGCATGATTTTTGTCAATTCTGGGTGGTTGTGTCTCATAAAAGATATGCCAATTGTTCCCCCGCCCCTGGAGGAATTTAGTGAGTAATGAGAAAGCAAGGTTTAGATTTAGATGTTTCAGAACAGTTAATTTAAAGTTGTGTAACATTCTTATGAACACCTACTTTTTAAAACTCCCAGTTTTAACACAGGAGGACTTGTCAAGTAATTTGTTCATGGTTGGTTTTCATGATAGATTTCAAGGGAAATTAAAATATTCACGGAAATAGCTCATTCTTGAAGTTGCTTTGTTGTCTTTCACACATTAAATTAGCTCATTACTGCTGTATATATAGTGGGGAAAAGCATCTGTTTACACGGTTAATAATATTAAAATTACTTACAAGTAACAGAATAAGCAGCAATTTGCAAAAGCTAATCATATTTGTGCACTCCTCTGCAAAAAGTAAACTGTTAATACCTACCCACAGGGGAAAATACTTGCTGGCTGAAGCCATTTCATTTTATCATTAAGGGTAATATACTGAATACAGAATGCCTCAAAAGCGGAGAAAGAGTGACAAAAATATAACAATTTTCTTTTCAGCAGTGAATGGTGTGAACACTTCTGTTATTAAGAAGGTCAGCTGCTTATTCAAAGATTGTATGGATCCGATCTCTTGAATTGCCCCAACTGAGTTTGTTCAATCTGAATGCTGGTATTTTGTCCTCCCAGATTCAAGTAATATTTGGAAATAGCTCACTCTTGAAGATCCTTTGGAAAACCTCCTATAATTTCAGCAATTTAGGCTACAATGAAGATTAAGTATTCCAAATATTGACTGGCAGGTGGTGGAGGGAGAAAATTAAAAGCTCTCCTTGCTCTGTAAGCCAAACCTCATACACTGGCTTTGCATTTTCCTCTAAGGGAAGTTTGAGATGTGATCAGATGCTTCAACAATCAGATATGTGAGTGCATTACATGTCTGTTTCCATTATAATGCCATAAATGCCATGTGGTGTATTGAGTTACTGTTCTGTTCATCCTTAGAATAATAGATATCAAGCTGTCTACTTGTGGGACATAAACACATTTTCTCTGTGCCAAAAGTGAATCTGAAATGAAACTGGAGACCCCCAACTTCCATTAATATTAGGGCTTCCATTAATAATTCTAGGGGAACAACAATGAGGGAGAGAGTTACTGTATTTCCTTCAGGTCTTTCTCGTGGGCTTCCTGGAAGCTCCCAATTACACACTATAGGAACAGGATTAGACTGACCATGTGGAAAAGAAGCCAGGGTTCCTGCACTTTAATAATGGTGTAGATGAGAGGACTCCAGCGAAATGTAGCTTGCATGACCACCCTAAAGTAGATGCTGAATTAGATGGGTTTTTGGTCTGATCTAACAAGCCTTAGTGCAGGGTGATAGCTTCATTACTTTTATTGGAGGGTCGGTTTTTGTGTTGACTGGTAAGGAGTCAGATGGAGCTCCAGGTCATATAGCAAATGGCATGTTGTATTCAAAGCATCCCAGATGCCATTAAATTTGTGCAAGATTTTTTTCTTCCATATATATGTTGTTTGCTCTCAGAATGCCAGTTCTAGTAGTTCTGTTACTCAGTCATCGGTGTCAGATGGAAACTGAGATTCCCAAACATGCAAAAAAGCAGTCTCTTAGCAACTAAGACAACACACATTAATCCAAGCTGCATGCATCTTATCAACGGCCCATGCAGTCAGGATGTAACTAAGCACCAAATCAGAAAGCACAATATTCAGAATTTGTGCCTAGTATGTGGTTGGTTTTTGAGGTTTGCTGCCAACTTGCAAGGTTCATGTACCTGACAAAGTGGGGTTTGAACCACAGAAGCTTTTTGTGCAGAAATTTGTCGATCTTTCAGGTGTCTCAGGGTTCTTTATATATGCAAAATGCTTGTTTTAGGGCGACCAGAAAAGGACAATCCGATCATCCTAGTTTGGATTTACCATTCCTTTATTTTCATATAATCAAGGAATAAAAGGACAAATGAGTAAACCCGGTTTGTTTGTTTTTTTTGTCAGCGATCCTGCATTATTTCTGATACTCTTTTTATATTCCTCATGCCACTTTTCTTCCTTTTTCATTTCGGAGTTGAGACCCAATCACAGCTCTTTAATTCCAAGTTCAGCAAAGCTCCTGTTTTGATTGTTTACGGACAAAAGAAGTGGTTTCCCTAGCAACAGGTACAAGGTGAAAACACTCGATTTGGCAACATTATTCTCACCCACTCAAGTTTCGTTTATTTATTTTGTGCACAAGATAAAGAACAGTCAATAGGAAGTTTTCAGCTAATCTGAGAGGAGAGACTTAAGGGCAGGTAAGTGTGCTCCCATTTTGCTTCAGCTGGAGCTGTTACAAAGATTTCTGCTTTAAATTGAGTTTCAAGAAAGCATTAGTTTTATATAAGGTGCCACAATATTCTTTTCAACTAAAATTAATGAGAATTAATGAGTGGCTGGGGAAACCCAGCCAGATGGGTGAGGTATAAATAATAAAATTATTATAATTATAATTATAAGCTGCTTTTCTTCTTGTATCATCTCTAGAAAATTGTTCTTTTTACTTTAAATATTAATTTTAAGAAATGTCTCATAATTCTTGGGTGTTATAGGAATGTGTGTGTGTGTGTTCCCAGTTTTGTAGTTTGGATGTTAGTTCCCATCCGCCAAACATGCACATAGAGTAGTTTTCCTTGATTTTATTTATATTAATACAGGTGTTCAATATACACAGTTCTAACTTCACATCTAGAAAGAGAAAACCACATCCTCGTTTGCAGGTCAATGCTTTTGTTTCAGAATGTGTAATTCATAAATTAGAGTGAAATTTAACCCGGAAAATAAATGAGAGGTTTAGATGACCATGTGAACTGTATATGTTGAAATTGTGTTTCTTCTTCCCCCACTGAAACCGTGGAGGTTTCCATTTGATTGGCAATTTATCCAGTGTTTAATAAAGTCTCTTTGTGAAAACTTTCCACCCGTTGAAACAGGTGCTATTTTACTTGTTGAAATCACTGTCACAAAGAAAGGCAGCATTATGGAAGGCTGAATAAATCAGCCAATCAGATGATAATTGCAGTTGCTACGTGAGGGAGAAAAAAACTGGGCCCTATGTTCAGTTTGATTTTCTAGAGGAGTAGCTTTCTGGAGCTGTAACAGTGGGGGAATATATGAAAGTAGCTCATTACTGGAGGGCCTCCTACATTAAGGTTATGCACTTGATTCCGATATAGCAGAGGTTTTTAGATTTCAAATATTTCTAACATTAAAACACATCTAACAAAATGTAATTACGGTTAATTTAAAAGTCTGGAGGTTGGGTGTACCAAAGGGCAAGTACATTTTGAATATCCATAAATGAATGAGGGATACATAATATATAGTAATTTCAGGGTAGCAGCCTCAGTGCTGATGACTGCAAAATTGCAAAACATTGGTTCTGCAGTGTGAATAACTGAATATGAAAATTGTGTGTGTAGGAGGGCTTCTTGTTGCTGCTTTGCTGCTTCTATCTTGCACCAAAGGAAAGGCAGAAGTTGGGGAAAATCTAGAAATCTCTAGGGGCTTATCCACACTTAACTTTTGCCCCACACTTTCTAGGCACAGGTGTGCACTTTAAAGTTCCCTGTCTGAGCACTTTTTTTGCCTCACCCGTTTCGCCAGGAAAGCTTGCTCTTTAATGCTGAATCAAAGCAAATGGCAGTTTGGGCTTTTTGCAGATTGCTGGTCACTCTGGTTCAGCAGTAAAGGGCAGGTTTTCACAGGGAAAGTGCTTCAGAATTTTGTCTGATAAACTCTTGATAGTCTTTCCAAAAAACGTTTCAGTATATGTTTCTTGTACCTTTATTGTATCTTTACTCCCTGGACTCATAAGACAACAACTAGTTATGCACCTGTGCATTTAGCTGCATTTCTTAGCTTTAAGACAAACTGTCTGTGGACAAACGTTGGCTCACTCGGCCAGTAAATTTAGCAGTGCAACACAGTGTTTTATGCCTTAGTCATGTAGGAGTTCATACTTAAAGGTAAAGGTAAAGGTACACCTGACTGTTAGGTACAGTCGTGGACGACTCTGGGGTTGTGCACTCATCTTGCTTTACTGGCCGAGGGAGCCGGCGTTTGTCTGCAGACAGCTTCTAGGTCATGTGGCCAGCATGACTAAGCCGCTTCTGGTGAACCAAAGCAGCGCATGGAAACGTCATTTACCTTCCCACCAGAGCGGTACCTATTTATCTCCTTGCACTTTTGACGTGCTTTCGAACTGCTAGGTGGGCAGGAGCTGGGACCGAACAACGGGAGCTCACCCCGTTGCGGGGATTCGAACCGCCAGCCTTCTGATCGACAAGACCTAGGCTCTGTTGTTTAGAACACAGCGCCACCCGCGTCCCAGAGTTAATACTTAGGTTTGTCTTTTTCCACTTTAAAATACTCTTAAGTCAGTTTTCCTTCTAGCAATTTTATCATTAGGCAGACATGTTGGTATGGGTAAGATCTTTCAAAACCTTCTCAGTCATTACTCAGTTGAAGACTTCTTGTGCAAGTTATTGATTAGATGATCGAAGAGTAAAGAAATTGTATGTTGAATAAAAATAAAAGATAAGCAATAGTGTTGAACTAATACTTACACTTGTTGTAAGTCCTGAACCAGTATCAATCATTCACACACACAGTATAAGTGAAATGAAAATAGATCTACATTGTAGATACCTTAGTTGTTGTTTGGCTGGTGGTGGGACAGAGGTCCCACAATGTGC
Source organism: Podarcis filfolensis (assembly GCF_964270895.1). Lineage (NCBI taxonomy): Eukaryota > Metazoa > Chordata > Lepidosauria > Squamata > Lacertidae > Podarcis > Podarcis filfolensis. Next base: position 19,077,666 of record NC_139614.1, read on the forward strand.
AGGAACAGGAAGCCATCAAATCTTCCTTTGTTAATTTGATTTTTACACCACCTTATTATGCCTGGGATTCGCAGATGCAGGTAAAATTAAACAATATATTCTAAACTCACAGTGACAAAAGTTTTCTTACAGATTGCCAAATAAATGCAAGCACTGCTTTCTTGCATAGCACTAGTCTTTCTAGAAGATTGCTATAAATGATTTTAAAATTCCTTTTCAATGTACTTTTCATTTTCTGCGACTATTATCTTAAGGAATGTCACAGTATGTATGCTTCTTTCCAACCCTGGATAAAAAGGTGCAATCAGTCATCCAGTCTCCTTCCACAGTTCTGCATCAGGGTTTCCACTCAGGTTCAGGCTGTGGCTCCATTTTTCCTTTTCTGCATGACATTCTGGCATAATTACATTCCCCCCCCCCTGCCAATCTGTCAGATTTTAGCCCTTTTGCTTCAAGAAGATGGCATTTTATGGTGAAGCTTGTTGTCTCTTTCCCTCCCTTTTTTGTAATTTTAACTTGGTAAATTAAATTATTCAGCCAAATATTACTATTGTGTATTGCACAAATATCATAGGGGAATGCAGTATAATAGAATTATAGAACTGTGGAGTTGAAAGGGACCCAGAGGGTCATCAAATACAACCCCGTGCAATTCAGGAATCTCAACTAAAGCATCCATGATAGATGGCTATGCAACCACTGCTCAAAAACTGCCAGTGAAGGAAAGTCCACCACCGTCCGATCTTCCCACTCTTTTTCCATTCTTACAATTTACTTTACACTTTACAGGAAAACACAATGACATATTATTATTATTATTATTATTATTATTATTATTATTATTATTTTCCAGTTCAACTCTAAAGGTTCAGGAGGAATCTCTGGTGTAGTTTTATTTAAAAACTGGTTAAATCTGTTGGCGAACAATCTATCTTTCCCACATAGAAGTACCATTAAACTGCCAACTCTACTTATCTTGAAACAACCTTAAATGCCTTCATATCCCTATGGAAATTAAAGATTTACATTCTGAAACTTTAACACAAGGCATTTAAATGCATCTGAGAGTAGGGGAAGTTCCAGCACTCCATGGGACGTTTGCTATTCAGTTTTACCTGTGCGCTGAGAGCAGTTTCATTTTATATTTCAGAAGACATAAATCTGATAAATTCCAATCCAGTGCATTACGATGTATTTTTATGCCTGTGTACCTTTCACTGAAGTTGGGGTGTGGGATCAGAGTGGACTCAGCATATGAATAAGTGTTGTATAATCCGTTAGTAAAAAAGATAACAGTGAACAACTTGAAGTAATCAAATAATATGGAAATTAACACAGGCAAAATAATTGTGACAGTTTTATTTTGATGGAATACTGAGTCAGTATTGAAATCTAGTTCCAGTTAGAGAACAGCTTAAAAAAACCCCCAACGCTGTTGGACTACGGAAACAAACACGTGGCAATGATGACGTGAATGTTTATGATATGCTGCCATTTTATTTATGCCATCCTAACCTAACATTGGTCTTTCAATTTAATAGCAATTAACACCTCTTAACTGTTCACATTTGGCTTACAGTATGTCTCTTAATGTTATGTGTTGTTTGAAAACCGTAAAAGATGCATGATTGTGCTATTTTTTTCAAGTTGTTTCTAATTAATATCTCCACTGTCCAGTGTTCTTTCAATAAGGGTACCTGCCACAATACCTTAAAAAAAAGATCATTGATACTTTTGACTATGAGCACAGCCAAATAGTCCTCTGTAGTCAAGCTGCACAAATTTTTAAGTGCCCTGCCCTTTAGCAATGATAGTCACTACTTAAGCATTTGGTTTTGTACATAAAGATTTGCTACATTGCAGTTCAGAATAATAGACCAGTTTCTGTAGATAAACAAGTGTAGTGTAGATAAACTACTGTTTATCCAGCTGTTAGGTAAATGAATAAACATAGAAAGCATAGGCTCAGTGATTACAGCATGACCTTATATCTTGGTGAGCACTGATATGGTGTTCCATGTGACATGACTGGCCTATTCTCTTTAATCTTAGGAATGCTCTGCAAAATCCCCTTTCAAGCTGTATTCAAAGTTTGCCCTGAAATATCGTCTCCACTCATGAAAGGATAATAAGTAATCCATGCACATGTGGCTCTCATTGTATAAACCAGAGCGTTTAGATCACACTTCTGTATAAAGAAGGCACAAACCCAATTCAGACCGTATGCTCTTCCATGCATGGTGAAATGTAAGATTTCGCCACCTCTCCATGTGGCTGTTCCATCTCCAAGATCACCAGGCCAAGCAGTCTCCCCAGATCAATGTGGGGAAGGCCTGAAAAACATGATCAATATCCCAGAGAGCCTACACGCATTGGATTTTACACATGCACACCCTAATGAAACGCTACATTCACACATGGACAGCAGATTAGAGAAGTGGACTGAAAAGACATGTACAAAGGAATGAGATTGGGGAGAGTACCATTTTACCCGGACAGTGAATTATTAAAGTATCTGCCATGTAAGGAAGGGAAGGTTTGTGCACTGCAAGTGTATTGCAGTGGGAGCCATGTCAGCAAAGTTTAGCCACACAGTGTCACACAGAGGCAAGCTTTGCTTCTATAAGAACAGTCCCAAGATTCTGCATTTTCCTATAGTTGTGAATGGCAGCCATTCATTTGTATCAGAGAAAATAAAGGGGTACACTCAGATACACCATTGAGGTATGTGAGGGGAACCTAACCTAATCTCTTACCTTATCTCTTATACCAATAATTATTGCAACCATTTAGAATTCAGCCAGTTCCTGTCTGCAGAGCTTCATTCTGCTCTCTGGATTTTGTTTTTTTCTCATGCTAGGGACAAATTGTGGTTTTTTCCATACCAAATACCACCCACACACCCACATATATTTTAACTGAGTTGTGGTCTTCGCAACCAAGTGGCCTTCTCTGGCAAGATAATTTGAACAATGGGGGAAGAGATTTAAGTCAGAGTTGCTCACCATGTTTCCAATATTGACAGAGTTTGGAATGCCAGTTCTGGAATGAAGTAGGCGATCACGGCTGCTTCATTTGGTGAATTTCAAGGGGTTATCTTACCACATGTGAGCCCTCCTGGATACAGGGCATAGGTGTTTTTACTATATGCAAGCATTAGCCTATCAACAGGAAGTAAACCCACATGTGATAAGTTAATCCCTTGACAATTACCGTCCACTATGTCCCCTACAAATTAGTCGTAGTTTCACTCTAACTCCACCAAAAAGCTTCACCATCTGGAGATGTTGCAAGTTTTAGCACTGTGCTTCAAAGCAATGTCACTCATTTTGAATTTTGCAAAAAGGCCTCGGTTTGGTCAAAGCCTGACTATCTTTTACATTGCGAAGTTAGGCATGATTTCCCTTTTGTGACCTGGTGTCTGCTTGAAACATTTCCACTTCTGCCTTTAAAATCAAATCCCCTTTTAATCCATATTCAAGTTAATAGCTAACTGCAAGTGAGGGGTGGGGATGTCTCCCTGCTTCATTCCCTGGAGAGGAAGAATAATTATTTGCCAAAATTCCAAAAAGAATTTGTTATATGGGTTGAGAAAGCCAGATAGCCCTGTGCGATATTTATAATATTGGTGGTGTTAGAATGTAGTAGCTCACTGATTCCAAAATACAATTCTAAAAATAATTCTGCAGTTTGGTTCACTGCCTTGGTATGGCGAATGGTACCCATTATTGAAAGGTGGTCTGTATTTGTACTAATACAGAGAATGCCAGTTTAGAAATGAGCCTGATTGCATGGTTCATTTTCTTCTCCTTTGTAGAGCCAGGCTGCGGCCCACTACAAAGGCACTAAACATGCCAAGAAGCTCAAAGCACTGGAAGCCATGAAAAATAAGCAGAAATCTGTAACTACCAAGGACAGCGCAAAGACTACCTTCACTTCCATCACTACCAATACCATCAATGCCAGCTCTGACAAAACAGGTTAAGCGATAATCTCTGTTGTGGTTTATTTCTTTTGTTGTTGTTATTGTTGTTGTTGTTGTTGTTTTTCTTGTTTACCGCCATGTCCGTTTGGTTATGTGCTTGCCACATTGATTCATGCTTGATCCATCATTCTATGTAATATTGATTTCTTTCTTCTTCACAGTAAACTTATGAGAGTAAGGTAATCATGACGAGTTGTGTAACGGATTTCTCTTGTGCACAAAGTGACTTGTCATTATTTCAGGCATGAATGCAAACGTGTAAGATGAGTAATGTCTAGGGCAAGCAAACAATTATATAGAAATTCTCAGGAACTTGTGGTCCATATGCAGGCGTTCTCTCTCTCTCTCTCTCTCTCTCTCCCTCTCTCTCCCTCTCTCTCTCTGCAGTCAGCTGTGACACATTTTTAGCTTAAAAAATAGCACTAATTGAGACTGGGAGCCTGTGATAAAAAGCATTGTTTATCAAAGCTTTATTGTCAGAAATTTTTAAGCACTGCATTATTATTTCAAATGGGTGTTCCATGATTTCAAGCAGGATAATACCTACACTTCTCAGAAACAGGTAAGTGTGACTGATATATATTATTATGGTTACTTATTATGGTTGCTTTCAGAGCCTGAAAAATATGGGTTGAGAACAGATTGTGTGTGTGTGTGTGTGTGTGTGTGTGTGTGCATGTTTTCCTTCTGGTAGTCAAAAGAATTGCAGGTGGCTAGTGAAGGAGATGGAATTTGAGTAACCTAGTATTTAAAATCTGAGCCACTGTCCAGGAAACTTCAAAGGCAGATGGTTGCAGTACCTCACATGAAAGAATTGATCTTGTCACTTTCTGTCATGTGCTTGTTGTATGCAGACTCATGAAGTGCATACATAAAAGACTTGCTGAAAAGAGAAATGTGAAATGAGTCAAGTCGTTTGTTTTTTCTCCTGTAGCTACTGTGGGTGGCAGGCCATTTGATACCAAGGGATTTTCTACACTGCAGTTTAGCACAGCGCAAACTTGCATAGCCTTGGTTTGGAAGTCTTACTCTGCCTTTATATATGGTCATCTGCTTTTACGAATGCTGCCCAGTTTTTAAGGCTGATCCTTTCCAAAAGGAGTGTTCCTAGGCTTTGTTGGTGTGGCTTTCTTTTCTCAATCAATCACAGAGGGGTTTTGCTTGTTGATACCTGTTATCAATAAAGGTTGTATCCACAGGTGCAACCTTCTTTCCTTATGCATTTTGTCAGCAAACAGCGTTCTATAATTGTCATTACAGCAACTTTGTTTGAAGGCTGAGACAGAGTGGTTTCTGCAATGAACTTGTTGTGGGGGGCGGGGTGGAACCCAGATGTTTATGATCTTTCATCATTTCAACATTCTGTCAGCTGGATCATACTGGCTTGAAATATTTTTAAAAGAATCTATAGAACAAACTGTCTCCAAATACCAAATTGTTGTAATTGCAGGCTTGTGGCAGTTTTATCAAGTAAAGAAACAAGAACAAAAACAAAGTAGTAATAGAAATAGTAGAAAATAGTATAAAACAGAAGAAGGTGATGAAAAAGAATCATAAAGACTGATCACTTTGGCCAAAGCAGAGCTACTGTGACAACCGGTTATGAAGTCATCTCAGGATTTCTGTTTCTAAACATTTTCATGTCTGTCGGGGTTTTTGATCCTCTTCAAAGTGCTCTTGAACCATGCAAAACACTTCTGGTGCTTATTTCCATAGTCTATACATGTGGCTAGTCCTACTTGATGAAATCATGTGGAGCATCTGCTCAATAAGTTGCATTTTGTGTTTTTGCTACTTTGTGGTCTGGATTGCATATACTGGGTGTGTGAGTGGTCTTAAGTTTGGGGTAGGACACTGACCTAGATGCCCCTTTATTCCCCTTTAGACTCTGCAGTTCGATTCTTTGGTTTCCTAGATGTTCTCAGTGTTGGTGGTGCAGGTCTATTAATGGTTAACTCAGTTACAATTCAGTGCTGTCTCCCGAACTGAGAATGTGATTCATTTTGCACACTGGAAGCCCACAATCAGTTCCTCAATCAACCACGAATTAGCAAGTCACAGCCTCTATGTAATCTAACCCATAGGGTTGTTGTTGTTTTTTTTGCTTATTTATTAAATTTGGGTTCTGCCTTTCCGCCAAATTTTTATTGTGTTTCATTAAATCAAAGGTGCTAACAGCAATAAAATGCAAACACAATAAAATAAAATAATGAAACACAATAAAAGACAGTAAAATGCAAATTCAAACATAAAGACAAGCCAGTTAAAACTCATCTATAAAATGAACAAAACAGATAAGTAAATAAAAATTAAAAAAATTGTCCAGTAGCACCTTAGAGACCAACTAAGTTTGTTGTGGGTGTAAGCTTTTGTGTGCATGCACACTTCTAGTAGTAACTAGATAAGAAAATTCCAGCATGTATACCGTGGCCATTAGAGGTTTGGTTTGGTTTGGTTTTTGTTGTTGTCTGCCAGCAGAAGATCATCAGAGTTCCCGAGAAGACTCTCTCTCAGATGTGCTATAGTTATTGATGGGAGAGAAAGTATGAGTCTGTCCAAAAACATCTCAGGGATCATGGCAGATTAAATGTTTTTATCATGGCAGTGCTGGATTTTAAAAAAAAATCATATATGATCTATGATTTGATGGGAATTTGGGGGGCAGGACCCATGAAAACATGCAGTTTTAAGAGGGTAATTTATACTGCATCTGATTTGTCTATGCACATGCATTCTCTCTCTTGACTCCTGTAGTGCTCCATGGTCTCCCTAGTCCTCCAGCCTACTTCCCTTTTCCTGCCATCCTCCCTAATTTCTCTCCTACCCTCTCAGTCGCTCCATTGCTGAGGTGCCTGCCTGAATCTGAGAGAGCTTATATCAGAAGCAGCGAAAAGCATCGCACTTACAGGTTCCTCCTTTGGCTCTGTACTTCTCAGTTGCCCAGTTTTCATAAAGTGGAAAGATGGGGCATACGTCCAAATAGTATTTAGGTTGCTCCCCTACCTTATAGCATAGGAGGTAATTTGGGACCCAGGAACAATTAGAGGCATAGGGCAAGAACCTCTTATATTCTCAAACAAAGTTACCTCACAAGTTAGATACAAAGATGGCAGCAGGAGAATCAAGAATGGCATCATGAACTCCTTGAGGAGGAAGGGTGAAACACTGGACCAAGAAGACAGAAATCCGCACTGGCCCTTCTACTCCACTCAACCCAGTATCAACCATGAACCAGCTTTTGCTTAGTTTAGTGGTGTCTACACTGGTATCCCTGGATGTTGCAACTTGTAGAACTTTGGGGACTGCAGATAATGGCAACAAGAGGCCATGGAACATAGTTTCCCAAGGGATCCAGGTAAAGGTATTGCATTGCAACTCCCATCAAGTCCTATTGAAGCACGCTCCTCAAGGGTTCCAAATCACCTGGGCACCTGTACAAGTAAAGGCTTTCTCTCCAGACATTTACATTCTGTGTACACATGCCAAAGGGAAGGACTATTCAGTGCAGCACGGCTTCCCACCCAAGTGTATTGTTAACCATAAGTAGAATGGCCAAATAGGGCTTAGGTGTTCCTCCTACTAAGCTTTTAAGAAGGTTATCTATATGCATTCTATGTTGCCAGATCCATTCAACAGCCTGCGACAGAGGTTGAATAGTATCAAGGCTTGGTGGTTAACACGGAAAGGAAGGGTAACAAAGGCATCAATGACTGGAAGTTATTCCTGTGCTAAGAATGATTTCACGAAATGATCTAAAACTCGTTACTGTATCTTGAAAGGACTGACTACTTTAGCAGCTATAAAACAGCACAGAAAGCAAATCAGTAGGTTTTGCCCCTTATCTACTTGGTAATTTTTAAAGTCTCGGTGCAAGGCAATGGGCAATGCTAATTTTTATGCATTAATAAAATTAGCTTGTGCCAATGATGAATGGTAGTTTTACCTCCGGGAGAAGGGCCAATATAAGTGAAGAATGAAAAAGGGGCTTTTAAAAAAAGCATAGCAGTAAAATGATGGTAATCTTGTAAAAGGCATTTTGATTAATAGGGTTGCACATTATTTTCATGTCATTTGGAACAATGAACCTTTTCTAAGCCTTACAGCCTTGGTTCTAAAGCCTGCAAAATTTCACCTTTAAAAAATCTCAAATGGTGTAAAAGGAAAGTTTCTGACGCACAAAGATTCTGGATACAGTGGTACCTCTGGTTACGAACTTAATTCGTTCTGGAGGTCCGTTCTTAAGCTGAAACCGTTCTTATCCTGAGACATGCTTTCACTAATGGAGCCTCCCACTGCGCGTGCGCCAGAGGTGCACAATTTCCATTCGCATCCTGGGGCAAAGTTCGCAACCAGGAGCAGCTACTTCCAGGTTAGCGGAGCTCATAACCTACAGCATTCATAACCAGAAGCGTTCGTAACCAGAGGTACCACTGTATTCATTATTGTGGCTTGGTAAAAATAACTCCTGAATGGTGAACCTTAGCAGATATGGAAGAGAGACTACAACTCCATGGAGAAACAAATACATTAGATTTGTCTTGGGTTCAGCTTTAGTCCCTGCAGTCTTCAGTTATGGAAGCACAAATATCAGCCTCAGGGAGTGAATTCTCAGCTTTAGACTGTGGAATGCCTAGAGATGATATGAAAGTTTCTGATTTAGTACATCCTGTTGTATTGGATCATTCTTTCTGTCTATACACATGATACAGAGTAGTAAAGAAAGGGGGGGACGCCTAGGTTTATATTGCTTGTAAAAAGGCAACTCTTTAATGCCTCACGGCATGGGGAAGTGGCCAAGAAAAGCGGGTATTTAGATCTCTGATAATACTGATCAAAAGCATGTGTGCTACTGAGGAAGCCCTCCTGCTAAGTTCTTTGGAAATCATGTTCGTACTTTCAACCTGTGCCTTTGGGGAAAACAAATAAAAATAAAAAACAGCTTTATAAAGCTATGTTTGAGAGATTAATGTGAGATCTGAAGTAAGCTGAGAGGAGGTCTTATTGCCATCACCACCACTATATCATGTATAAAAATATATATGTTTAAATGGTGGGTGAGGTGTTGGCAACAGCACATTGGTCAAGATTTCAGTTGACTGACTCCACAGATAAACTATCACCAGAAAACTTTGAATGTTTTGGTAATGGAGCTTATGGGAAAGGCCAGCCCCTGTGCGATGTGAAGCGGGAAGGGAAAGAGCCATTTGTTATCTTGCTTATACCATTAGCCTTTGGGGCACAGAATGATTCTGGGAGGAGCTGTAGGCAAATGGAGTAATACTAGAGCACTCACTGAATCAGGGCATTGACATCTCCTGGAGTGCGTTTGAAAAACGCTTTAGACTACAGCAGTTTAAATGACATTAACATCACAATTCTATATGTGTTTGCTCTGAAGTCACCCCCATTGTGTTTAATGTTCCTCGCGCACAAATGGAATGTCTACATGATGTAATAGAACTAAGCCCCTTCAGCACAGCGACCCAGCATGTACATTCAGGAAGAAAGTTCACAGCACCACAAGGCATACTCAGGTATGTGCCCTGGATAAGTCAGGAATAGGGGCTCCAGAGAACATGGCCACAATGTCCCCTCCCCCGACAAGGGCATGACAGTGACCATCTTCTCTCCCACTCATCCCTGTTAATTTGGTGGTGCACACCATGCTGAACCCAGGCCGATGCACTAACATTCATTGGATTCCATTCAAGGCTGAAGAATATTCCGGAATTACTTAACAATGGGAAGCAGAAATCATTGAGTGCATGAAAGTCTGGTAGTCTACATCTCGATGTTGTTGTTGTTGTTTGTTTAATTCCACCAGGTGTTTGAACTCCAAATGGATGGCTTATTTTGGATGGAAGCTTTTATAGGACATGCTGTGTGCATATTTGTTTGTTTGCTTGTTTATATTTGTTTGGATTATATTTTTGTTTAATGGTTTGTGCATTTCTTGACGGAAAAGAGGCTTATTTTTTATTATAACTTAAATGAGATTTCCATTGAAATCAGAGGCTCTGCCAACAAGCTAGTGGAATGCCCACAATTTTTGTCAAACCATCTTTTGTGTATCCTTCAATTATTTATGACGGGCACTACCACCAAACTTGTGGTGAATGGGCCCAGCCACAGAACCATGAACTCCCTATCCAGAAGGCACCAAATCCTACTCTATGCATGGAAATTATAGCTTGACTCTTCTCCCACAGTCACTCAAGTGTAATAGCTTAGCTTTACTTCCAGGGGACGCAGGTGGCGCTGTGGGTAAAACCTCAGCACCTAGGACTTGCCGATCGCATGGTCGGTGGCTCGAATCCCCGCAGCGGGGTGCGCTCCCGTCGTTCGGTCCCAGCGCCTGCCAACCTAGCAGTTCGAAAGCACCCCCGGGTGCAAGTAGATAAATAGGGACCGCTTACCAGCAGGAAGGTAAACGGCGTTTCCGTGTGCTGCGCTGGCTCGCCAGATGCAGCTTGTCACGCTGGCCACGTGACCTGGAAGTGTCTGCGGACAGCGCTGGCTCCTGGCCTCTAGAGTGAGGTGAGCGCACAACCCTAGAGTCTGTCAAGACTGGCCCGTACGGGCAGGGGTACCTTTACCTTTACTTCCAAAAGAAGAAGGAGAAATCATTCTCAAGGATCTGCTGATTGCAAGATTTTCAACTCCGGATTCCTTCACCCTGGATGTTTTGGAGTGGTTGATCAGTTACTTGAACCTTTGTACCACATCTAGACATAACTCAATTTTTTTGGACCAAGTTATCAAATAATCTGGTTTTGATTGGTGCATGTATGTCAATTCCAATAATTTTACCTGTTTGCACCCATGGAAAATATGAGCTCAAGTCTTCTTCTTTACTTTTCTTTGCCATCTTTTTGGTCTGCCTGCCTGCCTAGTTTTATATATCTCATAAATTTCGTCTTCATCTGGGCCTGTAGGGGGTAAAACAGGCCAATGGAAAAGCCACAGACCCTGACCATTATCCAGCCAGGATCACAAGCCCTGATACTGCTTTTGCGTTTTAGAACCAGATCAAACTGAAATTTATGTAACAGATATTTAACAAATAGGAAAGTTTATCTTTGGAGAGCAGTAAAAGTAATGTCTGAGGAATGCCCAGAAATTGCATGCAATATTTCTTCCCCACCCCTTCCTCACAGCCTATAACTATAATCTGGGTATACATTACTGCTCAAACAACTGTACCATGACAAATTATCTTCTGACAAGGGAAGTGTTGATATGTTTGTAGTTTTGCCTGTGGGTGCTGATGGGGAAAAGAATGAAATACAGGAGCAGTTGAAGCTGAAACAATAGGTGAGATTGGGAAACATGCATGAGGGCCGTGGCATTGTGCAAAATACAGAGATAATTGGGTTTAAAATAAATTTAAGATCCGGGCAGAAAGTGAGAAGCCGTCAGTGCCAACAGACATCTTTCTGCTTTAAAAAGAAAAGAAAAAAAAGGCATGATTATTTCCTGCATTTCCACTCAGAGCTTCTCTCCTAAACCCATAACTGGCCACTGATGGTGAACAGATGGTGAACAGGCTGAAATGACACACAGCACCAATTTGGCAGGCCCGCTTCCTAAATGGAGTTCAGGTGACATAGGCTATTGCAGCAGCTGCTGCTTCAAAGCACTAGACTGAAAAGGAGCAATGGAGGAAAGCGTAACAGTTGACAGAAGTGGTATTAGAAAAAGGAAAGGAGTGGGCAGGAAATATTCAGTTGATATATAGGGCAGTGCTAATATTGCCACTCAGCAGCCATTTGTGGCTCTTACGGACTTTAAACTCAAAATTCTACCCTTACTCTAAAATCAGCTTCTTTACATTTATATAGTTATAAAAATATTTATATACAGTAATAATTATCATTATCATCGTCATTAATATAGCCTTAATGGATGCAAGGATGACATTAGCATGTGCCTAGGGATAAATTGCACCCCCTACTTCTTGGTTGCTTCCCCCTCCCCAAACTTTTAAGATACCTATGGGATTCAAGCATATTCTAGAACTTTAGGTTTGCATAATTGAAGTAGGTTAAAGTACTCTGTTGCCCTAGTGTAGTGAATCCGCTCTATAAAGAAGGGGCTTTTGGTGGTTTGGTGTGGGGTGGGTGACAGAGGTTTTATGTACACTTCCTCTTGTCCTGCTGATTTCCCCCAGGGAAAACTGCTTTTTAGCGCTAAATTAAATTCAAGTTCCCCTGAATTTCCAGAACAAGTGTGGAAGAGCCCTGACTAACAGGAAGACATATAAATACCCTGCAAGCAAATTAGGATGAATGTAGGATAAATGCTCATCGTTGCATAACTGCCCCACAAGCAAATCAGTATGAATGCTCAATAGAGACCTGGCATAATTTGAGCTCTGTGTCAACTTTTGTGACTATCAAATCATGATGAGTGCTCAATAAAGAGGCAGTCTGGAGGCCCCCTAACTCTTGTCTATGAAGAAACGTGGCTTGGTTTTTTAGAGGGGAAAGGGAACCTATTTGCATTACCTTCCCCAGGGCATAAATTGCATGTCAAGGGTCTGCATCTTACCTGTATTCCCCACATATCCACAGTGAGAGTGATTAAGCAGCAATCAAAGTCAGCCCAATTAGCCACAGTGCATAAATTGCTCTCTGAATAGAGCTGCCTTATTTTTCCTCTAATGCAGCAACTTCAATTATTCCTGATTTTCCTTTAGAATTCTTTGCTGAAACACATGTGACACATCTGACCTACATTTTCCCAATAAATTTATTCTCCAAGATATCAGCTGTGCCTAATGTTTGATGGTCTGTAATTTAAAGCACTTCCTTGACATTACAACTGCTGGTGAAGCTCACCCGTGCCAGGTGCCAAGCACATGACTTCCTCCCCCCCCCCCCGAATCCTGGGTTTAAGAATCCTATCTACTAGTTTTCTAGTTGTGTGTGTGTGTGTGTGTGTGTGTGTGTGTATAAGCATTTTGATCAGATGATGATCGTAAGGCAGAGCTAAAGATTAGTATGTTCTTTACAAGATGCTTGTCTACTTGGTAGCAAAAAGTCCTAAGTTGTTTATCATATTTCCTTGCTGGGTTTTCCAAGCTATCTCATTTTTGCATGCAATAAGCTAGCCTACTCTAAAATGAGCTTTTTAGCTCATTCACCTTGTCATGGGAGTCCTGAGACATCTGTTCTACAGTTTTATTCCTTATTACAACTAGCGTTCCCAATTTGTCATCCAAATGTGTCTATTTTCTACTCTGCTGGTTTAATAGCTACAAGAAAAATTCAAAATAGGAGTAAACTCACCCGAGACATCTACCAGTCGATTATTCCTTTAATCCACCACCCAATTAAGTGATCCTGCCTGCTGTTCTATAGCCAACATCAGCCTACTCCCACCGGTTAAATATCTGCCGACAATTTTTATCAAAAGGTCATTAAATGGTTGGAAGCATTCTGATGCAGTCTTTCATGATGTTCTCATTATTTTTCGAAGCCAGACTAAAATAACCTCCCCAGTTCTTCCAAACCAATGTACATGTCAGATTGAAACATAGTGAATGAAAGGCTTTGGAGAAGGTCTTTAAAAAGGCTGTATGGGTTTTAAGGCACCCAGTTTTTAGCTCCCAAAGTGGAATTCATTAGGGTAATATTAGTACTAGAGGAGGCTCATCATTATAGACAGGTAGGATGTTTCCTACTAGACAGAGACCCTCCGGGAGCCAGAGCCTCGTCTCCTTCTTGTCTTCTAGCATGATCATCTTGTCATCTTACCAAGGTATTCTGGTTTGAAATATAACACTAAGCCAAACCATGGCTAAGCATACATTAGCAAACATGCAAGGTTCTGGAGGAACCATGTTTTGGCTTAGTGTGTTGTCTGAAGGCAGGCTCATGGTTTAACCTACCCATCCAAGGTTTGCCCTGTGGTTTACTGCTCATTGTTTGTCTGGGAGAGCTAAACTTTGAGCTCAGGTTGAGATGACATGCTAAGCTTAGTGGCAGAACGAGCAGGAGCCAAGCGGTTATGATCTCTTCTCTTAGAACCCACATATCACTCATTCAGCCTAAAAATGTATTTAGTAAACCAAACTTTTCAGTTGTGCAAAGCAGCACCTTAAGAATATAAAGACACTTTCATGGCCCTGCCTAACGCCTTCTCTTGTTCCACCTACCATTAACTCTTCAGCTTCACTGTGCTTGGACCCACAATCCCTCATCCCCCTCTTAGCACCTGCCATTGAGCTGCAGCTTAGCAGCAAGAGTTAAATATGTGGGTCTGGAGCCTTAAGGATGCCAAAGAAAACAAAGAATTTTCCCATCAGAGAAGATAGCAGCCTGGCAGGGAAGTTTTCAAAGCCTCAAAGTTGCTGTTTTTAAACGTTGCCGCTCTGGCAGGCTCCCCCTTGCTTGCTCCCCAACAATCAACTTTCTCCACCGCTTAAAAAAACCCCAAACCATTTTAGAATACTTTATTGCAAGGGTTCCATGAAATATTTGTTTAAAGGCTCCATCCACTGCAAAAAGTTTGAGAACCACTATTGTAGATGAATAAGTACCTTTTTTACAATTAGAATGAAAACATGAGAAATGAAGTGCACATAAGACACTTATTATTCTTTTCATTGATTAATTGTTTTTGTATTCTTCTCTTCCTCATACAAAGCCCAGTGTACCTAACGTTAATAAAATACAGTATTAAAAACAAAGTTTTTCCTGTGTGAAAATCTCCCTTGATTTTTTTCTTTCTTTTTTTAAACTAGCACATCAGGGAGCATGGTGCTAGCCCAGCCCACTCCCTGTTCTGCTAGTTTTCTGTTTTCAGGGAGGTTTGTTTTTGTGTTTTACACACAGTGAACCTTCACTGTACTTCTTTTTCCTTTGATTAGCATAATATGCAAAGAATAATAAATGCCACAGAGATCTTGCACATCATTCTTGATGATATCTTTTACTTTTTAATGAAATGTTTGTACAGAATTTTCACTTATACGCAGCTGCAGAATTTTGCACGAATGGAAACAAACAGGAAATGCCAGCCTTAGTGTTTAAGTAACTGCAATTACCATGCATTCTGCTTGTGTTAATATTGTGTGAGTGTGTTATAAAGCATTTGTCATAGCTAATGCATTCCTGTCAAATCAAGTAATATTAGGAGAGGGCTTTTATAATGAATATTAATATAGGAGACAGTCTAAGTGAAGTAAATTATAGAGGCATGTAAATGTAGTGTTAACTGCTACAGTAAAGTTAGTCTTTCACTGTAAATTAATTTGTTCCTAAGATGTTAATAAAGAATTAGGCCACTCAGTAATTGTATGGAAGCTAGAAATCCCTGATAGGAGTTTTGAAGGAGTTTACTTGCATACCTCACTGTAAATTACAAGTTTTATTTTTCAAAAAAAGTTCGCAGTATGTGCACTCAAGTAATCAACTGTGCAATTAGTTTGCAGAGGCCTGAAATTCTCACTCACGCACCTGCAAGAAAGGTGTCACAGGGATTTCAAGCCAGATAGCACACACAGCTTAGGTGCAGCACACAACAAGCAAGCCAGAGAGATTTAAATGTTTAATTTGATCAAGCACACCTCTGATAATGTTTATTCATGATTGGCAGGCTAGAAACACATGGCACATGCAATGGGATGCAAGAAATTTCAGCAATGACACGGTGTAGTGTTGTTACACACCACACCCCAATCTCCACAGCAGTGTGAGATTCCAGGGGGCTCCTTTGGAAATGAGGCATAATGTAGACCATGGTGTCTTTCTGATGGCAGGGTTAGGCAACCTAAGGCTCATGGGCCGGATGCGGCCCATTCGCCTTCTCAATCTGGCCCACGGACGGTCCGGGAATCAGCGTGTTTTTACATGAGTAGAATGTGTGCTTTTATTTAAAATGCATCTCTGGGTTATTTGTGGGATGTAGGAATTTTTTCATTTCCCCCCACTGGCCCACGGCTGGAAAAGGTTGCTGACTCCTGATATATGGTTTATATACACATATATGGTGGAAGGGCTCACGGCATTATACTCCAAGAGAGTTTTTGCTTCTCCGAGGGCCACATTCTTGGATGTCAGTAGACATCAGCCATGGCCCTTTGTCCCAGCTTGCTGCTTACAGACTTGACACCCCACCTCCCAGCTCACATCAGGCAAGCTGCAATCCTAAAACACAACTCTGCTAATTAACTCTGAGCTGGAGGAGGGCCCCCACCCATCTGCTGCCTGATGCAGTCTCTGCTAATGGCACATATCCCTGCCTTTGTTTGCTTAATGACTCAACCATTCTCAGCAGTTGAATTCCTGCTGCATCTGGGGCTTCTTAGGGGTTGGTTAAATTCTGTTTCCTGGTTCCAGGAATTTAGGGAAGTCTTGCGGCCCCCCCAAACTTATAACACTACGTTGCTTGTAGTCATGGTGATCAAAGATAGCCAGAAGGGACCAAATTCATTTCCCACTGCAACAACTGCCATCCGTGATAGGTTCACTGTGTTTCATGTAGGGATGCTTATTTCACACCATGCATCTTTTATCATTCTGAAGGTACGAAAGAAACTAGCAATGGGGGAATAGTGAATGGTTCAATTTGCAATTGGGCCTGGCAAGCCAAGCTATTTCCAGCCCCATCACAAAATAGTTTACCGTATTTTTCCATGTGTTAGACAAGGCTTTTTGACTCAAAAATCGTGTCAAAAAACTGGGGTCGTCCAATACACGGATAGTGGCATGGGGAGGGGAGAAGCGGTGTGTGCATGCACTGGCCGGTTGGCGGGAGCGCAATTTCCCCCGATGACACTGCGAGCGGGAAACAATCTAGGGAGTGTTTCCTGCCCACAGCTGGGGGGGGGGGGGAGAAACTCAATAACTTTCGGCCATCTCCCCTCATTTTCTTAAAACTGAGTCCTCCAAAATAGGGGGGTCTTATACATGGGGCATCTTATAGACGGAAAAGTACGGTAATTTATTTCAATCCCAGTTGCAAGTAAACTCTGATCCTGGTGCACACCTGATGACATCACCATGGGACACATCTCCATAAATGCTGGATGGGAAGAAGGAAGGGGGCTGGAGTGTGTGGGTGGGTGTGAATGAGTGAGTGAGGAAGGTGTTTTTGTTCCAATGTGAGCTGCAGAATCATTCATAGTTCACAATGTACACCACTGAATGAGCATTACGAGTCACTGAACTTTGTGCTCCAAGCCATCAGAAGAGCCAGTGTGGTGTAGTGGTTAAGAGCGGTAGACTCGTAATCTGGTGAACTGGGTTCACGTCCCCGCTCCTCCACATGCAGCTGCTGGGTGACCTTGAGCCAGTCACACTTCTCTGAAGTCTCTCAGCCCCACTCACCTCACAGAGTGTTTGTTGTGGGGGAGGAAGGGAAAGGAGAATGTTAGCCGCTTTGAGACTCCTTAGGGTAGTGATAAAGCGGGATATCAAATCCAAACTCTTCTTCTATAAACATTTCATATTTGCACCAAGGTTGAGCCATTTGGCATGAACTACCATTATAGTCACCATTTTTATTTTATTTATTTATTCAATTTGTCAGCCACTTTATCTTGCCCAGAGCAACCAAAAGCGATTTGCAACCCTACACAAAACAAATCCCACACAGATACATTAAAACCAAGATGAAAGAGAAATGCATTAAAAACATCCTACCCACTTCTAAAAGGTCGCACTATTATTTTTTCATTACACCACAAGATGGTGGTGAGCTGCAACAGTTAAACCTTCACATGTCCTGTGGCACCATAAAGGCAACTGATCTGTTGAAGCATTAGCATTAATGAGTTAGAATCCATGAAAAATAAAATAAAATAAAAATTAATCAGAGAACCAGAACTGTAGAATTGGAAGGGACCCAGAGGGTCATCTAGTCCAACCCCTTGCAGTGCAGAAATCTCAGCTAGATCATACATGACAGGTGTCCATCCAATCTCTGCTTAAAAACCTCCAAGGAAGGAGGTCAGTGTACCACCTCGCATGCGAGTCTGTTCTTTCTGATGTTAGCTGGAATCTCTTGTAAATTGAACCATTGGTTCTGGTCCTAGGCTCCAGAGTAGAAGAAAAGAAGCTTGCTCTAACCTCCGTGTGACAGCTATTTAAAGATGGCTATCATATCTCCCAAGACCCTGATGTTGGGAAAGATGGAGGGCACAAGGAGAAGGGGAGGACACAGGACGAGATGGTTGGACAGTGTTCTCGAAGCTACCAGCATGAGTTTGACCAAACTGCGGGAGGCTGTGGAAGACAGGAGTGCCTGGCGTGCTCTGGTCCATGGAGTCACGAAGAGTCGGACACGACTAAACGACTAAACAACAACAACAACATCTCTCCCCTGTCTCCTCTTTTCCAGGCTAAACATACCCAGCTCCTTCAAGCGTTCCTCATAAGGCTTAGTTTCCAAACCCTTGATCATCTTGGTCGCCTGCCTCTGCACACGATCCAGCTTGTCAACATCCTTCTTAAATTGTGGTGCCCAGAATTGGACACATTATTCCAGCTGTGGCAGAATAGAGCAGGAATGATACTGCCCTTGATCGGGACACTATACTTCCATTTATTTTCATTTTCGGCAATTTCATTTGTTTTGCTACTTACTTGTTAGAATTACATTCCTTTCATTACTCATTGGAAATTCATTTATTCATTGTGCAAGCCCTATTCATTTCTTGTCTGTCACTGATTTCAGTAGGAGACACAATTGCTTTTCTGCTGCCTGCAACTTTGGTGTCCAACAGCCATCAAATTTCCAGGCATTTTGATACCTCTCCAGGGCAGCAGACTTTTCTGGTTTCAGAAAGATAGTACCAGGTGCAAATTTTGTAAGCACTAGGAAAACAGACTACTTAATATTTCAAACTGGGATGCCAGAGAAGTTCACTCGAGCCAGGCTAGGGAACAAACTCCAAGGAAGGGCAGAAAAAGGCTAGCTCAAAGGAGAAGCAAACTTCTAAAAATCCCAAATTTATGGTAGCAAAGAGGTGGAATTGTCAAGAGGTATTTACTCCCAGTTTGTGTCAGGCTGATCTTCCATGCTGGTGGTCTTTTTGGGGATGTAGGTGGTGCAGCCAGTAAACAAGATTTGGTTCTCAGGACAGTGAAAGAGGTCGGGAATCCTTCCCCCTTGCTTATGCAGCCACAGAGCAACTGACAGAGCAGAGTGCTTTTTGGCAGGTTGTAATTTTGCTACAATAACAGCCAGTGATTGAAGGCGCTCTGTTTCTATAGACACGGCCCGGCATGTTGGCTAGTATTTAGCCTCGGCTCTCACTCTCCAGAAGCCCAGCATTAAAATTAAAGGATTCTTTGTGTGTTTAGGTATTCAACCCACTTTTAGCCTGCTTGCATCTAAGCTGGGATAGGGTATCAATGAGACTGCACCGTGTGTCACTTCTCAGCATTTGCATACTTGCATAGAAGCTCAGTGTTTGTGTACTTACATAGAAGCATTTGCTCTCTATAAATCAGGGATGGCGAACCTGTGCCACTCCTGGTGCCGCTGGACCACAAGTCTAATGGCCAGAGGTGCACAAAGAACATCTGGAGGGCTGCAGGTTCACCATCCTTGCAGTGAACAAATAAATATAATACGCTGGTACTGCATACCCTTGAGTATTCCCAGGAAAAAAAACTGGTGTTGGGTATCTTTACCAATTGGGAGATGAATACATGGTAAATAGGTAACAGGAGCCTAGAATTAGTTAGCAATACAAAAGCTGGTCAGAACTCTCATTGTTGCATGTGCAAGTCACCAATTACTAGGTCTCAATTTGAACTCAAGCAGTCCCTGCGCCTAGTTAATAGCTAATATTCTGTTTACTCGTGTGTGTGTGTGTGTGTGTGTGTGTGTGTGTGTGTGTGTAGTGGTAATTAGCTCCTTTTTACTTAAGTCAGTTGAACTCCCAAGCTAATCTAAAGTACTGTGGTTCAAACCCATTTAGTCCTGTTTTACAATGCCATTTTTTCTGTCTTTAAACTGTCTAAATAGTTCGGTGCTTGTTAGGAAAAATGGAAGTTGTGAGCCTGTTTTAGGAACTTGGACACTCTTTCCCACTACTTTCCTACTTCATCTAAGAGGTGAATAGAAAATGTAGTACTGTCCCTATTTCCACTGATTTCCAGATTCTGTCCTTTGACAAACTAGGACATGGTGGCAAAAGAATATCAGTATAATTTTCTCCTGAATGTGAATAGTGCAGTATGTGTTTATTTTTTTAATATAGTTTTATTCATTTAATATATTACTATACCAAAGTGGCTAACGAAACATAAAGCTTTCTTTCCCACTGCATTTTCAAATCCTTTTCCTGGGTCAGCATGAGTAATCTGCCTCACTTTTGATTGCTTAAACAAGTGCCAACGTGCTAATCTGTTTTAGTGCGAGTCTGGCATTAAAACACAAAGAAATTCTGTCCAACCCAAGGGCAAAGCTCCCGCTCCCTGCAATCTTTATGGAGCAATAATTTTTTAGTAGCTGCAGCAAACTTCGAGCCCTATCTTTGTGCTTTAGCATCCTGGCTCCTCTACTGTTCTGCTCCTCCTTTTCTGTTTGTGTCGAAGGGCATTTAAAGTAACACAGCCATTCTTTCCATGAGCCACCTCCATGAGAAAACTAAAAGGGGGAGGGAATCAAGGATGAGCTATGTGAGTAATTGGCAAGAGCAGCATTTTGCATTTTCTTGCTTTCCCCAAATGCTTTGACAATTGCCCAAAAGCACTTGTCTGAGAATCATTAGTGCTGATTATTTTCCCTGTGTCTGAAATGAGGGCACTTAGGTTATAGTGGTGCAGTCAAGGGTGTACCATTAATCATCAAATGCTATTCCAACACATCACCAACAATATCAGATGTGGCCCAGTTGGAAGAACCAGTATGTATAGTGGATGAGGGTTAAACTAGGACTGACGAAATCTGTGTTCAAGTCTCTATTTGAACTGCCAGTTTTAGGCTATGTGGGCTGCTCTGCAATGTGCTCGTGTGTTGCTTATATACAGTGGTAGATGGCTCATTTTACTGATTTTGACTCATGTTATCTTCATGGTGTTCTGTGGGGTTTCAGGCTTATAAAATACAAATTTTGTGATTTTATATTCTGTGTTTATATGTTGTAAGCCACCTCATGGCATCCTTCTAGTGGAGTTTAGTGGTGGTTTTAAAATCAGAAGCCTGCTTGTGTTTGTGCTAGCATTATTTTTAAACAATGCTAGCTGGTAATGCCTGCGTGTTTTAATTCTTTTCAATCTGATGCCATGATGAAATTTGCATTTTGTGTTCTGGCTTTCCTAGTCCCACCCCTGTCGTTTATGATTCCTCTGTGGTGGTGTTTAGGGTTGTGTTTACCCTCGGATTTTATAAGTTTAGTGCCCACCACAATTAGGATGTAGAGTTGTGTTCAAATGTTAATTGCCTCCTTAATTTTGCATATTTATTGAACAGTCTTTGTGCATAAAAGCAGAAGGGACCGCCTCAAGATTAGATTAAATAGACCATAATGCATCAAAAGCATAACAGACCATTGGATCAGTGGCTTCTCAGCACAGAATCATATAATCGTAGAGTTGGAAGGGACACTGAGGAACATCTAGTTCAACCCCCTGCAATGCAGGAATATGCAGCTGTCCCATACAGGGATCGAACCTGCAACCTGGACATTGTGAGTCGAGGCCCTGCCCCTGCTTGGAGATAAAATAATACACATGGACACAAGTATTTAGGTTAATGGGCTAAGAAGGTCACAACTTTATTGGTTACAGAATGTGAGTGGTATTGCTTAGGCATTGAATTGGACAGACTATACAGTGCTACCTCTGGATGCAAACGGGATCTGTTCCGGAGCCCCGTTCGCATCCTGAGTAGAACATAACATGTGATTGCGCGTGCGCGTGCTGTGTTTCGCTGCTTCTGCGCATGTTTGTGATGTCATTTTGAGCGTCGAAACCTGGAAGTTATGTGTTCCGTTACTTCCGGGTTGCCGCGGAGCTTAACCTGAAAACGCTCAACCTGAAGCATATTTAACCCAAGATATGACTGTACTTGACTCCTGCCCGCTCTGCTGGGAGTCACAAAAGGGTTAACAAACCAGTAGGGGGAGCTTGTTGATGCAAATCAACTGGAAGCTTTCCCCTAGAGTCACCAGGGATCATGCCATGGCCCTAGCCACCACCAGGGCATTGGATAGGAACCACGACCGCCGGATTCCTTTAATGGAATACCCTTCAAGGGGAGGGGTAGGTGATGGCCACAACCTCCCCTCCAACACACAACACATTTTCCAATTCCTAACCACCAAACCTTACAAGGTTGTGACAATTTGTTTCGAGGTAGGCGAAAAACCAAGTGGCTGGTGCCAATCTGCCAAGTGGAAAAAAATTCCTACCAGGCCCCCTGGACAACCAAGGCGACCAACCGAAGTCTATAGCAAGGTCAAGAAACGAAGGAAGAATCCTAAGGGAGGGTGGGTGGGTGATCTGAGGAAGCCAGGAACAAGAAGGGAGGGTCTGTGTGCCCGTGGTTGTTCAAATACAGCTAAGCCATGCCCCCACCCAGCCATATAGGCTGGCTGGTGAGCGTGACACGCGCACAGGATTCAGTGACGCAGGGGGCTGAGTTACACCCTCTGCGAGTGCTGGAAGTGGTTCCCGCTCACAACACCTCCCCTCCGTGAAGAGGAGAGGCCTTATCAGCACCATGCTCTAACCAACCGAGAAGTCCATTGCTGTGCTTTAGCGATGTGGCAGCAGCAACATTACAAGGCTTCAGCCTCTGAAGCCAATAGCCTTTTTCAGATGTTCATAAGAATGTTCCTGGGCTTAAAATGGAGAAGGTACACACATTCACGAACACAAGTCCTGCATCCAATGCCCCTCTCCTGACCTTTACGTATTCAGCATGAAGGTATAAAGGGGAATTCTAACTGCATTAGGTTGAAGAGTTAGAATCCTCCTGCCATTGGGAATCCTGTGCAATGAGAGGATTCAGCAAAATGTGGTTAGACCCTCCATTAAGACCTTCTTGTTCAATGCACAGAAGAGGAGGAGGAGGAGGAGTTGGCGCATGTGGGTACATTGAAGGAGAAGGGACATCATGCATGTTCACCTGCCATCTACTCAGTTAGAGCCATCACACATTATTTTGAGTGCCTGATGAGGGGTTATATTGACACTTCCTGACCTCTTCAGGTGGAAAGAGGAAATATTCACAAGTTTATTTAGGCTTTTGTTGGACATCAGTGATGATGATGATTAGATTATTAGAGCGTTGTCAATGGCGTTGAAATAAGTTTCAAACCTTGTAGGTGTGGCAAAGTAGAATAGTCTTTCTAAATTATGGCAGATTTGATATTAACTCAAACTCCTTTGCTTCAACTGCCAACTCATTCAGTAAGTGTTGTAGTCTTTTGAGCACTAAAGCAGTTATGCTCTGTTTTCCAGTAACTTGTTTCCTTTCCTATTTACTTTTTAGTAAAGCAGCTTTTCATCCTTATTGTGTTCTGTTTCCGAAGTACCAAGGCAAAGCTGTTCCACCTCAACAGAAGTGGCCCCAGACAGTGGCCCCGGACAGAATCAAGCATGGGGATGTCTATTTTGTCATTGCAGTACAACCTTTTGCCACATTTCAAAGGGGAAAATGTTGGTTGTTCCAACATTGTGGGCACCCTACGTAAAATCTTGTTGATGGATCAAACACGCTTCTCCTATTAGCTACATGTGCAGTCAACATAGCATTCAGGATGTGTTTGATATGGGGTATTCAAGTCAGTTAGGTACCCGGGTGGCGCTGTGGGTTAAACCACAGAGCCTAGGGCTTGCTGATCGGAAGGTCGGCGGTTCGAATCCCCGCGACGGGGTGAGCTCCCGTTGCTCAGTCCCTGCTCCTGCCAACCGAACAGTTCGAAAGCAAGCCAGTGCAAGTAGATAAATAGGTATCGCTCCCGTGGGAAGGTAAACAGCGTTTCCGTGCGCTGCTCTGGTTCACCAGAAGCGGCTTAGTCATGCTGGCCACATGACCCGGAAGCTGTACGCCAGCTCCCTCGGCCAATAAAGCGAGATGAGCACCACAACCCCAGAGTCGGCCACGACTGGACCTAATGGTCAGGGGTCCCTTTACCTTTACTTTTATTCAAGTCAGTTACTGCCATGTCCAAAATTGTAAAGGAGGAACTTCATATAATCTGGATTCTCAGGTCCATGTATTTCCCACAAATAGTTTTATTCCCATAACAAAATAGCAACGTATCAAGTGCCCAGTCTTTTCATTTCGTTGCTTCTTGGCTCGCCGTTTTATGCAGCCTTTACACTCTCCTCTCAAGAGCTTGCATATCTATTCCTTTTCGCTCTCTTTTTGTAACTCACAGCACTGAATCTGGCTTCCAGATGCCTACTTCTGCTCACTGCTGGCAGCACTATCATATTTTAATGTGTGCACTTAATCAAAATAAACCAAACCAAGGGATTTAAAGACTTCAGAGTTATTTATTTTTATTAGTTAAAAATACAAATTAAAACCTATAGCCATCCACCCGTAAACCTATTAGAAAGCGGTGGCCAGATGGCAAATAAAAGTTAAACCTTTTCATAAATGGCCCCTTATTTTATTGATACTGCATATGTTGCTGATTTAGAGCAACCGATTGCCTCACAGCAATCATACCATAAGACAGCACAATATTGTTTCTTGGGGTTTTCTGATAATGCTGTAGGGAGTGATTATTTGCTACTAGAAGGGACTGAGTGGATGTGACATAATTTCATTGCACCACCAATTCTCTGCAGTTCTGTGAACTGTTGGACACTTTCCTGTAACAAGCATGTTCTTTTTCAGCCTAAAAGCTTGTGTGAAATGGCTCTTGCATTCGTCATTGCCATTTGTATTTAAATGTTTGTTTAATCAAGAGAGAGCACTAAAAATAGTCCCCGGCTGTTGGGATGAAGTTACTAAAATGAGCTCTGCTGAAACATTTCACAATAGTTGCTTAAATACCAAAATTTTCATTCTTCAGATGTAACAATTAAACCCATTAGCTTGCTGATGTCATTGCCACTAAATTTAAATCAAGGAACATTTTGCCCAGCCCTGTCTTATTTGCAAGCTCCCTTCTCCCCCTCCCTTCGCTAAACCCTCTCAAGTATAAATTAAATCATTAGTAAGGATGGATGTGAGAGGGAGGCCACTTCTGTTCTATTATATTTCATTGAGTGGTTTAACTCATGGTAGTTAAATGTACCAAGTGTTCTGCCCACAGTGCATATTAATCACGTTCCTCATGTTACATTTCAGGACTGTAGTGCTTAATTTTAGTGGCAGCTCAGCTCTATCTTACACTGAAATCTGCTTTAGTTAAAAGTTGGGGGCTTAAATTAACCATATTATGCATTAGTTGGGAAGCCTCTGCCTGCATCTGAGTGCACACCCATCATCACCGAGTTCCCAGAAACAAATTCTGAACATCTGGGTTTCTGAGATAGGATTCACCTCTTCACTGAAACCCCATCTTTTCACACAGTAACCACATTGCAGTCGTTATGCTACAACAGCAGCTAGAATACTTATTGCAAAGTACTGGAAGACACAGGATCTACCCACACTGGAAGAATGGCAGATGAAGGTGATGGACTACATGGGTTTGGCAGAAATGACGAGCAGAATCCGAGACCAGGGAAGAGAAGCGGCGGAAGAGGAGTGGAAGAAGTTTAAGGATTACTTAAAGAAATACTATAAAATTAATGACAGTTAGAATGATGTTGGGCCTAAAATAAATGGTTACTATTAGTAATGGTTAAGACAGAGAGAATAAGGACGATTAATATAAATCTATAATAAAATAAGGGAAGATTCGCTGAATAATTGTAAGAACTTGGAATACAGAAACGGGAAGCAAGAGGAAGTCGAGGAAGTAAGGTCTAAGAAATTAGGACATGAAATTGTACTTGTTTTTTGTTTTGTTAACGTGTGTTCTTTTTTGTATGTTTTGTTTGTGTTAATATAAAAGCTGTTTAATAAAAAATATTATAAAAAAAAAAAAACCACATTGCAGTCGTAACTCTGGTGTGGTAACAAATGGTGAACCTTCTCCAGATGCAAATATTTTTCCAGCTAATGCATTACAATATGATTGCTTTAGATCCCAGTTCTAAAACTGATTTAAGGTAGAGGTGACAACCATCAAAATCAAGCAGTTCCATTTTACTCCAGCTGTTGGAGTGAATTATACACATAAAAAGAGACAAAAGTTATATTGTCCTTTTCTTGCTACGATGGACAATTTTAGTACAATATATCAATCATCATCATCATCATCATTTCTGCTACCACTGAAATCCTTTCATGTGGTCCAATGGAGCTATCACAAGTGGAGCAGGGCATATTCCAGTTGGGCCTCCCATGATGATGTAAAGTAAGGTTGGGGAACCCTTTGCAGTGTCAGGACCACATTCCCTTATGTCCACCTTCCGGTGGCAGGCAGTTTGAAAGGCAAAGGTAGGCAGGGCAACAGATGTGACTCTCATCTTTGTGGAGTAGGCCGCATGCCAGTCACACAGAAACCAGAGGTTTCTCTACATACATGTATTCCTTTCAGGCAAGCAAGAGCAGCCATCACAGTTGAAGGAAATGCTCTAGCCAGGCAAAAACACTTGAGCTGGATTCAGCGCAAGGCCAGTGAAGGGTGTTGCCCAGGGAGGGGGCATGGGCTGAAAAGAACCCCGAGGGGCATGTAGGGCCACATGGGGTCCCCAGGTCTGAAGTCCCTCACCCCTAATATAAAGGAATCCTCAGTTGCTTGCTGTGACCATTTTTGTGAAGTGCTTGAAAAACAAAGTCATTGTTCTCTCACTCCTGGACAGAGATAATCTGGAGGCGGTTATCCACACACCACATAATGCACTGAGCATGAAGATGCCTTTTCCAAATCCTTCGAAACTGCAGCTAGGCTTCTAACTAAGACTTGTTATAGAGAATATATTCACTGGTATGTAAACAGCTATGCCGACTGCCAGTCCATTTCTGAGTGCAGTTTGGAGTGCTGGTTATGACCTACAAAGCTCTAAATGATTTTAGACGTGGCAAAATCCTGCCCAAATTCTATCTTCTTGTTGGAGATGTTTGTCTTCCCACCTCGCCATCTGAGGTTACACAGGTGATGACTAGAGATATCCATATTTTGGTATGATTCTGGCATCTGTTTAATTCCCTTCCCATGGAATCTCCCTCTGTGTCAAGCCTACTGTCCATTGGACACAAACTACTTCAGAACACTTTGGCACTGATTTTAGCATATTCCACTGGGTTTTAATTGTGTTTAGGTTGGTTTTTTCCCCCTTTTTTTTTTTTTAAAAAATTGGTTGTCAGTTGTATGCTGTCACAAGAATTTATAGAAACTTTAAAGCTAAACAAAAACAAATGAATAAGATATCACCACAAAGTGTGTGTGTGTGTGTGTGTGTGTGTGTGTGTGTGTGTAGTAAGTCTATTATGGTTATTTGTGCCTATAAATATAGCCCCATGTTAGAATACAGAAAATAATCCATGTTTAAAAATGGTCACTTAAACACTAATGTTGCCTTTCCATGGGTGCATTTCTGTTTTACCTTTACAAGAATGAGCAACCAAGAAAGAATTGCATGCATTTGTCACCCTATGGCGACACAGGGTGTAGTAAAATATTTATGCAAAATAGAGATAATGTTGAACTTGGATGAAATCACTTGGTTTCATTCCTCATCAGTCACAGAATACTTGGAAATTGAGGCATGAGGTGTTTCTGCCTGTCACAGGTTGCCCTCTAACAAAAAAGGTGATAAAATAAGCACCAGCTATTTATAATTTGAATTCCTAATAAGACCCTTGATGTTGCATTGATTACTGAGACCTGGCTAGATAAAGCACCTGAGACAGTACTGTGCAGATCATTCTGGATGTGTGTTCAGTGCAGGTTAGAATTGGGCCATCATGAACCTGCATCATGAACCCTAATCTTTAAAAGCATGGTGGATAGTCAGAAGTGTCTCTGGGGGCAGCTGGCTGCAGAGCTGGAAATAATAGATCAGTGTCCCAGAAACTAACTGAGAAAGGAAAGTGAAAACCCAGGAAAGCCTGAGATTCTGAATTCTTGCTACCCAGACGGGTTTTGGCACTTGTTACAGAGACTCTCTGTGGAATTGCCTAAGGTGGTGAGAGAGCTCCTTCTGTAGGCTGTCACTGCAAGTTCTAAAACCAATGTGGGCACAAGTTGTCTGACTCCCATCATCGCTGACTGTTAGTCATGCTGCCTGGGGATGATGGAAACCATAGTCCAAAATATCTGGAGGACACCATGGTGGTAAATCTGTGTCTCCTCCTTCCCCCTGAGGTCAATTTTCACTGTTGCAGGTCAGTTGGAAATCCTCAAGGACCCTAATGTAAAAGTACAGAAGAGGCACATAGCATAATCCTCCACAGAAGCTGGAAAGTTATGCAAGTTACAAACCAAAATTAGGAATGATGTGCCGGTGGCAACAGTCAGAGCAACTCCACTAAGTGTGGGGTGGGGGAGGTAGCCATGTTATAATGAAAACAAAGCTAAAGAGGCAGAATTACATGATTGAGAATTGGACTGATGTAGAGAAAGGTAGTGTACAAGTTGGAGGAAAATTACTTTATTAAGGCTCTCTGTACTTGCTACACTGTTTGTACAGCTGCTTCTAATCTGGAACATGTATAATGTGGGTTTGTTGAAAGGGCTTTAGGGAAGGACGAAAAAGTTCCAAGAGCTGAATAGCAAAAAACAATAATAATAATAATGTCTTTGAGCTATCTTAAGGGCAAAGGGAGTGGGTGGGTTAAAAGGCTTCAGTTAATACATAGACACACCAAAATACTTAGGACAGTGAGGCTTTATGTGTATACTACTGGGCGATTTGAAGTACAGGAATACTGCATTCCAGTTTCTAGAACACAGACCCTCCAAGTGTCCCTATTTTCCAGGGACAACAAAATATTGGTTTAAAAACAATATAGAATAAACACCTATGGCATAGGTGTTTAAAAAAATCAAATTAATAAGGAAGCACTGTTGATTTAAGTGAGCTGCATCTCTGACTAAACAACCCTAGGACTGCCCCTTTCATTATTTTAATGGGATAATTTAAGCACGCATTTAACTGGGGACGCGGGTGGCATTGTGGTGTAAACCACTGAGCCTTGGGCTTGCCGATTGGAAGGTCGGCAGTTTGAATCACCACAACAGGGTGAGCTCCCGTTGTTCGGTCCCAGCTCCTGCCCACCTAGCAGTTCAAAAGCAAGTCAAGTGCAAGTAGATAAATAGGTACCGCTCCGGCGGGAAGGTAAACGGCGTTTCTGTGCGCTGCTCTGGTTCACCAGAAGCGGCTTAGTCATGCTGGCCACTTGACCCGGAAAAACTGTGCGGAAAAACGTCGGCTCCCTCGGCCAGTAAAGCAAGATGAGGGCTGCAACCCCAGAGTCATTCACAACTAGATTTAACTGTAAGGAGTCCTTTACCTTTACCTTTTTTAATTTTACCAAGGAAAACAATGGGATGTAAAAGTGCTTAGCTTTGGGCTGCACTACCCTGTTTATTGTCCTAGATTCTTTAGTTTTAATGTTGAGTGATTGGCAACCTACTTCACTTTTATTGAGACAACTGCCCTAAATGGAGAGGAGCGAAATCCCCTTTTAGAACTCGACAGTTAGGTCAAATGTGTGCAGAAACAAGCCCCTGAACAAAGCATGCATTTATATGCTGTGCTCTGTCTCTTGACCTGTGTGCTCCCTTTCAGAGTGGTTTTCAGGCCACATTTCTTTCGTGAAAGCATTTGAACGGTTTGGGCCTGATCCATCTTTAGTTGGCAGTTGGTTTCATAACATCCAGTTCTGGGTCCGCATTTGTTTTTTGCTGCTGCTTTAGAGGCAGCGTGGTACTAAAAATAGATGTGGCATCCCACACAAATGACCCAAACTGCAGCTCCAAAACTACCCGGGCCTAATCGCTTGCCATCTTTGCATCAAAGCTCGAAAGCCTCCTGGAAGTTGTGTACTAGTCAGCTGTGAATTACTGAGCTGAGTATTGGTAATTATTTCAGTTGGGCTGCCGTTTGGCAAAAGGTCAAATTAGGTTATTTGATTGACTTTTCCGTCAGTTTCAGATTTTTGAAACTACGCATGGGGTCATGTTCCATCTCCCTTCCAGATGACCTCATAAAGAGGAAGTCTCAGTATGAGAATTGTCTTAGAGGCTGGCTTTGAAAAGAGGAACTTGCAGCTGTGGCTCATTAGGAAGCTGAAGGGCAGAGCTGACATCTGGGATCCATTAAGGGCAAAATGGAAGACGGGAGCATCTTCTCCACTTACAGCTTAAAACATTTGCCACTTAACATGTACAGTTTGTTTAATAAAAGCCCTGCAATCCATTAACTCAGTTTTGTTAGCTATTGTTTCATGCTCCTTGAATAATGTGTGAATCAATGTGTCCTCATTAACGGATGTTTCTGTTTTGTCCTTTAATTGTTCTGCTTTGAAAGTAAAGCACGCACAGTACATGAATGTGCACTTGTCTGATGCTCAGGGGACCCGGTCATGATTGCTGAAAATGGATGTATTCCTCGTTGACGCCGTTTAACCACATACAATCCTCGCAGTCCAAGTTGGTAAAGAATAAATTTTGTTTCTTTCACTGCGTATTTATGGCTGAAGTGGCGATTATTTTCTGCTTTTAGCCCCTGTTCACACAACCAAGCAATACCCTGCCATCCCTTTAAATCAGTCTAGTGCTAAACTACTGTGCCAAGTTGTTTTTGTGCCGCAACCTGTCTCACACCATTGCACACCCCTTTATGGAATGGTTTGTTGGCGAATGTTGGAAATCCAAGAATCTGGAGGTTGAACAACTTCGCATGAATTGCTCACCAGGCATAGTACTCTGTCACTGTTAATTGGCCTTGAGTAATTGTGAATGTACCATAATTTTCAGAGGGGTGGCAAAATCAGCAGAGAGTCTTAATGCATTTTGAAGACTAACAAATGTATTACGGCATAAGGTTTTGTGGACTATAGGCCTCTTCAACATATTCACAAAGCGTTGTCATGATATACTGGTATATTGGAAAATGTTTTTGGGAGGGGGCAGAGAAGTGGAGTGGAATTATAAACAGTGCCAAGTCAGGGGAAAATGAAATACTGAAAAATACAGGTAGTGTAAGGTAAAGGTAAAGGGACCCCTGACCATTAAGTCCAGTCGTGGCCGACTCTGGGGTTGCGGCGCTCATCTCGCTTTATTGGCCGAGGGAGCCAGCGTACAGCTTCCAGGTCATGTGGCCAGCATGACTAAGCCACTTCTGGCGAACCAGAGCAGTGCACGGAAACGCCGTTTACCTTCCCGCCAGAGCGGTACCTATTTATCTACTTGCACTTTGACGTGCTTTCGGATTGCTAGGTTGGCAGGAGCAGGGACCGAGCAATGGGAGCTCACCCTGTCACGGGGATTTGAACTGCCAACCTTCTGATCAGCAAGTCCTAGGCTCTGTGGTTTAACCCACAGCGCCACCCGCATCCCTTACAGGTAGTGACATTTGTGTAATTAACAGAGGTAATTCATGAAATTACTTTGGATGACTACGCTGAGGCCAGATAGTGCTGCTGGCTTTTATGCCTTGCCAGCCATGAGGGCAGGTGTGCAGCCAATGCCCTCCCAGACTAGGGAGGCTACCGATTGGCCCATTTAAGATGCTGCATCAGGCAGGAACTTGAGCCAGATGTCCAGGCAGCAGGGGAATTTCCCTAACGGCCGCCCAGACATTTGTGCTCTGCTCTGACTGACCAGAGATAGCGACCAAGCATGAGAGGCCTCAACAGGCACCAATTAATGTATACAATGTGTTTAAAAGCTTTTGGCTTTGTTCAGTCCACAAATGAGAGCACTGAACCTCTTGATCCATTGCAATGGTGTCGCAGGCTCCCTTTGAAGTTACTTACAGTGTTCTCGGATTTTGAAATGTTCTGTCAATGGCTTTTGAATATTGCAGCCTAAATACATTTATGTACCACTTTTCTTAATAAAATTCAAAGTGACATGTGTAGAAATGCAGTTTTACACTATAAATAATGAAGAAGAATCTGAAAATAATATACCAACTAGGAATGAGAAGCGCTCTCAAATGTTTTAAAGGTGAATGGTGTTGGGTATATGGAGACATCACAAGGGAGATTGTTTTGTAGATCAATCACCAAGGAGATAATTCTGCAACTGATAGAGCTCAAAAACCCTGTTCGTACTTTGCTTACGTTGAATCATGCACCAGTATATTGTATAAAAACAGATGTGAGTCATAACACTGTCATTCCTTTGTATTGCCAACCCCAATACAGTTGAACAAAATATATTATTTGAAAGCAATTTGCTATATAAATGAAATATTTTAATTGCTCTGAAGAAAAGAGAAACATAGAAACTCTGATTTCTCAAGTACTACTGGTTAGTGTGATTTAACAGCTAACCCTGGGAAGTGTAGTTTGTTAAGGGAGTTGAAAGTTGTTAGGATAATCCTAGTCTCCTCACAGAGCTACAGTTCTCGGAGGGATTAATTATTAAGCCACTCTGAAAACTGTATCTTTGTGAGGAAAAAAAGGATCATCTAGCAACTGTCAGCACCCTTAACAGCACCTTTCCCAGGGTTCTTTAGGGGAAGCCATGCCTGTTTAAAGTGGTATGGTACAACTTTAAAAGTATAGTGTTGCTGGGGACAAAATGTGGGTTGTGACTTAACACACAAACAGACCATAGATTCTGCTTGACCATTTTTATGTTCTTTCTTTTTCTCTGGGCGGTCTCCCCCCACCACTTTAACCAGTGACTATACTTATTATTTCAAAACATGAATGGTTTCTTAAAGGTGTCTTAAAGGGGACGCGGGTGGCGCTGTGGGTAAAACCTCAGTGCCTAGGACTTGCTGATCGTAAGGTCGGCGGTTCGAATCCCCGCGGCGGGGTGAGCTCCCGTCGTTCGGTCCCAGCTCCTGCCCACCTAGCAGTTCGAAAGCACTCCTAAGTGCAAGTAGATAAATAGGTACCGCTTTATAGCGGGAAGGTAAACGGCATTTCCGTGTGTGGCGCTGGTGCTGGCTCGCCAGATGCAGCTTCGTCACGCTGGCCATGTGACCCAGAAGTGTCTTCGGACAGCGCCGGCTCCCGGCCTCTTGAGCGAGATGAGCGTGCAACCCTAGAGTCGGTCACGACTGGCCCGTACGGGCAGGGGTACCTTTACCTTTATACTTATTATTTCAAAACATGAATGGTTTCTTAAAGGTGTTTTTTTTAATGAACTCTATCTAAACTCTTCGTAGTATTTATGTCCTTGCCTTTCCAGCCGTTCAGAATATTTCTTAAATGAATACAGGTTGGTCTTCTCTTGGGAGATAGGAATATTAAGGTTGGGCAGATAAAACACCAGCAATAATCTTGAGAACACTGGAGCACCTCTTATATTATTAAAAGTTCAAACACAGAGTTTAAGAGACAATTCTGACATTGCTCTGAATGTGGTGTGGAGCCTTGTGCCTAGTTTCGCTGGAATTGCATGACGCATCAGCCTTCCATGAATATTGCATGTGTTTGTGTTTTTCTCATAAATTTAATAGGTTTTCATAACAGTTTGTCAGGAAATTGTTGTGGTTGACTGCACTTATTATTTTGGATGAGAATCCTTGGTGCAGTGTTGATATACTGTATACATATAGCAAAGGGAGGACTATTAATTTGCTTTCATTGAATCACTGTAAGTGTTCACCTCTGTGTGTGTGTGTGTGTGTGTGTGTGTGTGTGAGAGAGAGAGAGAGAGAGAGAGAGAGAGAGAGAGAGAGAGAGAGTGCACACTTAGAATGGTAATTTTTAGTTGGTAAATTAAAAACGAAATACAGTATCCTTTGCTCAGAAATCGGTAGCTTATGGAACTCAAAGACATCAACATACTTTTCGAATTCATTTTGCTCTGTACTGCATGGCAAACAAGACTATTGCTACTAAAGGTTGTACTATGTCAAAGTCCTGGCTACACCACTGTCCCAGCAGTATCTTTGTCTAAACAACGTTAACAGAACATGGGTGGAATGCGAGTTTGACCCATAGGTTAAATGGAGTGAAAGCTGTGTGAGTTTGATAGGTGATTTAACAGCAGCTGCTGATACTAGTTACATAAGCCATTCTAAATCAAAAGTATTGGTTATGAAGTGACAGCCTGCAAGATACTGGAACTGTCATATAAAAAAGAAGGAAGGGAATTTCAAAGAACAATTGGCTATACATTCAGCATCAGAAAGCAGAAACCCAACAAACTCAAGATTTGTGAACTATGAATGTCCTCAGAGAGTAAGTCGTTTTGGCACATTAAAAAGCTTACTGCATATTCAAAAATAAGGACACACAATTCAGCCAAAGTTAGGCACTTTAAAACTGCATTAATTACAATGGGGAGAGGTTTAAGTACATCTTCAACTTTCACATTGACATCCATTGAAATTGAAATGACAGTGCTCAAGTTGAGTAGACCCTAGGAGTATTAGATTTGAAATTTAAAATGTAAACATTTCAATTATGCAGTCTTTAATTGAGATTTTTTTTAAATAAAGAAAAAGAAATCATTTATATATATATATATATATATATATCTGATTTTTGTTGTCATTATGTCAACATAATCTCTTGCAATTGCATTTTTAAATCTTGTGTCATTGAGTATTCTGTAATATCCAGTAGCAGCTCTTTCGCTTGTTATCCTTAATGGAACCTATTCTCAAGCTTCTTGCCCCCAAACTAATGAATAAAGTTTGTGAGGTACTTCTGGAACAAAAAACAAAAAAAAACACACTAGTTTCTGCAGTGTAGATGTACTGTTTCTCATTAGAGTTGTGTGTGCAGAGGAAATAAACATGATAAATAGTACTTGCAACTTACACGTTGGGTGATTTAAAAAGACTTTTTGCATTACGAACCACACTTCACCCTGGGTGTATATATGGTTGCTCTCATGGTTTCATATCTGTCCTTTAAATTCTGCTCTTCGACCTGCTTTTGAAATAGCTGTCCGAGCCTCAGACCTACAGTATGGGAATTGATGCCAAATATGGATGTCTTCCAGTCCATTCATACAACAGAGGGGGAAAATCTATGGTTTCTTGAGAGAGCCATTGATCAGTTAGTGTAACTTTGATTAAACTTCAAACATGATGCTGCCATCTCTGAAATTCACATGCCAAACAACTTATATCAGTGCCTTTGCTTCTGCAAAATGAGTTCTAAAGGTTTGGAAAACAAATATAATCAACCACTGTGAAACCGTAGTGCACGATGCAATGCACAGTAAGAAAAGTTGATCCTGGAAATCAACCTTCATTCACGTAAAACAGGGGTCAGCAACCTTTTTCAGCAGGGGGCTGGTCCACTATCCCTCAGACCTTGGGGGGGGCAAACTATATTTTTTTGGAGGGGGGAATGAACGAATTCCTATGCCCCACAAATAACCCAGAGATGCATTTTGAATAAAAGCACACATTCTACTCATGTAAAAACACCAGGCAGGCCCCACAAATAACCCAGAGATGCATTTTAAATAAAAGGACACATTATACTCATGTAAAAACACCAGGCAGGCCCCACAAATAACCCAGAGATGCATTAAATAAAAGGACACATTATGTAAAAACACGCTGATTCCCGGACTGTCCACGGGCCAGATTTAGAAGGTGATTGGGTCAGATCCACCCCCCGGGCCTTAGTTTGCCAACCCATTACTTAAGGGCTGAGAAATTTATTAGAAGCTCTTTGCTTAGGAACTACTTTTTAAAAAGTCCTTCCAAAAATCATAACCCCTTCTGGAACTGATGAAGAAAATATTTCTAAAGACAGGGAGGGAAGCTGTTTTAGCATTTCTGCCACCGGTGTGCTTTAAGTATTGTACTCTATGCCATAGATAGATATATCTCAAGGTTGTTTAGGTCAGCTTGTTTAGCAAATGTAAAGTGATCCATCATAAAATAATACAAAAGAAATGGACTAAACATATGCTACTAGGGTAATCGTAAACATTTGTGTTCAGTTAAATTCAAGTAGTAACTAGCAGGCTAATTGTTATCAGTCTACTCTGTTTTCTTAACGATGTGTTGACTGCAAGAGGAATGGAAATTATTAGGGGAGCACAAAAGGGGTCATAGATTGCATTGCTTTAAAAAGTAAATTGAGCAAGGCACTGTCAATGTTTTCGTTGGCTTCATCTGAGATAGTATCCACAACATGCCGCTTTTAAACAAACCTGGGACGTGCAGCACCAAATTTCTATTTTGAAACTTCCCAGCCACAAAGAAAACTGTCCAGGTATAACCAGTGCAATGGTTTGCTGTTGAAACTTTGGTCCGATTGACTGTAGCATAGCAGAAATAGGTAGATCTCTTATTTGAGCCAGTATTAACCTTACTTAAAAACGGTGCAGGTGCCAAGCCCCCTTATGCAGTGGATTTCTCCATGTGAGAGGAACTCAGCAGTGCTTCTGGTCCAGCAGGTCTGTGATCTCCCCCCCCCCAAAAAAAATATTTTATTGGCACCCCTGACCTGGGCAAAATAGTGGTATGAGTTCGGTTTTGATCTTTTAAGGGCGAAGCTCTTGACAAAGTATTTTAATGTCCACAAGAACAAAACTCAAAGCAGAAGATCAGTAAATGGGAACTAGGATTTGAGTCTCAGAGCTGAAGAACTATTAATCAGCCACCAAGCAATAAGAATGGGGGAAATGGCAGGATTTAGTGGCTGGCAGCTTAGTTTCAGTTAGGACTCTTTACATCCAATACCCCTCAGAGACACTTTTTGTTATGACTTATGATCAAACATTACAGCCTTCTTTTAGTGCA
The DNA here is from genome assembly GCF_964270895.1 of Podarcis filfolensis. Taxonomy (NCBI): domain Eukaryota; kingdom Metazoa; phylum Chordata; class Lepidosauria; order Squamata; family Lacertidae; genus Podarcis; species Podarcis filfolensis. The sequence continues at coordinate 19,114,527 of NC_139614.1, forward strand.
TAATGAATAGCCAGCTTGACAGCCTGGTCACAACACTTTATGTGTGCCTACAGCAAGGGAGTTGAATCTTTCCCTTTGAAAGTGTTAAAAAGGCACCTTTCTTGAAATTAAATTCCATCAATCACTTTTCATTTTTCTGATAAAAACCAACTTTGGACTATCTGACTTGTAGCAGCAGAAACAAATATGAAACCCAGCTTCTCTCCCTGAAAATCTTGCAATGGTCAGCTATTCCATTAAATTTATGGTCCGAGACCACGTCTTAGAATACTAAGATACTAATTTCTGCAATTCATCTGAATGCAGGTACTCAGTTACTCTGGTTGCCTTGCTCCTGTTTGGATGTTCTTGCCATGACATCTCATCAGTCTTCATAAATCAACACAGGAAAATGATATAACTTCCCTTTTAATCAGTGTATGACATAAAATGGTCACTCAAGTGCTATAGGCAGGTTTTCGTAACACTTGCCCATTTGTAACTGCCTGTCCATAAGACAGGGCTCTAAAACAACAGCACACTAATGATTTTGATTGATGGGGACTGCAATCCTATGTGCAGTTGCCCATTGAACACAGTGTGAGTTATTTCCAGCTAAATATGTGTACGATTTCACTGTGAATTAGAAAAGCTCACACTTTAAAATGGTCAACGTCTGTTCTGAAAATCAAGCTTATTGTATGTGCTTCCAACAGAACACACAAAGGAAAAAGCAACAAAGTAGGTTTTCACTTGTGTTGTGAGAATTGTGAGGGGTGAGGTACAAAGAAAGAAAATGAGTGGAAAGTGAGACTGAAAAGTGGTTTAACATTGAGTTGAATGCAATGGTACCTCCGCCTCTTGTTGCTTGCAAGAAAGGATGTGCATCCTAGAAATCTATGACAGTAACACTAATGTATGATTAAAAACACCATTTGGAGTTTATGTTCCTACTCTTAAAACCAACATTTTACATGGTTAATCTTGCACTGCAGCCTCCCAAATAACAATACTGCTATCGAATCTCAACCCAGCACTTAACCTTGTGTTTAACCTTGAAGCCAGAGTCCAAATCGAAAATGTGTTTCTTTAACAGCGCAGCTGGGACGAAAATGAGTATGATCCTCTCTGCTCTTGATTGTAAGCTCTACTTTTAACGCTCAAATCATTGTCCTTTGTCCTGATTTTTAAAATTGATTTCCCCTCTCTTCCTCAACACACAAGTCTCATTAATTAAATGGCAAGAGCAGCAGCTTGCGCCAGCAACACTTTCCCCTAAAGCTCCTTGAGCAGAGAGAACCTTTCATTCATAGTTTCTGAAAGCAGTTTCTATTTCTGCCTCACTGAGGAGAAATCTATATTATAGGCTTGAAAGGACAGCTTCCAAATCTAGTCAAAACCAAGGTTACTTAAAATAGATCCAGAATAAATTGGTTCTCCTCCCCTCTCCTCACTCGTTTGCAGTCATCTTCCTTTAAATGACGTTTATCGGAAAAGTTCCCCAAATTCATAAAATTGCCTCATCCTTCCTCACCTTGCTTCCCCCCCCCCCCAGCTCTTCACCTCCAACTGTTGCTCCTGCCAGTTTCGTTCAATTAACTTCAGCACGGATGTATGCATCCCATTCCTGCAGTTAATTTCTTTCAGGATTGATGAACTGTGCATCGAACTGGAGGGACTCATGGCTGAGACAGAATACAGATTCCATTACAAAGCTGTGTACTACTAATTAATAAAAACAAGTCACTTCAAGACATAGTCAAATCAGGTTTCGCTAGAGAGCACAAGGTGCTGAAATTCCTGGCCTGGATGGATTTCTGTCTCCCTCCCTGCACTTTCTATTATGCTCCTAGGTTTGCCTTTCTCCTTGCTTTCCTCCAACACAGCGATAGACTATAAGGAGGTCTGTCGTATTTCTTTTTGCAACAAGAGCTGTTTCATGTGATACTTTTAGTGTTAATGTCCTGCATTTCTAGGATTCACCTCCTTCCATGCATGCAGCAAGGGGGAAAATGCTAATGGCATTCCCACACAGCCCACATTATCTTCTCGCTCATGCCATGGGTTGCATGCTGAGTTGCCTTTTCACAAACCAAAGGACTTCTGCCACCTGCCAAAATGGATAGCAATTGGAAGAAGGGTAGGGGATGAAGGATAGCTCAGCATAAGACTCTTAATCTCAGAGCTGTGGGTTCAAGCCCCATGTTGAGTGAAAGATTCCTGCACTGCCAGGGTTTGAATTAGATGATCCACCTGATTCCTTCCAACTATAGTTCTGTGGTTCTGCATGTTTCACCAGTGTCCCCTGCAGTCCCTTATGTGAACACTCACATTGTTTGAGAGGACCTCCCTCCAACCTTCAAGAGCAGATTTCCAAGAGCAAGGGCGCAGCAGGTGGAAAGAGAAATAGGTAGAAATTTCCTCCCTCACCTTCCACCAGCTGGTCTATCTCATGAGCAGAGTTCCACTCTCAGGAGCTCCAGATCCAAGCTGATCTTCGTATGCATTGAGTATCACTGGGGGTGTCTTCAATTTGTAGTTAAAATACTACAAACTTCAAGTTTGTGATTAAGAGCTTGTTTAAACTTTTATTAGATTGTAGAAAGTGTTGTTGCATTGCATCTGCATTCTACATAAGTGGAAAATTCTGGCAAATTCAGTTCATGAATTTGTGTTATTCTACGCACTGTGGGTTTGCACAGCAATCTGTTCATGTAACAATCAGTGTTACATGCACTTCGTGAGGCACGGTTTATAGAGAGCTTTGTATATCATAATTTGAATTGATACTAGAATGCTGTTAAGAAAGCCCTGCAGAATTTGGACTGCCAGTGTAATATATATATTGTAAAAGCTCCCTTCCTCCTTTGTAGGACAAGACACTGTGCTCTTCACAATATTCAGAATTTGAATACTGTTATGGGTTTGTAGGTGCCAGAATTTAATTAAGGCTTGGGGTGTCAGAAGCTAATTAAGATAGGCTAGTCTCCTGTGTAGGTGATAGCTAGAACCATGTGTGTTCTTGAGCTGTGTGTTAACCACTTTTAATCCTCTGGAATCAGTATGTGTGAAAAGCTAATTGCATTAGGCAGACTTCCTAAACTGTATTAGACATGCCTAAATCATAGGAAATCAACACATGTTAAGAGCCAATTATGTCAGATTTCCTTTTGAGGTGTTAGCCTGGGGATGAACCATTTAGGCAACACAAAGAATCAAAGGTGAATCTCATTTGCAAATAAGTGGACTCCCTCCCTCCCTTCCTCCCTCAACTGAGCGTTTTGTTTAAAAGATAGTGCCAGTTTCGGGGAGAGCTTTTGGAATTGCAGTTAGGAAGCAGCAGGCTGGGGAGAGAGAGAGTCAGAGAGCAATAGTGTTGGGGCACCTATGGGAAAAGCCAGAGCCTCTTGGAGTATGCATCCTGTGCACTCCTCCATTGTAGGCTCAGGTTGTAAAGGTAAAGGTAAAGGGACCCCTGACCATTAGGGTCCAGTCATGACCGACTCTGGGGTTGTGGCGCTCATCTCGCTTTATTAGCCAAGGGAGCCAGTGTACAGCTTCCGGGTCATGTGGCCAGCATGACTAAGCCGCTTCTGGCGAACCAGAGCAGCGCACGGAAACACCGTTTACCTTCCTGCCGGAGCGATACCTATTTACCTACTTGCACTTTAATGTGTTTTTGAACTGTTAGGTTGGCAGGAGCAGGGACCGAGCAACAGGAGCTCACCCCGTCATGGGGATTCAAACCGCCGACCTTCTGATCAGCAAGTTCTAGGCTCTGTGGTTTAACCCACAGCGCCACCCGTGTCCCGGCTCAGGTTATAGTATGCGCAAATAAACCACATATCACAATGGCACCACAGCCTCTGCTGTGGCTCATTTCCCCCCAAAAGGAAACACAGACCCTGGGTAAGTGCCTAGAACCCCTGGGATCTCACACAGTTGTGGAGATAGGGGTGACGTGTAACAATATTCTTCAAAGGTACAGACAACTGGGTAATTTTGCAATGTTTATATCTAACGATTCCAGGTGTTTCCTCTATAAAAAGTAGGGGTTTTTCTGTTTCTGCAAGGTAATACATTTGAAGTAGTACATTTGAACTAGTAAAGTAATGGAAAAAATCCTAAGTCGGGTTGGGGGGGGGGAGCAGAGTGGAGCAGCAGATCTACCTTCACATCCCATGCCCTGATGAGCAGGGTTTCCACCTGCTGGTACTTGTGGAAAAACTGCAAGCAGTAGCTTTCTGCCCACCTGGGCACAGCTAGGTCCTTCACCATAGGGGAAGCCCAAAACCATTAGCAGCACACCTCTTTGTCAGTGGGGGGGGGGGGCAGCAGGAAGGAACCATCCTATCTTCCTCCAGCCATCAGCTTTATGTGTGTTAGGATTGTTAGTTAAATAATAAAAATTCTTTTTTCCTATAAAAGTAGCTTTCCCTTTACTTCTGTATTGTATACCTCTATTGACTCAATGACACATCCTTAACTTTCTAGTCCTGGCAGAACTGAAGGCTCCCAAGGTTGCTCGGAAGCATCCATTGCTCTCAGGAGCTCCAACAGATTTTTATTTCTTCATCAATTAACTTTCTATCCTCACAAAGAAAACCAGGGCAGAAAAATAAAATAAAGAAACATTTAAAAACATGTTAAAAGTTAAAAATAAATCACCAGCCCACTCCTCATAGCGTTCTAACCGAAGTTTAATTTTATAGCTTTAACTGGTTTTTGCCTTTTTGTATTGTATCCTTGTAAGTTATTTAGAGACGATTGTGGTTAAGCGGCTTATAAATTGTTTGAATTAAAATTAAAACAGCTAATTACTACAAGGTTGCCAGGAATAGTATCTTTCAGCCATCAAATCCCCAGGTAAATGGGAATGTTTTTAAAATTCCTCCCTAAATGTAATTAAGGCGATGGCTGCACCTCTTCAGAGAGGACATTTCACAAATGGGGAACCAAAACTGAGAAGGCCATGTCACTGGTCAGAGCCAACCAGATTCATTCCTCCTCTTGAAAGGAGGAATGAAAAACTCATAGAGCTGCCCATGACAACATATGCCTTAAGACTGAAGCATTTGCTACTGCAAGGAATCAGATCTCACCTATTCTCACAGACTAAGTTTAGTGATGGGGAGCTCCCAGGCAAATCAGGTACAGTCTATCCCTTATGAACAGGCCTTGTTTGGCCCATATGAGCTTCAAGTGTTTGAACCTGGCTCCTAGGGGGCAGCTCTGGAATTCCATCAGCTTGAACACTGCAGTTAAACAATCCCTACCACCAGCACTTCTTCAATACAGTATGTGTGTTATGTAAGGCTCTCCTCTTTGTTTTTCTTATACCCTGATGAGAGGAGCTTTGGTCCCCCTTTCCAAATTAAATGGGCAAAGACTTAAATGTTCATTGTAACACTGCACAGCATCTTCTGGGTTTTTCCCCCAGATCAGAACTAATTTATACAAGGCAAGATTCTAATTGCAAAAAAAAAAAAAAAAAAAAAAAAAACTACAGAGAGTATTTATGTTCATAGCATAACGAAAATTCAGAAAGGTATATTTGGGACAAAAAATTAATCCTATGTGCTTAGCTCCTTTAAATAATGTTCCTCCTTTAGTATGTGTCTTGTACTTTAATGGGGGGAATCAGATACTATTTATGTACATTCTGGTACTGTTTTAGTATGAAAATAAACTTTTGGATTTATGTTTGCCACTTCATTCAAGGTTTACTTCTTTATAGACTTCCTAAGAGCTCTGTTTATATTAGGATTAAGATCGGAAAGAGAACTGTTGTGAATTTTAATCATCCCTCTTTATTGGATGCTGACATTCTGTTCCATGCGATATTAGTGGTCCTGGCAGTGCCAAGGCAGAGTGGCGACACTTGCAAGAATGAATAATTACTGCAGGTCATTAGTATGAAAATAGCATGATGCAGCTTGCCCACATCACCAAAATAATTCATTTCACATGTGTACTGAATGCATTTCCAACTTCCTTCCAGATCTCTGAGTCACTGCATTATGTCTTCAAGGGCTGGGATGACACACTATACCTATAGCAACAAATGCTAACGCAGTTCTTCAGATCCTCAGAGTGAAACTGACTCGGGATTTGAGTACCATTTGGTTTTCAGTGCTGCCCCCCTGCACAGGGCAGGATATGTATTAAGATTGCAATGTAATTGACTTAATTGGTAGGCTAATCAAATCCTCTTAAATGATCTGGTCAGGCTACACAACTGAAGATGCACTGAACTTGGACGAAGAACAAATAGGGGTGATTTTCTGAAATCATATCATTACCAAGGCCTTTGCATGGTACCAAGGCTTTTGCTTGACATGGCACGGCATTTGATAATTGGGCTTGTGGTAGTTTAACATCTTCTTTAATTTTTTCTGCTTTCTGTCAAAAGACGAAGGTTTTGTATTTGCTGTTGAGATCAGAAAATGTTATTTCAGTGCTCCCCTTTTTGAAATGCACGTGCATGATGCGACAGGTGGTTTTAAGTGTCAAATTATGTTAACCAAATGAATTGATCAAGCGACACTGGGATGGAAAAGGGCAGGAGGGGTTTTCAAGGAAGGAATAAATGCTCTATTCTTTCTCCTTTTACTATGCTTCACACCTTTCCCCCAGAGAGCATGACTGACTACTCTAATTATACTGCATGATTATATCTCCCGCCTATAGAGGCAATTTTTGTTTCACCTCTAGGGTTGTTAGAGCTGATTGTCTCCCTGCATGGAGAGATGACTTACACTTTAATCATGTTGAAACCGTAGGTCTAAAAATTCCGAAAGGAAAATCACAGAATGAAGGAAAGAGAAACAGAGCATATTCCTGCCGGTTGAAATGGAGGAATTGGTTCTGTGCTACCAGTGGTAGGAAGTTACCTGCAGCATATTTCTGGGGGAAAAGCCTTGTTCAACCTAAGTATAAAACTCCTAAATATTATAGTTCTCTTCATTCTTCTCCCACAGGAGGTCATTCCACAAACTCAAAGTGTCTCAGAGTAAGAGCTGGTCCTCATTTGTTTCACTTCAGGGCTTCAGACAGATTGGGGAGGCGTATTTTGGCTGAACCCCAGAAGGAAAATGAAAGAGAAAAGGCAGAATGATTAAGGGAGAAGGCCAAAAGTGATTCGGAGGGAAAGGAGGGGGATTACACTTCTAGCATGGGAAGTGCTTCTCGCCTTCTTCATTTTTTTTCTATTTTCCTTTCTTGTGTAACCCTTTTATAAACTGTTTTTAAAGGCACTGGCTTGCTGACAGCTTCCATAGCGTGGTGGCAAGCAGCAGAGCTCTGGTGGCTACAATTCTTCCTTCACAGTGATTCGCTAAGGAGGGAGGAATAATAGTGGTGGCAGCTTCATCATCCCCTCTGCTACTGCTGCATTGCTCTAAATGATAAAAAGGCAGGGAAGACGTTTCAAAGTGGGGGGAGATTTTCAAGAAAAGAAGGGGAAGTGGCAAGAAGCTTTTCATTCTTTAAGAATTGCAAGGCCGCTGCTCCCAAACCCCTTCAGGAACTGTTTCAGTTGTCAAAGTTTTGAATTAGGGGTGGCTGGTTTTTGCCCATCTCTACTCTTAGCAAGCCTGCCTTCAGTCCCTGGGCATCTCCTGGCAGGGCTGGGATTGCTCCCTCTCCAATATCCCAGAAATCCACTGCAGGTCTGAATAGTCAGTACTGAGCTAGGCGGACAAATGTTCGGACTCAGTACAATGGTACCTTGATTTACAACCATAATCTGTTCCAGAGGTCCATTTGTAAACCAAAACAGGTTGTAACCCAAGGCGCGCTTTCGCCAGTGGGGCCTCCCCCCCCAATTGTTCATAATCCAAAAAAAAAAGTTGCAAACAGGGACACACACTTGCAGGTTTGACGTGTTTGTAATCCAAAACGTATGCAAACCAAGACGTATGCAAACCAAGGTACCACTGTATAAGAGAGCTCCCTATGTTCCAATGCACCATTCTCCCAATTTTTCTCCCACAGGAGAAAACATATGTGCACATGTTGCCTCTTTCCACATGAACTTGCCTGCACATTAATATCTGTATCTGAGTGTCCCTACCATAAATAATCAGGCAGAGGCAACCTGGAAACACACTTTTTTGGGTGGAATGCTCTTGCCCAGAGCAGCTTACCCGCAATTGCAGCAGGGCAGAGACACAGAGCACCCCCCCTCCCAAAACCAGCGTTATTGCAACTTACCTGGATAGAGCTGAGGCAGGCCAGGGCAGCATGGGACTGTGTAGGTGCACCCATTGAGCAAATCCTGTGCTCCTGTGCGCCCACACATCTCCAACTAGGCCACCACCCTGCCCTACCCCTGCCTTGTCCATGTAACCTGCAGCAGTGCCACCGGTTGGGAGGACAGCTCTACCCTACCATGCTGGCTGCTACTGCGTCACCTACTTTGATTAAGTTTCAGTGGCAGTCTAAGTCTTATCTTTACTTGCCCAGACTTCCCATTCATTTTAGAGCAGCCTTTTTGTGCTTTGTCTTTGCTTGAAAGCCAAAGACATTTTGATTTTAAACAAAATAATATGAACAGATAAATAAAGATCAGGGAGATGGCGCAGCAGGATCAGGTTAAAGCGCCACTATCTCTTGATCTGACTCTTGCTCCATCTCTGCTCTTGCTGCTGAAAAAACAACAACTACCATAGGGTGTTGAATTGCTTGCCCTGTACTGAAGCAGCACCTAGGGTCATCTACGACACAGAAGGACGCACCACTTTGGTACCAGCGAGGCAAAAACTTATTGTGTACTTCATGTCTAGGTTACAACTTGGGATGAGGGATGGAGTTTAGGTTTTCCGTGATACTCTGGTGTGCTATAGCAGTGCACCTTACCACTTAAGCTGATCTATAGGGCAGGGCAGTGAGCTCTCTTTAACCCAGAAGTAGTCTGATATACATAGTATTTTGTGTTTGTCATATGTAAATAGCTACTTCTTACTTATAAACCTCCAGACAGGCCAAAAAAGACAAAAACTTGCACCGGTACAATTTGTTTACATGTATTAATGTGAAAATATGCACACAAACACACACACGCCTATTTCAGGAACATTATTGTGATTCAGCATCTTTTCACCAAGCTATATAGTGAGGAATTCTGAAATACAGTGAACATAAATCTGTGGAATAGGAAGCCACTCCAGATGGGGTGGTGGATTGTGGTAATAGATTCCCACATGTAAATGTTTTATGTACACGTACACATGCTCCTAGATATTTTTTTCCTTGTGTCAAAAGTTATACTGAATGCTAGCATATTGCCAAAGAATGTTCGGCTTGAAGCCCATTTGGATGTATTTCGTTCAGTAAACTTCTGCTTTCATTAGGTGCTCTTTGCTTGGATTCTGGATAAATGACATACTTCATACAGAACTACATACCTCGCAAGTGTCCCAGAAAAGAAAGGAACACCCCATTTTCTCGCATGAGAGCACGGTGGTCATTTTGGGTGTCATGATCTCGCATGATTTTGCACCGAGATCTTGTGCCACCAAAAAGCATCCCCAAACACATTGGGGGGTGCTTTTGCACGGCACCCCAAAATGTGCGTTTTGGGGCACCATGCTAGCATAGCTCAAAAAAACCACATATTTTTGGCTCCATGATCTCACGCAACTCATGCAGGAGCACAGGCGGGAAGACATACGACCTGGTTTGGGGACTCAAGATGTTGGAGGGCATGGAATCATTTTCTATTCTATGAAAAGTATCAGTGAGTTGAATAGACAAGGCTTGCAAATTTGTGGCTGAATGCTGCCCACGAACCAATTATTGGATGAATTTGTTTATTCTTTTGCCTTATTCATATGCTGTTTCGTTTTGATACGATTACAGTTTGTTAATTTTTAAAATTATTGTTGTTGAGCCATTTGAGCTCAACATTTTTGTTGAGAAAAGCAGAATACAAATATCATATGCAGAAACATAGTGGCCAAGCAGCTAGCAGGCCACACTACTCAGCTACAATTTACTTTGGTAGACCACACTCCACAGGTAAAGAGGAATTGGATGCTATCATTTGTCTATCAGCAAATGTATATAAATATTACTTTTAAAAGTAACATTCTTTGGCACGTGCTTTCAGCAACATAAGATCAGTTGCCTTCCTGTTTCATGAACACTGTTTTCTGCTGATCAGACTTGGAACAGTGTTCCTGGCTCCCGTATTGTGTGCCGACCAGTTTGGTAATTTGAGGTCCCGGGAGAAATTCAGATTTAGAACTAATTAAAACAAATTCATTGCTATCAGCTAAAAAGAAAAAGGGAAAAAAGCAGGCAATGCTTCACAGTTTAGATTATTTGGAAACTTAATTACAAAATTTAATGATTATTGTACAATGCCGTCTTCAAAACTCCTATTTTTAAATGTATTTCACCGAACTCGTATCCCTTTGGGTTATAAACAGTGTGCAGTGAAATAGTCGCCATATGTCTTTATTTGTTAATTTATTTCTTTTTGCTTTGGACCTGAAGGCACAAAGATACAGAAACAGCATTCCCTCTCCCCCCCGCCCCCCAGTTCTTACAAAGATGGACAATTAATTGATTCAGGAGGTGGTACCTTGCAATTCTACATGCTTGGGGAAAGGGGGGCTCTTCCACCCTCTTCAGATTCATAAACATAACGCAGGAGTGTGGCATTGAACATGTTGTATATGCCGTAAATCTTCATTGCAAAGTTGACATTACATTGCGCCTGCCAGGAAATGCTTTACCTGGAAAAACGTTCTGTCAGTCACTTTCTCATTCTCATCCACACTGCCTGAGATGTATTTTGTTGCTTACATCTTCTTCTCCTTATCTTTAAAGCAGGCAACACAATAGAGGCACCAGCAATATCAACCACCACAACGGTCGAAATTCGGAAGAGCAGTGTCATGACAACGGAAATCACCTCCAAAGTTGAAAAACTCCCCACGGTAGCCGCTAGCAGCAGCAACACCACCACATGCTCTTCGGGAGAGACAGAGGAAGAAAAGGCCAAGCGGCTGCTCTACTGTTCACTATGCAAGGTTGCTGTCAACTCCGCCTCACAACTGGAGGCGCACAACAGTGGTGAGATACAGCAATTTCTTCCCTGGCTAAAGAGCCCTGCAATTATCTTCCCCAAATAGATTAGATTGCTTGCAGGGCTGTGGTGGTGGGGAGGTGGTGGAAAGCCAGCAATTATATGGAATTTGCTAAGTATTGAAGAATTAAAAACAACACGGAGAAAGTCTGCCATAAAAGAGAAAAGGAGCGATTGCACTTCATGCAAGCGATCCGCTTCCTTAAATTTCTTACGTTTCTAACCGTTCCAAATGTTACGTTCTGGAAGGGCGTGACTGCTTATGCTCTCTGTCTCGCCCTACTTTGCATACTTCCGTTTGTCCCCAGTCCCAAACGGAACATTAATTGGCATTGCTGCACATAAAAGGAAATGCACAATCTGGTAGGGGTGGACTCTCTGAGTTAGGTAGTTTTCAGAAGTGGCTTTCGCATTTCCCACATCATAAAATCCAGTGAGCTGAATTGACTATATGCGTATTTGTTTTAAAATGGCAGTTTCCCATTTATTCGTCAACATTAAGAGCATTCACAAGTGACATGCCCCAGATTAAAAGTCTTCAGCACCACTATTGATATGCCCTTTGCAGAGCTCTTTTAAGCCATCTGAACTATACACTTTTGATAATGTCAGGGCAGGATGCTCTATGTCAAAAACATGATTGGCAAATACTCTCAATTCTAAACATTTAAGGAGAAAAATCCCACAATCTCCAAAACCAAAGTGTGTTTTTCCAGTGCTGAATCTCTCTCGTGGTTGAGGATTTCCTCCCTCTATGTACTTTAGTACTCTCAGGCTTTAACCTAACCCAGATGCATCAGTGAAGCCAATCCAAAAGGCTTACTCACTCTTTATAAAGGTGTTGTTTTCTTTTTTTAAGACCAAAAACATCCTACATTTTAGATATTAAAAGTTATTTACAGTAAAACAAAAATAACCGTAATTGAATTCAACATCTTTTACTCTATGACATATCTGTCTTTATTCCGTAAAACTATTTTGCTTAGTCCAGACATTTAAAACAAATTGATGCCAGCCACATAACTCATACTCAGAGAAGATTCTCTGAAATCAGTGGATTTAATTGTGTCTTCTCAAAGTATTACTAAACCTGGATATCACCCAATATTGTTCTGCCTTTCTCCTAAATTTATAATGGGTTTGCAGAATTAGTTTGATTAGTTATTAAAACATTCCATATCCATTCTGCCTCTCTCATTGGTCATGGTTATTGCACCATGAGCACTCGTACACAGCAAGGAGCATGTATTTAATTAGCATTTTTAAAATAAGGGTAAGTGCTCTATGCATGTCAATGTGCCCCAGCAGCTTGGGTTTTGGTTCTATTTTCAAGGGGAACTTTTATTTCCAAAATTTTCTGATTGCCGTAGGTCCAAAGTGGTTTAGTAATAAGAAATGTTTGAATGTGCATGTATATATAATAACCAATAGTAGTATATCATTTCTAACATTTGCCCTACTCAAATATTTCATTCATTCATATATATTTGTATACCCACCTATGTCTGTCATTATCATAGTTCATATCATAAATGAAATGATGTATATTGTTACAAGTTCATTATAGTCAAATACAGAACCAGTGGTGCTTTCCTTCATAGGACATTGCGCCATTTAGCTAGATATTTTATAATGCTAGTGTTAACACTGCTATTTTGGCAGCTATGGGGATGCCAATATTGCATTCAGTTTTTTTGTTCTGTTTCATGGAACCACATTTCTTAAACCGGAATCTCATGTAATTTGTTTTCCTATTTTTGTTTTTTCAATATTTCTGGAACCAGTTTTGGAATTGCTGCAGGTTTGCCTTCCTTCCCATTAATGTTAATATGAGGCACATTGCCCTGTAATTTGAAGTGTCCCTTCGGTTCTGCCGTGGCTTAATCACTAAAAGGACAAGCAGATCACCCTTGCCATTTGTATGTTCAGCTTGCAGCTACTGACAGGCAAGGCAGAGACTGAAATAGGCTTGCTCACTTTGTGAACTGCAGACCAAGATACCTGGAAAAGAGAGCAGCTTGAAAGCAGAAGAGTTGTCAAGAGGCTTTCAGCTGGCAGAAAGAGTCTTTGGGGATTTTAGAGTACTCTAGTTGCTTTGCGTGCTCTGTGCTCACAGTCCTCTGTGCTGATTCTCTGTGCTTTCCTTCATAACTCTCATAATACTTGTTCAATAACACATTTGTATATAAAAAGACCATGACAAGCACATAAAAATGGAAACGGACCATGTAAAGCTACCTGGACTCCCCACTGTTGAGGGAATAGTACCATGAAACAATACAGACAGAGCTGACCCCTTTGCTGAAGTCTCCACTAGAAAATTTCCCTGCGAAAGACCCAATGAAACAACAGGATCTTAGAAAAGGACAAAAAGCACTGCTGTTTAGCTTCCATTCACTTCGATGGGCCCCTTTCAGAGAAGGGCATCTCATGAAGATCTCAGAGCCCGGGCAGGTTCATATGGCAGAGTATGGTCCTTTGCTAGCCTGGGCCTAAACCCTAAAGGCAGAGGTTTTCTAGAATGTATTCCAACCAACAGCCAAACTTTCCTCTGAATAATAATAATAATAATAATAATAATAATAATAATAATAGTAAAGCATCCATTTAAACTTCACCTCTGGTCTCTCCTACCATGTCACTACATACTGATGGCAGTTTGCTTCAGTGCGTACATGGGCATCATTTAATATTTAAATGTGAGGGAATGAAATATTACTTAATTATTATCATGGTAATACAGGGAATGTGGGGGACGCAGGTGGCGCTGTGGGTAAAACCTCAGTGCCTAGGACTTGCTGATCATAAGGTCGGCGGTTTGAATCCCCGCGGTGGAGTGAGCTCCCGTCGTTCGGTCCCAGCTCCTGCCCACCTAGCAGTTCGAAAGCACCCCTAAGTGCAAGTAGATAAATAGGTACCGCTTTATAGTGGGAAGGTAAACGGCGTTTCCGTGTGCGGCACTGGTGCTGGCTCGCCAGTTGCAGCTTCATCACGCTGGCCACGTGACCCGGAAGTGTCTTCGGACGGCGCCGGCTCCCGGCCTCTTGAGCGAGATGAGCGCGCAACCCTAGAGTCGGTCACGACTGGCCGGTACGGGCAGGGGTACCTTTACCTTTTTTACAGGGAATGCAGATTGGTGCCTATGATGCCATTGGGAGGGGGAGGCAAGACCTGCAACATGTTGATCAAAAGAAAAGGACTAATGAACACAACATTGCTGAAATAACTTTTTATTTTCTTGTCTAATGTCTCCAGGCACAAAGCACAAAACTATGCTGGAAGCTCGAAATGGGAGTGGAACAATCAAAGCCTTTCCCAGGGCAGGTGTCAAAGGCAAAGGACCCATTAATAAAGGAAACACGGGACTTCAGAACAAAACATTTCACTGTGAAATTTGTGACGTGCACGTAAATTCTGAGACACAACTTAAACAGGTATGGAAACTCCCGGGACATGTGCCCCACTATCTAGAAGTTCAGTGATCATTAGAGTTGGTTCACACACCATGCCAGCTCCCTGCTTTAGGAATTTAGGGGGCTACTGACAGCAATATGACTAGGCTGCACCATATCAACACACCATATTTGGGAACTGGCACCTCTACACAGGTACACTCAGGTAGCTCTGTGATTTCTGCAGCATCAGCGCCATGGCTCCAGAAAGTTGTTTCACTATCACAGAAGACACAGCATTTACATGTGTATAATGGAGAAGCGGCATATCCCCTTCAGTGCAACCCAACTATGAGGTCCAACAGTCGTCCCATATGTTCATGAAGTTGTTGTGCTCGGGGAGTTAGGTGTGTGGACCAGCCCTCTTGATGCTATTATTTGTCGTCTGCACCAGTGATGGGAAACCTGCTGTGCTGTGTGCTGTGTGATGTGTGACTCCAACTCTTACCAGTGGTCCAAGGATGATTGGAGTTGTAGTTCAAAAATATCTGGAGGACCACAAGTTCCCTATCAATGATCAGCACATTTCACAGAGTCATAGAACTGTGGAGATGGAAGGGGTCCCAATGGTCATCTAGTCTAACCCCCTGCATTGCAGGAATCTCAACTAAAGCATCCATGACAGATGACCATCCAACCTCTGCTTAAAAACCTCCAAGGAAGGAGAGTCCACTACCTTCCGAGGGAGTTCATTACACTCTTATCGTCATAAAATTCTGCCTGATGTTTAATTGGAATTTCCTTTCTTGTAACTTGAAAGTCATTGGTTTGGGTTCTTAGTGCTTACAGGCCAACTCTTTGATTATCTGTTCCGGTACCTTTCCTGGTATCAGTGTCAAGCTGACCAGTAGGTAGCTACCTGGGTCCCCCCTCTTTTTGCAGATGGGGGCAACATTTTCTTGCCTCCAGTCTGCAGGAACCTCACCTGTTCTCCAATAATTCTCAAAGATTATAGAGGCTCTGAGATTCCATCTATGAGATTCCATCTGCAAGCTCCTTTAGTACCCTTGGGTGCAGCTCATCAGGCCCTGAAGATCTGAATTTAGGTGTTCCCTTACCATCTCTTTTCCTATATTGGGCTGCAGCTCCCTCCTTGCATCGTTTATTCTGTTACACGAAGTTGGGCACTGCTTTCCTTTTTCAGTAAAGACAGAGGCAAAGTAGGTGTTGAGCAGTTCCGCTTTCTCCCTGTCATCCAATAGCATTTCTCCATCTTCTCCATGCAGAGGACCTACTACTTTCATATTCTTCCTTTTGCTTCAAACATAGCCTAAGAACACTGTTTTATTATGCTTAACTTCTTTACGTTGTTCTTTTCATTTTATTTTCAGTATACTTTTCCATCCCACTATAGTGTATTTTCTCAAACTGTCAATGAATGTGGAAAATTGCTCTGAGTTGTATTCTTTGAGAATGCTACAATATACCTCGTCTCACACATTCTGTCATTTTATTTGCTTTGCGATATGGTGTACGCAAATGTGTGGGAAGGTGTGTAGTTTTTGCAGAAGACTGAATAATTTTCTCCGAGGAGTATGGCTTGTTTTTGTAAATTGATTGTTCTTTGGACTGGAGAAACATCACCTTCAAATTTTCATTACACAACTTGCATTTCAATCAGCTCAGCAAATCTATATTTCTGTAAAACAGTGTCTTTGTCTATCTTTCGGAATGGTGGACTCGTCAAGGGATTTTATTACAGAAGCTACACAGACCTGCTTTATGCTGAGAGAAAGTATGAGAGAACAGAAGGAATAGCCCAATACATTCTGGAACTTATAAGGCTTTAAAAAATCCTGGACAAGGGTGTTCCCCCAAATTTTAATAGAAACTAAATGTGTTGAATTTTTAATGCAAATAAAGTAGGCTTGTCAAAGGACAATTGGAATTTAGCATGCTATTCCAATAATTGTTGGTGCAGAGTTCTAAATTGCTCCCTCTTACAACGTACTGGTATTATTAATATTATTATTGTTGTTGTTGTTGTTGTTGTTATTATAACATTTGTAAACTGTCCTGCATTAGAAATTCCAGGTTAGTTCACAACAATGTCCATAAAAATCAGTACAATAAAACCAGAAAATATACAATGTCCACCGTAGATAACAGAAATGCTAAAAGCTAGGTAAATAAGTCAAGGTCAGCACTTGTCTGTCTAGGGAGAGTTGTTGCTAAAGACTGGGTGCCTCCACAGAGAAGGCTCTCCCCGTTTTTCACCAGCTGAATTTGGGAGAGGCAGGAGAGCCTGATCTAGTAATCTTAGTGACTAGGCAGATCTATACATAAGATTGTGTACTCTCAAGTAACCTAGTCCTAAGACGTTTAGGGCTTTATAGCAGTGGCGTAGTGTGGGGGGGCTGAGGGAGCCATCACCCTGGGCAGTTTTGGGGGGAGGGGGCACATCTCGGCGCCCTGCCCCATCATGAGCAGTTGCGTCCTCAGTGCCCTCCAGCTGGAGGGCAGCTGAGAAGGATGCAACAGACATGTGCCCTAGCCTGTGCGGCTGCTAGCAGCGCCAGAGCGCTGGGCTCACAGGGGCCAGGGTGCAAGCCTGTAGTGTCCTTCTCAGCCGCCCTCCAATTGGAGGGCGCCGTGAGAAGGACGCAACACTCACAGTGCCCTCCCTGCGAGCCCCACACCACTCACAAAAGCAGCGCTGGGCTCGCAGGGCCAAGGCGCACACCTGCTTGCGGCGCCCTGCGAGCCCAGCATAGTACAGTATTTGCAATAACATCACCTTGAACTTAGTCTGGTGGCAGATTAGCAGTCATTTAAGCAATGATGCCCTGTGCTTACAGCCAGGCTTATAGCCATTTCCTTCTGGGTGTCATTAGCATACTGTTGACACTGTGCTCCAAATTCCCCAATGATCGCTCCCAGTGGCTCCAATTGTACCCCTGCAGCTCTCCATAGCACAATTGTCAGGGAGCTGAAATAAAGTCACCCAGTGCTACTCTGTAGAATTAGCCTTAAGGAAGGAGCAGAACCACCGTAACAGAGGACCTTCCACTCCCAGTCCACAGAGCCAGTCCAGGAGGATAACATGGTCGATTACCAAAACCCACTGAGAGATCAAGGAGAATCAAAAGGGTTGCACTCCCTCTCTCCCAATAAAGGGTAAGACGAATTCAGTCTTAACACATGCCTGAACCCAGATCAAAATGGGTCCAGATAATGTTTTTTTACAAGAAAGCCTGAAGCTGAACCAGCATTACTTTCTCAGGCACCTCCCACCCAAAGCGGGTGTTTGTCATAAATAGCTGGGTCAAGAGTGAGTTTATTCAGGAGTAGGCATATAACTACTTCTTTAGGATGTATTTCCCACACCCTGGACCCTCAAAGACACACACACACAGAGGAACACAGCTGGCTTGAATCAGTCAGAATGGGCAAGGATTTAAAGGTCATATGGCTAGCCATTTTGCTAAAAGCACCTTAACACAACAATGGCATCTAGGTCAGCACAAAGGCATTACAAACTTGTCACAGCAGACACCTGAGAGTTCCAGCACCCCATTCACATTCTGCATCTCCCAGGGTCCTTTCGCACCTAGAATTGCAACATTCCACTGTTGGAGGAATGTGGAGAGGAAGGAGGGGAAGAAGAGGGGCTGCTGCTGCTGCCAAGAGCAAATCAGTGAGGATGGGCAGAGCTGAGGAATTCTTCTCAGATCTGAGCCAGAAGATAACTCATTTCAGAATGTGGCTGAACGTTACAAGCTGGGCAGATCAGAACTCCAAACTGCTTACTCCTGAACGGCATCACAACTTATTTCTGCATCAACCTACTATGTGAAGAAACTGTCACTGTGCATATTTTCCCATGCAGCAAATCACTACACACAAATGGGCCAGCCCATGTAGACCGCTGCCACGAAGAGCAGTAGAAGGAGCCTGGTCATCTGCACCAGCTTCCTAAACATTAAATGCCTCCACCTATAAGACCTCCAAATTGTTGACTTCTGGTTGTGAACTTGCAGGAGGTTCCTCTGCAAGATGAAACACTGCAGACAAATTGTTTGCCATATGGAGGCAGCTGCCATTGGGAGCAGTTCAAGCCAGCTGCTTAGATGAGCTTGGACAAAAGCTGCACATAAAGACCAAAAGACCAAGGCAGCTGACAGCTCTGTCCTGAAAAAGTCTACATTATAAGCGCTTATTAAGGGGAAGTTTGATAGCTGAATCTTGGGTGATTAGTTACACCGGTCTCTTCTGCTATGGTAGAAGAGGAAATTTGGGCAAGTGCAGCTTGCCTTGCTCTGAAGGTAGGCAGAGGGGGAGAGAGAACCTACACTTGCCAAAACATCCTCTTTTGCAGCATCTCATCACTGTATATAGCCATCCTAGAAACATTAGCACAGGATTACAATTTGTGGCTGTTTCTTTTTTTCCCACGTCTACCCTGCTTTTTTATGCTGCTGCTGCTGCTGCTGCTATCGCACCCTAAGGATCAAGTCATCTCACAAAACAATTAGAATTAAAACACCGCAGTACAATAAATACCAAAATGGTTCACGGAGGAACGTTCAATTTAGCTGTTCCTCCTAAATTGTGTGGCTTCCATGTTGTCCCCAGGTGGCCTCCTGTTTAGACCATTTTCCAATTCCATAGGAATATAGGGAGATGCCTTATCAAGAGTCAGACCATTGGTCCATCTAGTTTATTGTCTACACTGACTGGCAGTGACTCTCTAACGTTAACACTGAGCTACGGCCTGGTTAACTTAAGTAGAATGTGCTTGTTGGAAACTGTCCTGTGGCTTTTGCAAAGAGCTGTATGTGATTCCTCTAAATCAGGGTTTCCCAAACTTGGGTCTCCAGCTGTTTTTGGACTACAATTCCCATCATCCCTGACCACTGGTCCTGCTAGCTAGACCCAAGTTTGGAAAACCCTGCTCTAAATCAATTAAATAAACAAATGTAGGTGTTTTCATCACGGCAGATAAGCCAAGAAAATTATTACGATGTAATACAGAGAGAGAGAGAGAGAGAGAGAACTCTCTTTCCAAACATATAAAACTATGATACTGAAACGGATTTACTGTTGCGACGAATAATTTTGGTATTGGACTAGCTCGAGCAAATTGGATTTTGGGTGACCAGAGGTGTTTGGTGCTGAAGCCAATGGAAAGCGTGTTATTTATACAATAACAATAATAAATAACAACACTGCTTGCTTTCCAACAGCACATAAGCAGTAGAAGGCACAAAGACAGAGCTGCTGGAAAGCCCCCGAAACCCAAATACAGTCCCTACAACAAACTCCAGAAGGGAACACACCCACTTGGGGTAAGCAAATGGGTTTTCTGAGAAGCTCCCCGTGGGTGTGGGTGGGTGTTATTGTTGGACCTTTTCTGTGGTGGCTCCCCTTTTGTGGAATGCTCTTCCTTAGAGAGACTCGCCTGGCCCCTTTGTTACATATCTTTGGGCACCAGTCAAAAACATTCCTCTTCTCCCAGGCCTTTGGATCAATTAAACAATCTATGGTCTTTTAGACTGGGGGTGGGGGGTGGTATTGTTTTTTCTTGTTACTAAGTTATTTTTGTGTTTTTATATTGTAAACTATCCTGTGATCCTTGAATGAAGGGTGGTATAGAAAATTTAATACTACTGCTAATAATAATTAATGGAAGACTGGTTCAGGTGTGTATTGGCAGGACTTTTACAGGCACAGAAGCTGGGCTTGTGAACAATCCTGGTCATGTTGTTTTCATGGCATGGTCGTCCTATCACTACTTAAAAGCATCATAGAGATTTGGGACATTTGCAGCCATGGATCATGTGGCTTGACTGGGAATGAACTGAGCAACCTAATTCCATCTTGCTTCAGTTTCTCTGGTGCTGAATCACAGGTCCATTTCACTACAGTCTGTAACGATATTCCCCTCCGCCCCCACCGCAAGAATGCATGAAATGTTTGCATTTAATTTGCACACATTTTGGACACATGTAACATGCATTTTTTCAGTCCATTGTAATGCATTTTCTGTAAGAACATTTTGCATGCATTTTTATAACACAGAATATGCTCTTTTGTGTGCACTTTTGTGCACTAAAACTGTATGAAAAAATCAAGGTGCATTATCTGACTAGGAGTTGCTTTCTGACAGAAAGCAGCATTGCCAGTCTATTGCAAAAAGCAGACCAAATAGAATCCTGCTCCATCTGTAGCCTTGACTGCAAACCCCATGATCTCCAGCTACATTGCGAGTTGCCTTGGCTACAAAATGATGTTTAAAGTCAAGCTCCATGATCCTAGGCAGCAAATTGTTTCACTTCCAGCTCAGAATTGGCCCTGGGACTTCTGTGTGAAAGGAAGCCATCAGCTACTGGCTACCTCTTTTCCATTTTCCCAAGTTTGGGAGAGACTATCAGGGAAAGCAGAGCAGAGATTCCTTGGGCTTTTCCAAGTTTTCTAACCTGATACTTTGGCCTCCCAATGAGGTTTCTCCAAGTGTTCAGTTGTAGCAATTGCAAAGCTCAATTAATTTTTGAGTTTGGCCAGAGGAGGCTTGCCTATGATTCCTAGGATACTGAATGTGAAGAAAATAGAGAGACAGAGCACTGAGCTAACTGGGAGCCATTGTCACGTTCTCTTGGCCTCTTCTGCTTTGTTAAGAGAATAAAACTAGTTATTCCTGCCAACTTCAGACATGCCCCACCCCACTGTGAAGTAAGCAGGGGGAGGGATTCCTCCATCTTTTGTAGGCCTGCGTGAATGTCAGTGTTTTTGTTTTTTAGGTTAAAAGATTCATTTTAGCTTTTAAAACAATTCCTTGCATCACACTCTGTCTCTAGTGCTCTGCAGACAGCCTCCCTGGTCAACACACTTCATGTAATATCTACAGGAGGGCCTTGGGTTCTCCTTTGGGCATTCCAGGAAGCACACCAACAACTGGAAACCACAGAGTGCTGCAGAGTTAAAAAGAAGAACACCACACTCCTTTCCAGGGCTTATTTCTTATTTCTTTTCTTTTTTGCCCCTCCTCCAATGCATGGTTGAGAAGAAGAAGAAAAAAAATTAAGCTGAAATTAGATCATTATCCTGAGATACTTGGAGGAAGGAAGGGTGTGGGTCAAAATCCACTAAGTAGGAATGTAACTAACGCATCAGAAAATAACCAATATGCAATAATGATGACCACAGGGCTGATAATGTGGGGTGCTTTTAACTGAGTGAAAATGTAGCGGTCAGTTTTGGGATGTAAAAAAGCAAGCAAGCAAGCAACTCTTTCTCAACAAAATTCCATGTCCCATTTTGTCCAGTGTCAAAGCAAATTTGTAGCAAAAAGATAAACTTCCACACATATCCTTTCTTCTATTTTGTCTTCCTTTAAAACTTTTGATTCACCTTTATGCCTGAAATGCCACTTAATGCCACCTCTGAAAAGCTATCTTCATTGTGGGCAATCTGCACAAGTAATACTTATTGTCTGTTTTTTTCCTTTTCTCCCACAGGTGAAGCTAGTATTTTCAAAGGAACCTTCAAAACCAATGGCTCCACGGATTCTACCAAACCCACTAGCAGCTGCCGCAGCAGCTGCTGCTGTGGCTGTAAATTCCCCTTTCAGTCTTCGAACAGCCCCACCAGCGACCCTCTTTCAGACTTCAGCACTTCCTCCGGCACTCCTTCGACCTGCGCCGGGGCCTATACGGACCACCCACACGCCTGTCCTGTTTGCTCCGTACTGAACTCCGGGAAGGAATTAATTGTACTGCAATAATTTTTCAGAGCAAAAGCAAAACAAGAACAATGAACTATGCAGTGTTAATTTATAGTTTAAAGTAAAACAAACTATATATATATATATAAATAAATATATAAAAATAAAATTGAAGAGCTAGGACTTTTGATAAGAGACCCGAACAAATTCTAAAGAGGGGAAAGAGGCAGTATTTTCTCCAGATGAGAATTTTTCTTAAATATTACCACTTTAGAAGTAACCATTATACCATTATATATATATATATATATATATATATATATATATGAATGAAAGACTGTGCTTTCTTTGGCACATATCTCCCCTGCAGTGTCTTTCCTGCTTATGAAACAGCAAACACAATTGTCTCAAGGGCATTAATCGGTTCCAATGTACATAAAATACTTAATTCTGTACAATAAAAGGGGGAGGGGCGGGGAACAGAAACACTGTGAATAGTAGTACTCTTACCAATGCTCCTGCCAAGTCAGCATTTCCTATTTATCTGAGTAAAAGTAGATACAATAGATGTCTTGTTAAACACTAGTATTGTGTCTCTATGTATGCCACTAGGTTCACAAACCGAGAAGAAGTAAATGTTATCATCTCTCTCTCAAGTGGTTTGCCACAAATGATCATAGACCTAGGTAGCAATTGTGGTCTACAGTCCTGTGCGCACATAGTGTGGGAGTCTGCCCCATTGCACATAGGGAAACTTCCTTCCGAGTACACGTGCCTAGGATTGCAGCGTTAGTCTCTCTCCCGTATTCAAAATTTGCCAACGAGTCACGTTCAGAAAAGAGAGCAAGGGACAACGATTTCCCTGCAAGCACTGAATGAGCTGCACTGGAGCCAAAATCCGTCCAGCAATGTGCAGCAAGACCTCTTAACTTCTTTTCGAACAGCAAGCCCTCTATTTTGCCCTTCTTGCATCATCCCAAGCTGCTTTTTTAAAATTGTCCAGAATTTTTAATGTACCTTGCAGCGTTATTTAAAGGGACTAGGGATTCACTATCCAGGAAAGAAGAAGAAAGTTATGCTGCTCTTGAATTTCCCTGCATGCTTGCCCGGGGACTACTGAAGAGACACAGTGTGTGCAAATTGCTAAGTGGTAATAGAGACCTTAACCTGCACTAATCTGAACTTGCATTAGCATTATCAGCAGCAACCCATGAGGTCATGGGCTAGAGGAAACTGGCCTTTGCTCTTCAGCCAAGAGTCAGCAACAGTGTGCAGCCACCCTGTGCAGCAGTCAGTGCACATTGCTGGCCTCGCCACTCTTGCCTGCAACACCTCTATGAGATGGTCAGCAGCAGGGACATGGGACCTTCCCTTATCTCAGGTCACCTATTGATGGTGGCAGCCAACTTCTATCTTGGACTGCACCTGTTGCTGGTGTTCTTTGCCATGTCCCCACTTTAATGCTGCAGCCTTTGCCAAAGATTTCTGGAAATCAACCTTTGGTGAGGCACTGAGAATTCTCCTTTGACGATCCCTGGATGCTCTCCTGTAGAACTAGACTTGTAAAGTCTGGTGGAAAGAGGAAATGACAACTAAACCAGTTCAGGACTGCTGAGTGGATAATGTCAACCTCATGTTACATGGAAGTTACTGCATATTTCCCAAACTTGGGTCTCCAACTGTTTTTGGACAACAACTCCTAGTGGGAATTGTAGCCCAGAAACAGCTGGAGACCCAAGTTTGGGGGAACCCTGTGTCAGACACTAATAAAACTGAGCATTGGTTAAAGACATAGGTCTTGTCTAGGAAAGGGAGCCAAGCTTGTGAAATATTTTGTTTTACCACACACAAGTGAGCAGACAAAGAAGGAGCATTTGTTATGGGGGTTGTGATATGGGTTAATAATGTACATTGCTACTGATATGATCCATTTAAATATATGTGAAGATGTGTCTTTTGAGATAGTCACATATACTTGTGTGGAACAGGTAGAACCCTTGAACCCTAAACCCTGTCCCTGGCCTTTATGTAGTAACCTCTTAAGGACACATGTTCACTGTGAGGGTTTGAAAAAATGAAGTATTGGAGATCTATAGAGCTATACTGTATATATGCCAGAGTTAAAAAAATAACTTATAAAGAATATATATATATATATAATAATTATATATAGCCATTCAGTTTTAGATATGGGTCAATAAGTGGTTGGCAACAAACAGCAGAGAAGATGGGAAAGGAATGCACATGTTTTGAATCTCTGATATTTGCTGCTGACATTTTTTCCCCCACGGAGAGCTGAAAAGGATATTATAAATAATATGAGATGATCTGCTCAGTCAGATTCAGCCATACTGATTTGCAGCTGCAGTGCCTGCAAGTAGATTTTAGCTACAAAAAAAGTAAACCATATTTTTTGAATTAAGTGGGGAGCAGGAGATTAAAGGCTATTCATAAAATGCTAGTGATGCAAAACATTGGCCATAGATTTGCTAAAACATTCACATGTTTTTAAATATTAGCACTTGAGGATTTTTATGCTTAGAGAATATTGACCAAGAGTTATTCATTTGTATTTACTTTTGTGGGTTTGTTTTTTTAAAGGGGTGTATGTGTGTATATGTGTCCGTCCATCACACACACACACACACACTTTACATATGCATTATGATAAAGTAAAAGGAGGAAGAAGGAAGTTTGTGCTGTTCCAAGAATAAAGGGTTGGGTCCAAAGGTGCCCTTTTGTGAAGAGGAGAGGTTCTTCCACTCTCAGAAAGGTACTTGCTATTTGCAGAAGGGGATTAGAGCCAATGAAACCCTGCCCCCGCCCCCGCCGCAGATGTTCAAAGGGCATGGGGGCTGCAGGAGGAAGTTAGATCTGACGGCATGGAGCACTTGATCCAGCCCAATATGTGCCTCCAAAATCCAAAGAGATTCATTTTTCTTTTACATGTTAATTTACAAAGATAGCTCTTTATGAACAATTTTAGAAAAAAATCCACCCATTTTACTTGCAAATGTTTGTGCCTTGAAGATAAAGCACCTTTTTTTGCTTTTTGTTTTGTTTTTGGACTGTCTTAATCTTTAACCACAGATAGGAAGTCAGCCGAGGAATTTAGTGGTCTTCATGCACTTTCATTAAGCGAAACGCTCGGCATCTTTAATATGAGGAATTTCAAAATTCGTACTTCAGGATGTTGAATAACCATTAGTTCCCTGTAAGCTGATGAACAGATTTATTCCTAAAGCATTGGGATCTTGCAACATAGCGCTTTTGGAAATACTACTACTATAGAAAGCTTGGTCCAGTGCCCCATAAAAGTGAGCACAAGTAACCCGTTCTGACCACACTAATTAGACCAGTAACTGGCCCTGATTCCAAAACAGCCTGTTTCTTTCCATAAGTTGCTGACTTACAAATCCCATCGTCCTTGGCTGGGACTGATGAGAACTGGAGTCCAATGACTTAAGGAGGGCCACGTATTCCTCTCCCCCGCCCCACCTTACAGCATGAACATATTACAGCTATTATTGGGATGCTACTGAAAATAGCCTTTCCATGGGAAAATTGCCTCTGTCCTGGATGTTCTGTTTAGAAGTGCTTGTCACCGCATGTTACCGCATTCTGAGTCACTGGGGACATGGGAGTGGGAGGTACTGTGGCCAGTACAGGGATTATCTTCTATATGGAAGCTGTTTTTGACGGCATCTCCACGACAACTGTGAGATGTGCTCCAGCAATATGTCTCGGCTTTTTTTTTTTTTTTTTTTTTACGATGTAGCTGCAATAAGGACAATATCCTCAGCACTCCGGCATGTGCACACATGGCAGTGGTTTTTCAAGCCAAGCTTTATGGGTTTTTGATTTTTTTTTAATTGGCCCATAGAGCCTTTGCTTGTGGCCACAGAAGGAAACCACTGAGAACCTAGCCATAGAGTACTGAGGATGTGCCAAAGGCAGACTTGCCTTGGAAAGGATTTTTCACATATGGCATAATATGCAAAACTGAAGTCATGCTACTGCTCTTATCAAAATGAATAGATTTGTTCTTTTAATATTTTGGCCTGTGGCATGTATGGAGGCACAGTACAAATGGCAGAGATAATCAAAGTTTTGCTAGAAATAAAAGAGTCATTCCTACTCTTTTCATCAGCTGGTCCATGCTCTTTTAAGTTGCTTAAATCTCTCTCCCCCCCCCCCCGGGTCCTCCCCTTCTCTTGTCATCACAATGCTGTATGCAAACATTTCTCTTTCTCTCTGTCCCTATCTTTCTCTCTCTCACTCACACAGACGAGTCTCTCGTAGACTTCAGCTGTAAGCAACAAACAATCATTTTTATGTCTCTTATTCACTACCTAATAAAGGATGAAGCCTAAATGTTAAGAACGCGTGGAGGATTCTTGTGCATTGCATTGTCCCACTGCATGCTGACTTGCTGAACCTCTCTGTGTAATGAGCGGAACAACTGCCATTTGGATTCTGCATCGCCAAACTTGGGTGTTCCCGTGCCTGCCTACCAAGTTTGGAAGCCGCCCCAGTAATAAGATGGTGGTTTCTGCATACACGAGGGACTTTCCAGGTATGCAGAAATTAAAAACAAAGCACCATCCCTCAAGAAGATGGACGTGTACAAGGATGTTTTGTTTGCGACTGCAGAATCAATGTAGACAATGGAATCTATGAGTATAATTGAACAAAGAGATGAGGGTGTCGGGGATGGGACTGGTGAACAAAACTGAAGGAGAATTAGGGCATGGGTGATGGGTGGACATTTCCGGTCAGAATTTGTAATTTGTTTGCAAATCCAACAGTACAAATTAAGACAAAAAGGGTTTGGGGAGGGGATTGGGGGGGGGCGTGCATACCACCAAAGTTCAATCTTGGAAATGTGGTATGCGACTGCTAACCCCATGCATCACTCATCCCAAGCTTTTCTGACTGATACAGCGATAAATGGTAGCCACAGAACAGAAATGAATGTTGCGCCATGAGCAAAAAGGAAATACAGTGGTACCTCGGGTTACATACGCTTCAGGTTACAGATGCTTCAGGTTACAGACTCCGCTAACCCAGAAATAGTACCTCGGGTTAAGAACTTTGCTTCAGGATGAGAACAGAAATCGTGTGGTGGCCACGCGGTGGAAGGCAGGCCCCATTAGCTAAAGTGGTGCTTCAGGTTAAGAACAGTTTCAGGTTAAGAACGGACCTCCGCAACGAATTACATACTTAACCCGAGGTACCACTGTATTGAACAAGGGATTGATACAAATTGACATGGCCGTTTCTTCAGATATGACTGGTTGCTGTATGGGAACCTGTTTACTACCTCATTGGGGTAGCTTGGGAGTCACTAAGATGATGCTGTGCTGTCCTTGAGTTCTTTTCTCAACGTCTATTAAGTCTCAGAACACTCCAACTTACTGACCGTTTAGTCGTCAGATGGTGAGGACAGTTACTTGTTATTCCTTGAAAAGTACATAATAAATTATTAATTAAAAAACATGGCAATGGAGGAGGAAGTTGAAAGAATGTCTAACTTCCTATCAGGTCTATGTGCTTTTCAAAATTCAGATTAATTGTACTGAGTCAAACTTTTCAGATTCCTTGGATTTCAGATTCCTTGGAAAAGCAGTGTGTGTGTGAATGGCACATATTTTCTCTGTCTTGGGGAGGGGGCTGATAGGGGGACATGTGGCAAGGGAGGGTGGTGCTCCAACACTCAACTCAGAACTCCAAACATGCCCAATGCACCTGAAAAAGTTGGTGACTCCAGGGGTATAGTCATGTATTAGTGTGCAACACAGATTGGAAACAAAACTTTCTGAAGGGCCACATCTGTAAAATACCTGTGGCAATATGCTGAAGAAATGTGGCATTTCTTGATATCACTCTGATTAAATAATAAAAAAATTCAGAATAGCATAATTCTAGAAATCGGTTACATCAATCAAGAACCTATAAAGACATAAGAAGCTGCCACAGACTGTCAATCCATGGTCTATATGACTATTCAGGGGAGAGCAGGCAGCCACTATCTCAAGGAAGAGGCTCCCCCTCCCTTTCTATTGCCTGAGAAAATTGTTAACGAGTTAAAAGAAAACCACTTGGTGGTTTTGATCCTGTTAAATGAAATGAAATGAGGGTTTTCTACATATTTCAAAAAGTGGTTTGCCACTGGATGATGATCTTTCCGTCTTTAGCTGTCAGGCATCAAAAGGGATATTTAGAAATGTCATTTGCTACAGAAGTACCAAGATAAGCTACTTGTGTCCCTTTGGGTTTCAGGTTCTGCATTTAAAGTACAGTCATACCTCGGGATAAATACGCTTCAGGATAAGTATTTTCGGGTTGTGCTCCGCAGCGACCCAGAAGTAATGGAGCGTGTTACTTCCGGGTTTCGATGCTCGCGCATGCGCAGACGGTCAAAATGACATCATGCGCGGAAGCAGAGAAATGCAACCCGCAGATGCGCAGTCGCGTCTTACGTTCTGTTCAGGATGCGAATGGGGCTCCAGAACGGATCCCATTTGCATCCTGAGGTACCACTGTAGATACAGTGGTGCCTCGCAAGACGAAAATAATTCGTTCCGCGAGTCTCTTCGTCTACCGGTTTTTTCGTCTTGCGAAGCACGGCCATTAGCGGCTTAGCGGCTATTAGCGGCTTAGCGGCTTAGAAAAGGGGGGGAGGGAAAAAACTTGCAAGAACTCGCAAGACGTTTTCGTCTTGCGAAGCAAGCCCATAGGGAAATTCGTCTTGCGAAGCACCTCAAAAACGGAAAACTCTTTCCTCTAGCGAGTTTTTCGTCTTGCGAGGCATTCGTCTTGCAGGGCACCACTGTATTGGGAAAATGTGATTGAAACATCACAAAACGTATGACTGGGTGCAAGCTAAACTTGCTGCTCTGGTCCAGCAATTGGACCAGAACCCTTTCTATGAACCCTTTCTATGCATAATGAAGAAGAGTTGAAGAGAGGCACATTGTGAGACATTGTGGTTGGAATATATATCCAACCACTCATGAGAGCAGAGCAAGTCATTCACAGACGGAGGAAAAGGTGTACATAGTATAAATGAAGCCTCCTGCAGATGTGAAGGAATTGAACAAAATCTTCAGCATGCATTTTCTCTACCACTGAGTTATGCCCTTCCCTCAAGCAGTCAAGCAAAGGATCCAAACAGTAAAACATGGGTAAGGGGTCAGTCTGATAGTGGAGAAAAGATAAGAAAGAAGGTCTAGTAACTGAATAGCTCAGTCGGTAGCTCATGAGACTCTTAATTTCAGGTTTGTGGGTTCGAGCTCCACACTGGGCAAAAGTTATCTGTCTGGCAGGGGTTTGGTCTAGATGACCCTCATGGTCCTTCCAAATCTACAATTCTCTTATTCTAACTGGAACAAAGAAAAACCATGAGAACATATCTCACAAGCCTCTGAAATGTTGAAATCAAGACTGGGCACCTGAGGATGTAGTATCAGGAAAGGAAACAGGGCCTGTAGAGGAATAATCAACAATTGTATTATGTGTCTGAGAGGGACAGTCACTAGTCTGCAGTCTGCCTATCTATCTACCTAGATAAGCAACTGAAGACCCACAGTCAAATCCAACTCTCTGAGTTGAAGATACTATTCTACAACAGCAAAAGGTTTTTTGGGTAGTATTTGTGGGAACAGGACATGGAAGCAGTCTGTTGAGGAGATTGGGCCTTTGACCTGCCAGCCTCCATTTCCTTCTAAAAGTGCCACTCTGGCAAAACTAGTTGCCACCTGAAGGTAAGTGGACTACTAACTAGAATGAATTATTTGAGCCTGTAGTGAGGGTCATTTGTGGTCTTAATCCATTTTATGAACCTTGTGCCACCCTCATAGGAAATTTGTAAAAGTTATATTGTTTGAAAACCCATGTGTGCAGCTTGAGACAGGTTTTAGATTTCCCCAGGGCAGGGGCCTATAACCTTGTACTTGTAAAGCACCAAGAGCATTAATGTTGCTATATCATCTTCATCATTTTTCTCCTCTTGGGAAATGGAAAGAAATCTCATCCCCCTTTCTCATCTGCATTCACTAAGAAAAGTGCCTGGAGGATTGAGTGCAGCTCCTGAACAACATGGGATGAAGATGAAATGAAATTTGCTGGTGATGGCAGAAGTGGGCGGGAACATTTTCTTCTGTGAACATCTTTATATTGGGATCCAAATCAATGGGCTGTATCCAATGGTAGTCATACTCAAAGTAGACCCATTTGAATGAATGGACGTAACTAACTTCGGTCCTTTAACTGAATACAACCCAATACAGTTACTAGTGATAAACAATAATATGAAGGTATCCATATTAAATGTAGCATGTAATATGTTATTGAAAGCTTCACACTATTCAATAAAGTCCAAACACCCATGGCCATAAATAAATGCATATATAAAGAGCTGCAGTTTCCGTTCCCTCCCCCTTTTTTGACAATTAATTTTCCAGCCATCAGCTCTATGGAGAATAGGCTTCAAGGATTGAGCCTCTTGGCTCAAATCCCAGCAGGCCAATAGAAAGAACAAAGAGTTTATTATTTTATAGATTGACATAATTATTGAAGGCCAGGCTCATGAATTCTGCATGCCAGTGGATGTTAATGTGGACTCTCTATCTGTCATTTACATGGGAAGCACATCACAGGCTCCGGCAGGAATACAAAGTGGTCTGGATGGCTTTAAAACAACAGCATAGCAAGGCAAAATTAGTGGCGTATGTGGGCCATAGGATTTTAGACCGACCTTCATTTCTTATTTTTGTCTTGGCGAAACACACACACTGTGTGACTCACACGCTTTGAATTCAACAATGCCATTTGTCTTAATACATATGATGTAGAACTAAAAACCACACAGCTCTAGTCATCCAGGTAACACGTGGACTAGGTCTCATTTACACAGCTGGCCAAAGCAGAGGATAATTGTTTCCTGGCTAGAGAGCCTCCTTGGTTCTAGGCACCATAAAAGAGGCCGGCGCAACTCCAGAAATGTGTTTACAATTGACCATGATTTATTAAACACAGCCATTCTCAAACAACCAGGATTACAACTCATCCAAATGCTATTTAATTTTAAAAAATAATCTGGTAGGCTGCTCTTACAGCTCTACACATATGAATATGCTACTTTTATGTTCTCAATGCAATCCAGAATGTGTTTAAGAGTGTGAAAAGTTTGCACGTCTCTTCATTTTCTTCATCAAAAGCCCATTGCAAATGCTCTTAGGCAAGCAAAATGGACAATTCAGGGGCAAGAGACTTTATCACAGTGGCCAGCCCCACCCTAACCAACGCACATTTGTTGAACAAAGTTTGAACTACGTGAGCAGATGCTTGAACATCCATTGGTTGGGGTGAGCCTCTCACCTGCATGGCCTTGTTCATTTTATGTGCATGAGATATTTGTAAGTATTTTTTTATCACCCTTCAATCATATTCCAAGAAAGGTTTTCACCTCTGAAACGGCATTCATTGTGAACACATGAAGAGGGCTGTGGGACCATGCAAGCAAACCCCGCCTTCAACATCCTCATCTATGCTTCCCTGTGGTGAGCAGGAAGGCCTTAATGGAGGTTGTAGGCATATTCCGTTGACTGCTTATAAGCGTCCCGACAGCTGGGGAAGGGTTGTGACTTGCATTCTGCCTTTCTTGCTCAATACAAGGAAAATCCAAGTAGAGTGGGTGGTGTGTAGTGGGGGCGGGTATATGCGTCCGTACATGATTTGGAAAATGCCCTGTTAGGAATAACCCCTAAACACAGCTTCCGTCTCCAAAGGTAACTTGTTTGACAAGGTCTGTCTGTGTATTGTGTGCAGGTGTCTCTCCAGACATAAGAAATACTATTAGATGCAATACAAGACAGTGATATTCTGTACCTGGAAGAGAAGTGGGGATTTGGGCTGGATCTAGACATATCAAAGAAGCGTTTCCACTAAAGACATTGTAAACTCATATAGGGAAATCCAGTAGGGAAAGACTGGACTCCACAGCGCCATCTAGTGTCACATTGTTATATTGCATATACAACACATATAAAATGCTTTTTCTTTACCAATTTAGCTGTTCCTGCAGTGCACTTGCGACATGACATGTTCCGGCTTCTAAGATTCCAATTTAAACATATTTTTTATAAAGGTCCAGGAATTCTGGTCTCTACTGAACATGCACCAATACAGTCCCACCCCCTATTATACATTGCAAAGTTTCTGAATGTCAACTTACATTGGCATTCAACTGCAGCAGATTCTTCAGAGAATGAAGAGGACAAACTTAGGCATGTAACTACAAATCAAACTCTAGAATCATGGAATTGCAAAGTTAGAAGGGAACCCAAGGGTGATCTATTCCAACACCCTGCAATGCAGGAATCTCAACTAAATCCTATATAACAGAAGGCCATTAGACCTCTGCTTAAAAACCTCCACAGAAGGAGAGTCAACCACCTTGCAAGGTAGTCCATTCAAACAGCACTTACCATCAGAAGGTTCTTCCTGATGTTGAGTCAGACTCTCCTTTCTTGTCACTCAAAGCCATTGGTTTGGGTCCTACCCTCCAGACCTGCAGGTATGCAATGGTAAACAAATTTAATAAATGATTATGATGATGTTAAAAACACGCTTGCTCCATCTTCCATGTGGCAGCCCCTTAGATATTGGAAAATGGCTATCATTGCTTCTCTCAGTCTCCTCTTTACCAGGATGAACATACCCAGTTCCTTCAACTGTTCCTCATAAGGCTTGGTTTCCAGACCCAAGTGTCTTGTGGTACCTTGAAGACTTAGAAATTTAATACAGCATGAGATTTCATGGAGTAGGGCCTATTGATGCAACAAACTAACATGGCTACCTTTCTGGAAATGTAAACATAGCTCAAC
Source organism: Podarcis filfolensis (assembly GCF_964270895.1). Lineage (NCBI taxonomy): Eukaryota > Metazoa > Chordata > Lepidosauria > Squamata > Lacertidae > Podarcis > Podarcis filfolensis. Next base: position 19,147,605 of record NC_139614.1, read on the forward strand.
TCTTTCTCTATTTTGCCTGATATTATTCAGCCTGACTTGGCAGTGGTTCTCGAGGGTATCAGGCAGAGGTCTTCCCATCACTTGTTACCAGTTCCTTTCAGTTGGAGATACTAGGAACTGAACCAGGGACATTTTGCATGCAAAATGTGTTATTTGCCCACAAACTATAGCTCCCACAGCTTGTTGGTCAAGTTAGGTTTATATGGGGCTGCCATATGTGTATGGGGTTTCCCAGACATATGCAGGATTCGGCCCTCGCAAATCATGTCAAAAAGCTCAACAACTTTGCCCCCCCCCCCAAAAAAGCTCATGAACTTTGGTGTCCGGATTTTCAGTTTTCTGAATATGGCAACCCTAGGTTTATTGAATGCATGCTACTTGCAAACAAAACACCTTAAAATGATTTATGATAACAAAATAAATAATAAAAAACAAACATATTTAAAACATTACCAAGAGGGGGAAACCCCTATCACTGGTGCTTCTTGATGTTCAGTGGTTCCCAAACCTTTTTAAATATTGCTGAACAGCAATGGATGCATTATTTACAATATTGCACTATTCCGTAACTAATTGCTAAATTGACTTTATGTAACCCAAGTGCTTAGATTGCCAAATGATCCTTGGTAGAAGTAAGCAAATGTATTTGGCGATAATTTGCTACAAATGAAAAAGTGTTATTTGAGACACCAAGACAAAGGATGGAGAGAGAAATATTGGTGTTAACACCTGCAGTGCTACAGCACAAAAGTCTAAACCTTTGCCTGATTCACATGTGCCACAAATGCATAGAATAGCTTCACAGGACACAAGATGGAACACATGATAGCTGACCTTGTTTAGAAGACTTGGTCTTTAGGCAATGTATTCCCAACATACACTGCTAGTTTTGATTTCAGTTCTGGAGAGGACTGTCAATAATTAATTGATATTTGAGAAAATATTTCCCAGTCTAAAATCAGGCCATTTCTATCTAAGAATTAATTCTTTCACAACAAGCAAGCAGGCAAACAATGGTATTGGCCTAGGCCTAAGATTCTAGTGGGAATATATTGATTACTAATTATAAATTTAAAACCCAAATCCAAACAAAGGACTTGAGAATGGTTATTTTATGAACATGTTGAAGATTTCTTTATTATTTAACTGTACTATTTGCTCCATTGACTTCAATGGAAGATAGGTGCATCGAATCACTGCTGGGTTGGACCACGAATCTATAAATAATTGAAAAAATACTGGGTAGAAACTCCCAATCCCTTTCAGTGACCATTTTTTAATTGTTAAAGAAGATTCCAACCCCCTCCGGTTCTGCATGAAACTAGACCATTAAATATATATATATTAGAAATATGAAACAGCTTTTTAAAATTTCATCTGCATTTTGCATATTTTTGGACATTCCTCGATTTTCCTGCCCTCCATATAATTAGCATGTGTTCAAGGTTCCCTGCCCCAACTGCCTGTTCAAATGAATTTCATGAAATGGTATGAATTAATCTTGGTTGTTGCTAGGTATCTTCAATCTTTTATGGGACTGGTCCTTATGAATAATGAAAGCCAGAGGACAAAAGGTTCTCATAAGTAACCAGCAATACCCAGGTGAAATAGAAGTGCTTTAAAACTGGGGGAAGGCTAGGCAGATGCCAACAGAAGGATTCCTTTCTCGCTTTCTGAAATAAGATGATGTATTATTTGCCTGGGCAATCACCTGTCAAAATAGATTCATCATGCTCAGTTGCTAAGCGGTCTTTTACTTAGAGAGGCAGCTTGCGAAGTGCAGATTTTTAATAGTATTGGAAGCCTAAAATAAACACCTCATTTTTCTTGGTTTGAATAAAATTATTAAGAGTTTCCCAGCAGTGCCTTCCTTTTCAACTTGTCTCCATACCCTCATACAAAGTGAGCATCCTCATATATAGCCCTGCATGAATTTTGAATCAAGGCCTCATATGAACACAATTAAGATTTGAGACTTTTGAATTATGGTGCTGGAGGAGACTCTTGAGAGTCCCATGGACTGCAAGAAGATCAAACCTATCCATTCTTAAGGAAATCAGCCCTGAGTGCTCACTGGAAGGATAGATCGTGAAGCTGAGGCTCCAATACTTTGGCCACCTCATGAGAAGAGAAGACTCCCTGGGAAAGACCCTGATGTTGGGAAAGATGGAGGGCACAAGGAGAAGGGGACGACAGAGGACGAGATGGTTGGGCAGTGTTCTCGAAGCTACCAGCATGAGTTTGACCAAACTGCAGGAGGCAGTGGAAGACAAGAGTGCCTGGCGTGCTCTGGTCCATGGGGTCACGAAGAGTCGGACACGACTAAACGACTAAATAACAACAAGATTTGAGACGCACATATGTACTCCTTTTATATCCCAACTTTCCTTCAAGGCGTCACAACAACAGCTGTGGGTCTGTTCCATTCCCCACGCACAAACATACATTTAATTTTCACAGCAACTCCGTAAGATAGATCAGGCTGAAAGATACTTGATTGGCCCACCCCTGGTGAGCAATGTGGCTGAGTGGGGATTTGAACCCAGGTCACGGAGGTCCTGGTCTAACCCTTTAATGATGACTCCACGCTGACTCACACAACACAGTGTGAAGAGGATGTATGGCAGCTCCAAGCCCTTCCTTCCCACCACCAATGACCGGACAGCCAGTACCACTCACTGCATAAAGAAATAGCCAACACATTTTGCTGCCTTAGGTAGACTATAAATGGAGCCCCTCCTGTTTCAGCATCTGAGGCAATAATCTCACAAGCATTTCTCTCCCTGTCCACCCCCCACAGCAATGAATTATTATTATTATTACCTAATTAATTCCAATTGTGCATCACTTCCCACGAGAGAGAGATTTCACAATACAATAAAAGCATATGTAAAATAATTAATTACATATACAGAAACAGATTTAAATCAAATACTGACTGGGATAAAAATCTTCACTTAGAAGTTTTGTTGAAAGGAAAGCCTTCAATGGGCACCAAAAATATAACAACAGAGTCTCTTTTCTCAGATTCATATGCCAGCTGAACACTTTTGCTTGTTTGTTCAGGCATTTACAGGGTATTAGTGCCTGGCTCTGTGACTTACATTTTATTTTTATATTGTAAATAACAAGATGATCTATCTTGTATTTTGCTGCCCTAGGCTCCTTGGGGAGGGACAGCAGGATAAAAATTTTATATATGGATTTGGTTTCAATCTCTTGCCCCTGGTCTGATTTTGCTCTGCACTGAAAGGGACACCCACCCACCCAAAAATGTTTATTGAAATAATAAATAAACAAATAACTAGGCACCAAAAGAAGGATAAGGAGCTAGTTAGTAGGGAGACGCCAACAAACATTGCAAAAGGCAAGCTTTCAAGATGGCACCGTCCCTCAGGAGTGAAGGTTCAGCATTATTTGTATTAGTTTTTCGGCACCTTACCAAAATGCAGGCCCTGCCAAGAGCACTATGGCGTTGTGGGCACTGATGAGCGCCACATTCACACTGTTTGGGTCAACCTTAGAGCTCTCCATTTCATGTGACAAGTTCCTGTCAGACCATGACAGCTTGCATGACGCTATCAGGCCACACAGACCGACCACAGGCAGAAAAATAGACTGTGGGAACGTTAACAGCTGTGTCGAAGAGACAGTTGGCCATAGAGAGGGACATTTGTTTTGCACTGCTCCTGCATCTTTCGCAGCAACCTGACATAAATATTTAAGCTTCACCTGGTAATTTTCTCCGCCCAGCTTCTGTTTAAAGTGCAGAAGCAGCGCCAGTAATAAGGCCGGGCAGCTGTTGTATGCAGGGGTAGGGAAAAAACACACACACTGGTTTTGCTTCACTTCTATACAACTGTTATAACAATAGGAGTACTGTCCTTTTCTCCATATATTGTTTCTAAAATATAGTCCTCAAGGTGCATATCAAATGGGGAAAGGGGTTGTTAAGTGCATACCCTCCAACATTTCTCCAATGAAAAGAGGGGTGTCGTATTCCATTATTATTATTATTATTATTATTATTATTATTATTATTATTATTCCCTGCCCCTCTGACTGGGTTTCCCCAGCTACTCTGAGTGGCTTCCTAAAAGTATAATAAAACATCAAGCCTTAAAAACTTCCCTGTACAGGGCTGCCTTCAGACGTCTTCTGAAGGTTGTATAGTTACTTATCTCCTTGGCTCGGGGGTTGCATAACTGATCATACCCTCCAACCTTTTTCCGATCAAAATAGGGACATCCTACCATACCCTCCAGCTTTTCTCTGATGAAAATAGGGACGCCCTAAGGAAAAGCGGGACATTCTGAGATCAAATTTTTTTTAAAAGGGATGGCTTCTGTAAATCCAGAACTGTCCCTGGAAAATGGGGACACTTGGAGGGTCTGTAAGAGCTTAGAATTATTTTAGGCCAAGGTTGGGGAGCCTGTAGGACTTCAATGCCCATCAGCCTTGTCCATCAACCAGGCAGGTTGAGGTGAATGGGAGGTGAGGAGGGCCACAGGTTCCCTGTTCTGGTTTTAGGGCCTAACTAAGAGAGGGCCTGTAACTGAGCCTTTCTCAGGCCTGGCCAGAGTGAGTTAGCCGCCTCAGCAAATTGTTGGTTATTTAATTTATTATGATTATATTGGTATTAACAGAGACACACTTGTGGGATTTCTGTCTCTGGTGTAAAAACAAAGAACCTTGATAGATTCTTGGGCCCTTTGAACCTTGAGACTTGAGATGTGAGAGTATCATTTTCTGCTCTACCTCAGGCAGCAAAACATGGTGGGCCAACTCTGCCTTTCCTACCAACAAAGCCAACAAAGGATGTACCAACAAAGGGTGTCCAATTATGAAGTTTTTTAATGCACAAATGCAGAGCAAGGGAAGAAAGGTCCCTAGATGGTATCATCAGTACATTGCCGCTTGAATCGGAATAGCAGCTTTGATGCAAACTGTGCTTCATGATGGTTTACAGAACTAAAAGCTTTGTGGCACCACAGTAGGATTCAAAATGTTTTGGCTAAAAAAGGAAACCTCCTTACATCTGAGGCCAAAGCAATTTTTATTCTTGGCTTCCTTAATTAACATCAAGCTCAGCGTAGACAGAGTTGCCATGCTAAATAAATACTGCAGTATTTGTAAATATGGAGCTGTTTTTGTCTTCAGAATAGTTATACTGTAATTTGGATATTCTGACAGGGAGACTAATTCTACTGGAAGTCCGTCTAGGCTCCTGGGAGCCATCGGTTGCGCTATCTTAGCTGTAAAAGTCATGGTCTTTAGATTTAAATCAATTAAAACATTATCGTTATTATTATGTTAAAATTGCCTAAGCTTATTTTGAAGGGAGCCTGCAGTTCAGCAAAAAGTCTCTGTGGTTTTACACAGATGGGGCCAAGCTGTGTCTTTCAGTTTACGCTGCTGTGTTTGTGAGAAGGAGGTGGCAAGGCCAAATTCCAAGCCACCAAAGTGAACCACTGTGATGGGATGGTGAGCTGCTTGTGCATAAAATCCTGATCCCTCAGAGCTTGGCTAAGTTCCCAAACCTCTGTCTGTGATGGAGCTCCTTAAGCATGGCTCCATCAATCGCTCGTTGAATCGGACAGTGGGCGTTTACGGAACTTCTTCCAGCATAAAAGCTCCTTGACGGAAACGCGTCTTCTGGACTCTCGGCGTGACAGTTTCCGCCGAGGAGTGGGTGTGCCTACGGGAGGTCCTGAAACCTCTCCACTGTTCCCGCTTGAAGTATCTCTGAGCTCTCCCTCCGACTCACTTTCCCTTGTAACTCCACTTCTCCCCCTGCTGGTCCCCTCCTCCGCTGAGTGGTCTCTCTCACCCTCCATGAGCCCTTTCACCTCCTTCGTCTCAGATGACAGTTCCCTGACATCCACCTCCCCTCTAGGGCCCCCTTCACCCCCTTCCCTCCCCTCCTCTGCGGGAGGCGAGGGAGCAAAACCCCTGAAGGAACCTCCCTCATCTTCCGAAGTTTCGAACACTTCCCTCCACCTTTTGCTGTTCCCGGTTTCCAAGTACTCCTCCTCCTCGGAGTCTGTACCCTCTTCCAACTCCGATTCCCTGAATCCCTCCAGTTCCTCCTCATCGTCGGTGGTGCCAAAGTACTCCCTCCGGAACCTCGCTACTGGTTGAGGTTTCCTGGGGAACCTTTGGTGGAACGTTTCGATCAAGACCTCGTCATGGACCTCCTCTGCCTTCACCCAGGTGTTTTCCGACTCCGGTTCCCCTTCCCACGCGACCAAATACTCCACCTGATTACCCTTCCACCTGGAGTCGATGATTTCTGCCACATAGTTGCGGCTTTCCCTTTCTTCTATGGCTGGCCCCCGTGTGGATACCCCTTCACCTTCCCCCCTGTATGGTGACAGTAATGACCTGTGGAATACTGGGTGCAGTTTCATGTGGTTCGGTAACCGGAGTCTGAAAGCCACTGGGTTGACCTGTTGGATGACCTCAAATGGTCCCAATCTTTTGGGTCTCAATTTCTTGCAACTACCCTTGAACGGCAACCCTTGGGTTGATAGCCAGACCCGACTCCCCACCCTAATTGTTTCACCTTCCCTTCTGCTCTTGTCTGCCTGCCTCTTATATTCTTCTTTGGCCCTTTCTAAGTTGTGTTGGAGTTGACGATGGATCGCTTCCATTTCTTCTACAAAAAGTTCAGCGGCCGGAACACTCCATCTCTCTCCTCCTTCCCCTGGAAACGCCCTGGGGTGGCACCCATAATTAGCCAAAAAGGGGCTCATCCCGGTGGACACATTCTCTGCATTATTGTAAGCAAATTCCGCTAGTGCCAACTTTTCGACCCAATCGTTTTCTCTGTCATTGACATAACACCTCAGGTATTGTTGAAGGATACCGTTTGCCCTCTCCGCCTGCCCATTGGTCTCAGGGTGCCTGGCAGTCGAAAAGTTGACCTCTACGTGCAACAAGCTCATAAGCTTCCTCCAGAATCTGGACGTGAACTGTTTCCCTCTGTCGGAAACCAGCCTCAAGGGGGCGCCATGCAGCCTAAAAATATGTTCTACAAACAATTTTGCTGTCTCTTCCGCCGTGACTGCATGTGAGCAAGCTACAAAGTGACCCATCTTAGTTAACTGGTCTACTACGACTAGTATGGCGGTTTTCCCCTGGGATTTGGGCAGATCAGTCATAAAATCTATCGACACCGCCTCCCACGGTCGTTCTGGTGTGGGTAACGGTTCTAAATACCCCGCTGGCGCCCGCCTTTCTCCTTTGGCTCTCTGGCATTGGTCACACCTTCTCACATACTCCCGTACATCCTCCCTCACCTTGGGCCACCAAAACTCCCTGGTCACCAACCACATGGTCTTGTGTTGCCCAAAATGCCCCGCTGTGGGATTGTCGTGCAGCTGTTTGAGTACTCTCCCCCTCAATTCCCCTTCAGGTATATATAGCGCCCCTTTGTAATACAATGCCCCGTTTCTTTCTTCAAAACCTCCGGGGTCTTCTCCCTCTCCCCTTAAACCTCTGAGCTTATCCTGGGCGTACTCATCATTTACCGTTCCCTCTACCAGTTCTCTTTGCCCCACCCAGGCCGCACCACACACCCAGTGGTCCTCTGGGATAATATGTCTCTCTTCTGGCGCTCCCTCCCCCTCCAAATATTCAGGTTTGCGAGAGAGAGCGTCCGCTCTGATGTTTTCTGGACCTGGCACATAGCAGATTTCAAAATGGAATTTGGAGAACTCCTGGGCCCATCTCACTTGTCGTTGGTTGAGCACTCGTGCCGTTCTCCAATACTCCAAATTCTTGTGGTCCGTACATACTTGTACCTTATGCTGTGCCCCAATTAGTAAGTGTCTCCATCTCCGGAACGCTTCGTGAATGGCGAGTAGTTCTCGGTCATATACCGTGTAGTTCCTCTCGGATTTGTTCAGCTTACGCGAAAAGAAGGCACACGGTCTCCATTCCGACTTATTGCTCCCTGGCTGAAGCAGCACCGCCCCCACCGCGCGGTCTGAGGCATCAGTTTCCACTCTCATGGGTTTTTGTAAATCCACATGCAGGAGCTGTTCTTCCGAAGCGAATGCCTTTTTCAATTCCTCAAAAGCGTGCTCCGCCTCCGCCGTCCAAACGAATTTCTTCTTGCTGCTCAGACAGCCCGTGATGGGAGCCGTTAAGTGGGCAAAGTTCTTGATGAATTTACGGTAAAAGTTCCCAAACCCTAAGAACCTTTGCACATCTTTTTTCGTTTTTGGTGTCTTCCATTCCAGCACCGCCTGTACCTTGCTTGGATCCATGGCTAATCCCTTGTCTGATAGGCGGTACCCCAGGAATTCCACCTCCTTGGCGTGGAACTGACACTTCTCCAATTTCACCCACAACTGGTTTGCTAGCAGCTGGCTCAGCACTTCCCTGACATCCTTTACATGCTGCTCCTCATTCTCTGAATATATCAGCACGTCATCGAGAAAGGCCACGCAATTCTTGTAGAGCAAAGGTCCCAGTACATGGTTCATGAGCGATTGAAAACAGGCGGAGCCTGCTTGTAATCCAAGGGGCATAACGAGATATTCGAAAGCCCCTAGGGGGGTGAACATCGTTGTCTTCCATTCATCCCCCTTCTTTATTCGTATCAGGTTGTACGCTCCTCTCAGGTCCAGTTTCGTGAATATCTTTCCCTTCCTCACCCTGGTCAAAATGTCATCAATTCTGGGCATGGGGAAAGTCACTGGTTCTGACACGGCATTCAGCCGCCGGTAGTCCACGATCAATCTCGGTTTATCCGTGTTTTTTTTGTCCACAAAAAACACTGGGCTGCCCCCCACCGCTCTGGACTCTCTGATGAAACCTCTCTTCAGGTTTTTGTCAATAAACTCCCTCAACTCCTGCATTTCCCTGTCTGACATGGCGTACAGCTTGCCCACGGGGAGCTGGGCCCCAGGGACCAGGTTAATTTGGCAGTCAAAGTCTCTATGCGGTGGTAGTTTATCTGCTTCCCTTTCGCTGAAGACCTTGCTCAGGTCAGCGTATTGTTTGGGCACCTTCCCTTTGTCCGCCACTTCCATCCCTGCTAGGGAGGCTTTTGCCCCTTCTGGCACCTTTCCCTCTTTGCAGTGTTCCAGGCAATGTGCTGACCCAAAGGAGACCACTCTCTGATGCCAGCCCACTAGCGGGTCATGCAACGCTAGCCAGCTCATTCCCAAAATGACTGGCGCCCCTCCCAGGGTGGCTACATTGAATGCTATCCTTTCAGTGTGCCTTGCCACCCTCATAACCATTGGGACGGTCTGTAGGCTAACTTCTCCCCCCAACAGCTCCCTCCCATCGATCGTGGTGACCTGCAGGGGGTTGCTTAAAGGGAGTGTCTGTATCTGGTGTTCAGCTGCAAACTCCTTGCTCATAAAATTACAGGAGCTGCCTGAGTCCAACAACGCCTTGGTCTTTAGTGGGTATCCGTTTGCCAGCTCTAGCAGCACCTCTATTACTAGAGCTGGTCTTGGAGGTTCCGGAGTGGGCACCTTTACTGCTCCTTGGCCTGTCTGCAGTGCCCTGACAGCGGCAGACAGGCGCTGGCTTTTACTGGCTCCTGGACTTCCTCCTCCTTCCCCCCAACAGCTCCCGCCATCCCTTGCCATTCCTTTCTTTGTGGGCAGACTCTGGCAAAGTGACCTGGCTGCTGGCAGAGGTAACATTTCTTGGCGCTCTTTCCCTCCTTCTTCCTCCCTTCACTGGGATTTGAAACTGCGCGCGCGCGCGCTGTTCCAACTTCCATCGGCTCTCCGGGCGAGAAACTGGGTTCTGGAATCTCTGGAATGCGGAAATCCCTCCAACGCTCTCCTTTCCCCTCCCGCTTCTCCAAGGCTCTTGCCTCCTGGCGCGCTCCAATGGTCAACGCTGATTTGGTCAGCTGGTCCATAGACTCCGCCCTGGGCGCCCGGGAAAGTTCGTCTTTCACCGCCGAAGAAAGCCCCTCTTCAAAGAGCATTTGAATGGGTTCCGCCGATAGGTCCCACCCCAATTTATGTATCAACATTGTAAACTCAGTCCAGTACTCACGAACCGATCGGCTCCCCTGTTTGCAAGCCATCAATTGTCTGCGCACCAGTCCCTGTTCAATCTCGCTGGAAAACATCAAATCCATGGCGCGAAAAAACTTCCTCGCGTCCTTCAGCATGTCACTATTCCCTGCCATCAGGGGCCGGACCCAGTCTCTCGCCCCCCCTTCGAGATGGCCAATCACAAACGCCACTCGCGATGCCTCATCGGGAAAGTCGTTAAACTGCAGTTCAAGAGCATACTGCATCTCTGTCCTAAAGGCTTGGTAGTTCCTGGGGTCCCCCCCAAACTTCTGCACCATTCCTGGCATCTTTCTTGCTAGTGTAGCGCCTTTTGCCTTTTCTGCATCCTGCGCCCTCCTTTCTTCTAGCCTCGCCGTTTGCATTGCTAGCTGGAGTTCCAACACTCTGCACCTTTCTTCCAGAGTTGGACCTTCTCCAGCTCCTGCTGCTCCTCCGGCTCCAGCTGGGTTGCTCATGATGCCTGTCAGCACAAGCTGCTTTCAGGGACTGTCCGATTGCTGTGATGGGATGGTGAGCTGCTTGTCCGTAAAATCCTGATCCCTCAGAGCTTGGCTAAGTTCCCAAACCTCTGTCTGTGATGGAGCTCCTTAAGCATGGCTCCATCAATCGCTCGTTGAATCGGACAGTGGGCGTTTACGGAACTTCTTCCAGCATAAAAGCTCCTTGACGGAAACGCGTCTTCTGGACTCTCGGCGTGACAGTTTCCGCCGAGGAGTGGGTGTGCCTACGGGAGGTCCTGAAACCTCTCCACTGTTCCCGCTTGAAGTATCTCTGAGCTCTCCCTCCGACTCACTTTCCCTTGTAACTCCACTTCTCCCCCTGCTGGTCCCCTCCTCCGCTGAGTGGTCTCTCTCACCCTCCATGAGCCCTTTCACCTCCTTCGTCTCAGATGACAGTTCCCTGACAACCACCATTGGCCAGGACGCCTTCCACCAGACCTCAGTCCCTGTCCTATCTCAAGTAATTGAGGCACAAATCTGTCTCCCATCCAAGCATAAGAATGTCGGCTTCTTTTCTTTGCAATCATAAGAATGAGGGGATTAAAAAGTTGGTTTTCATTGCTAGCTAATGGAAAATTAAAAATTTACATGCTTCTAATGAATGAAATAAAATGCATAAATTTAGGCTTGAGATAATAGTCTCCCCACATACTTTTAAAAAGTAAAGCTGAACTAACAGTGTGGCCAGATATGCAAGTTGGCAAATTTATGCATATTGATCAAACCAAAGCTAATGAAGGTGGATGTTTATAGTTTTTTTGAACACTGACCTTGTCACTTCCCATGTAGCTCCAATTAGTGTGTTCAAATGTGGCATCACTAAGTCAGCCAAAGAGCTGGTGTGGTTTATTTCCCACCCATTGGAATATATGAGATGGTATTTATGTATATGTTTTTGTGTTTTAAAATGAAAAATATATGAATGAACAGGGTAGAAAAAGGGAAAATGATCCCTTACACACATAGTTCCCATTGTGACAGCAGAAACCCTGCAAGACATATGGAAAGGCAGTTCATCTGCCTAGGATTCTCCCTCCCCAGCTCACTTTTTAGATTGTTTTACTGGTGTTGAATGTCACTCTATCAACCACCTTAAGAACTTTGCTGAAAAGCGGTCTATATCCACACTGTGATCAACTCCTGCCCAGAAACCAATGTCTCCACTGTGGAAGGACGTGTGGATCCAGAATTGGCCTCCACAGTCACTTAAGGACTCATTATCAAAAACATGTTTATGGAAGACAAACTTTCTCGGCTATGAGTGATCGCCAAAGAAGAAGAAGAAATAATATTCCAAATATATCTGTCAATAAATCATGAAACAGACACAGCTCCCTCTTAAAAAACCAGAGTATTTTAAACCACAACATCATGAGGGCAAGATTGAGAGTTATTTTTTGGGGGGTGGGGTAATGCATGGTGAAAATTGCCCAGCAAGGGTTGTTTCAGCTTTGGAATAAAGTTTTCCTCCCAAGGAAATTCATGTTTAAAACTTTGCTGTGAGTTGTAGTGTGGAGCACAAAGAACCCAGCAAATATTGAGTGCCATCAACCTGCTTATGAAGAAAAAGCAGAGAGCAGGGGAATTACAGCTAGCCTGTCACTAATGTGGCATCCCATTTTCACATTAAGATTTATCATGCTATCATTAGAGCACTCACATCTTCAGCTGTAACAAACACCTATTACTGTCTGTAATGTTTGTTGGCATCACAACTGTTAAGGAAGGCAAGAGATCACATGTTACCTAGGAAACCGGCGTAGTGTATGCAAGGGAGAACGATACCATTATGCTTGGGAGGTGGTGAGATGCTCTTTTGATATCAGTCAAATTACACTACCTCATGTTTATTCATGCAAGAGCAAACTTTCTGCCATTAATGAAAGCACTGACGGCCAACTTAGTCCATTTTGGTAATGAATATCGTGTCAGTCACAGAGGCCCATTGCAGTGAGGGAGTTTGGATATCCACATAGAAATGGGCAAGCTGATCTAGGAAACCAACATAGGAAGCTGCTTTATTCTGAATCAGACAACTGGTCCATCAAGCTTAGACATTGGCGGTGACTCCCCAGGGTTTTCAACAGGACACACTTCCAGCCCTACCTTGAGATGCCGGAGATGTTGAACCAGGAACCTTCTGGTGCAAAGCAAATGCTCTAGCACTGCACTATTGCCCTTCTGCATCAGTGACAAGGGGAGAAGGTTCATGGGCCTGATAATCACTGCGTTTCTTAGGTCCAAAATCCAAGGAATGCCAATTTACTTAAAAAGAGTTTACTTAATGCTGCCACTTTTATTTTGATGGAAAGCAACCTGATTTGGTGCTTCACTTCAAATACCCACCACACCTGGCTGCTATTTGCCTCAAAACATACTTTATGCAGTCAACAGCACCCTTAGGGTGGGCAAATGTAGTGTCTAAGTATTCCACAAAGATTCTGCACTTGGCATCCCAACTGCCAGCAATGTCATGATCTCGGCTGAAGAGATGGAGGCTTAGCCTGCCACCTTGTTGAGCTCCGGTCAAGGGGGTTGCTACTGTAGGTGAAGGCATGTTTGCAGGCGCCTGTGTGCCTTCCTGGTAACTCCTATGGCACCTGCAAACGTTCTCAGTAAATATTACCTGAAAAATCCGCAATAAAGTAGAGACGGTTTGCTATTCCTGCTTAGTTAACATAAGAGAAGCCCTTGATAGATCAGGCCAATGGGACATCATCCTGTCAACCAGATGCACAAGCGCACTTTCCTGAGCACAAAAGCAATGATCACATTTTATTAGATGTCAGGAAAAGTTCATCCTTCCATCTCTTCTGAACTGTGGAGGGGTTCAAAGACCTGCTCTTTGTGAGCAAGCATGGCAGTGTGCGATGTAGTTGCATTTCCCCCCTTTAGTGGGGCAGCTGATGTGGATCCTGTCCACACTGTTATGTGCTCCCATCTCTTTTTCTGCTCCTTTTGATGTGGCCGCCATTCTGTCACACTGTTTTGTGTTATGCAGCACACTGCATGGCAGCCATTTGGTGATATGCTGCAGCCCCACAACAACTGCGATGTTGTGTCTAGCACCCTCACAGCACTTTTGCAAAATTCCAAAATGTGCCCACTGCCCCCCCATATATTGCTGACCCTGCTGATGTTGAAGGCGGAGGCTGGCTCTTGATAGAAGATAAAGGAAATGTTGGGGAATTGTAATCTACTTCCCCGCATGATAAGCAGGGATTCTCTGGTCCCTGGAAAGGCAGAGAAGGGGAGTACAGTCTGTGCTAGGAGCAGCTGCCCTAAGCTCTGAGTGGTTTGGGACCCTGAAAACACTAACATCTTGCTTTAGAATTACCAGAGTTGACCTAAACAGAGTTCTATCAAAAAATTCCCTGTAGAGTACAGATACATCACTTCTGCACAGCTGTCTGTGGAAGCCACTAGCTATGCTCTCCTGTTTTCCAAAAGTTCAGTTAGAACAAAGATTCGGTTCAAGGGCTGATATTTTGGTCAGAGTTAATGATCAATTTCCAACTTTTCTTGCCTGTTCCTTCTATAAAGCCTGGGTAAACATCCTCACTGACTTTCAGTTGCTGTATTTCATTATTGATTACCACCTCGGCTCCTTATCCTTTCTCTTTCCCCACTTTCATTCTCTCCCTTAACACACGGCATCAGTAAGCCAAGCAGAGTGTAAAAGAAATACTACCAACCAGCGCCAGCACACTGTACCAAATCGAATAGCGATAATATGCTTGGAGATGATGCTCATCTTAATCCCGAAGGACACCACACCTCCACAGAGTGCTAAACAGGAAAAAAGAAACGAGGCTATAACTTAAAGGAAATCCTGGCAATGCTAATGGTATGTCTTGGCAGGACACCTAGGGTTTTCATTTTCATTTATCATCACTTTTTTATGAGGCATACCTCAGCAGCATCCAGCCAGCTCAGTCTGGTGAAAAGATATGTGTTCGTCTGCAAGCTTCCTAAAACTAGATCGGGTCTGGCAGACGCACAACTTCATCTTAGGCCCGAGCGCAATGATTCTCATAACGATCGGTGGAAAGGATGTTGCTGGTTGTAGACCTTCCTCCTACAAGCTGTAGAGGCTGGGCAGGAAGCAGGGCCAGGCTTCTCACTGGGCAGAGGGAGGTGACTGCTTCAACCCCAAAGGTACACTCTTCCATTGTCTCGCAACACGGATGCCAACCAAGTGGGCAGATTTTGACAGACAGGACTGTGTATGCTACCTGGGCCTGCCCTGCACCTCCTAAGCTACTCTGCTGCTCTCAGGTACAGTGGGTGATGCTATTTCAACACCAGTGTTTCAACAGCCTGTCCAGTTAGCTTTAGTACATGGAATAGGAGCAGGTATCTTTTCCTTCGCCACAGGCAACAGACTCTCCTGAGGTATCTACAGCAACAAGTAAATATTATTCCCAACATTTGGCCAGGACATGAAAGTGCTTGGTCTTGAGAAGGGCTAATTAATAATAATAATAATAGTAATAATAATAATAATAATAATAATAATAATAATAATAATAATAATAAATTTTATTTATACCCCGCCCTCCCTAGCCAAGACCGGGCTCAGGGCGGCTAACACCAAATATAAAAACAATTGAATGAATTACAGCTTAAAAAACAAGATTAAAATACAACAGTAAAACATTAAAATGCAGCCTCATTTCAGTGGAAACTCAATCAAAAACTTTTTGGGGGATAAAAACCATACTGGTCCTACATGGGCCAGAAAAAAGCCAGGGAAGTCCCCAAATAGGAGTTCCAACACAGAAGGAGAAAGGAAAAAAGAAAGAGGGGGAGGGAATCAAATTGATTCCAAGCTGAAGGCCAGGCGGAACAACTCTGTCTTACAGGCCCTGCGGAAAGAAATCAGATCCTGCAGGGCCCTGGTCTCATGAGACAGAGCGTTCCACCAGCCAGTGTTGAAAAGGCCCTGGCTCTGGTTGAGGCTAATCTGACTTCCTTAGGGCCTGGGACCTCTAGGGTGTTGCTATTTATGGACCTTAATGTAGGGACCCTGTCCATATGGAGGCACACTTCACATTTTAGAGTCCTGGTTTTCCAAGGTTCTAAAAGGCACAGGGAGCCCCCACAAGTACAGGAGCCCCCCCCCCCACTTCAGAAGTTCACCCTGCGAGTTGTGGAGAGAGATGAAAATGAGGATGGGGAAGGGCTAGAACAGACATCTCTGGGGGCACCCCTTTATGTGTTTGCTTAATGTTTGGCCCTCCAGATGTTGTTGAAGTACAGCTCCCATGTGTCCCAGCAAGCATGGCCAATGGCCAGGGATGGTGAGAGCTACAGTTCAGCAACATCTGGAAGGCCATATTTCCTCACACCTGATTTAGCCACTCATCGGCATGCCTAGCATGGGTTCTAGTGTTTGTCAGCTATGCAGTCTTGTGTGATAACAGAGTGTGACTGCTTGCCACTCACTTCAGCCATACCCACTGCTGGCATGTGGACATATAGTAAAGGTAAAGGGACCCCTGACGATTAGGTCCAGTAGTGGCCGACTCTGGGGTTGCAGCGCTCATATCGCTTTATTGGCCGAGGGAGCCGGCGTACAGCTTCCGGGTCATGTGGCCAGCATGACTAAGCTGCTTCTGGCAAACCAGAGCAGTGCACGGAAACGCCGTTTACCTTCCTGCCAGAGCGGTACCTATTTATCTACTTGCACTTTGACATGCCTTTGAACTGCTAGGTTGACAGGAGCAGGGACCAAGCAACAGGAGCTCACCCCGTCGCGGGGATTCGAACTGCCGGCCTTCTGATCAGTAAGTCCTAGGCTCTGTGGTTTAACTCACAGCACCACTCATGTCCCTATATGGACATATAGTCTCAAGAAAATGTGTCCCTCATGAGAAAAAGGGTTCCCACTCTTGCTTTAAACATTCATAGGAATTGGAGTTGTGTTCAAGTAATATACAGTGGTACCTCGGGTTACATACGCTTCAGGTTACAGACTCCCAGAAATAGTACCTCGGGTTAAGAACTTTGCTTCAGGATGAGAACAGAAATCGTGCTCCAGTGGCGCGGCAGCAGCAGGAGGCCCCATTAGCTAAAGTGGTGCTTCAGGTTAAGAACAGTTTCAGGTTAAGAACAGACCTCCAGAACGAATTAAGTACTTAACCCGAGGTACCGCTGTACAAGACGTTAGAGGGTTTACTGGATATTTTGGGGGGGGGTAGGAACAAGGTACAATTAAAGAATTAGAATCACAGTATTGTAATGTGGCATGTTATACTTTCCAGATTTCTTACAGGGCATTTCCCCCCTCAATGCATGCAGAATTTTACTTGTCAAGGAGTTTTAAGACCTTATTAATTCAGTAAAGTAAAGGGTATTTGAAAACCTCAGTGGTATAGTGATTTGCATTAATGTAGCTAAAGCAACATCCTTCCTTTGGAGTGTGCAGCAAAGTAAAGTCAAATTATTGATAAAACAATATAGTCTACAGCTTGAATAACTTTTGCATCTGTATTCTGCTCATGTTCAGGTATGGCCGTGAAATGAAGTGTGGAGTCTATTCTCTAAGCCTTGTAAATCCTGGCCCAACCATACCATACTGTACCAATAACAACGTTGATGTTGCTTTAAGTTCTAAGGGCTTGGTCTATGCTTGAAATAGGCCTACTGAATTCAGTGGGAGTAAGGTTAATCATGACTAACTTATCCTATGTCCCATTTATTTCAATGAGTCTAGTTTAATTATGACCAAATTTGCATCCACCCCTAATTTCTGTCTCTCTCTCTGAAACAATAAGAGAGATGGATGGATGAATGGCTAGATGGCTAGATAGATAGCTACACCTACAGATTTTTTTAAAACCAGTGATATTTGAGACATAGCCCAACCCATCCTTGGTAAGCAGGTGGAGCAGAACTGCTTGTTTAACTTAGTAATTTAGGGTGATTTTAATTCACAAAAGAATTGTGCTGGGAGCTATGCCCTTTTCCTGTTCACTTTGTGAATGAAGGTAGACAAAAACCAGCAACTCATGTTCATGAGTAACGAAGCCACATCGTCCAGCTAATCGGTGATGGCCTGCCCAGCTATGGTTGCTAAGAGCAGTTACAGCAGCTCCTAGATGCAGGAAGTCTACAACAAAGCCTGGGGGGGAGGGTTGGAGTGGAGGGATAGTGGCCAAGGAAAATGCCTTCATAGATTGGGTCAAGTTGACTAGGAGAAAAAATAGCATCACCCCATATGCACTTATCCCAGCTGATAATTTATTTATTGTAACCAGGAAAGTGGTGGCCAAGTCATAAATCCAAAGATTGTTATCTGTCTATTGCCAACTACAGTGGGTGCTATAAGCTTGTGGTTTCTTGCAGAGGTACTGCATTATTTTCACTTGGTCAAAGAAATCTTGGTAGCTGCTGCATAGCTGCTGGACCATGTGGTCTCCTGAGCCCAAGTATTCCTGGGGATTGCTGGGCTGAAGGAGCACCAGATGTTTCTCTCAGTTCTCCTCTCCACCCAAGTCTGTTGCTGGCCTAGCAGCATTAATCCATTCTACTGCACAAAAGCAACATCCGGGGTTAGTGTGTAATGGTGCAGATCAATGTGCTGTGCTGATGCAGCAGTTGGTGTTCTCCGTTCTAAATAATAATTTGCAGCAGCTCATATGATTTAGAATCCCAGATTTAGCTGTTGCCACAGAAAAGAAATAAGTCAAAAAACCAGAAACCAATAACACAGATAAAATTCCTGCAATGACTGTGAAATAACGCGGTAGATATCAGCCTTAATGGGCAACGCAAATGGATTAGTGATTGCAAACAGGTATATTCTCTAATTTAAATGTCATGGTGTTCAAAATAATTGAGGATTCAGTAGGTTAAATGAAGGAGCTGCTTTCTAACTAAACATTATAATGAGCTTTCAAGGTGGTCTTGCAACGCTGTGTAAAAAAGTATCTCCAACCGAAATAATCACAGCCAAAGAATTCAAAAATCAATTACAGAAAAGACAAAATGGAACTGCAAGCTCTAAAAAAAAGAAAGAAAATTAATCAAAGACAATAGTTAAAGGATGATTTTATAGCCATCAATCAAACTTCAAGCAAAGGAAGATAGCAACATTTAACTTTATATGCAAATTAAAGAATTAAATTATACAGTAACTTGGAAGCCTATTTCTGGATTGCATAAGTAGAACCCAGTCCATAATTTCCCCCTTTGGAATGAAGATGAAAATTTCAAAGGATTCCTTCAGGGTGAGTGTATTTTACATAAATGCATAATGCACGTGTGGTAGCTGCAGAGGGAATACATTCTGGCGATGCAAAAAATAAAAAAATAAAAAAAATCGTGGCATTTTAGGATATATCTTTAAATGTTTGTCTAAAGATCATGGTTTGTTTATAGTTTTTGGACTAGCATCAACAACAAATTGCTTTCATGGCAGCAACTCCATGAAAAAGCTTTAGGCCATGGAAAGGCTTAACAAATAGCTCTGCTATCACAAAACGTCAAGGCAAACGAGTTCCTCTTAATCTCAGAATCCCCTTGCGTTTGGGAGACGAACTCTTCTGTGGTTGTCAACAACAAGCAACTCCATCAAAGATCCACAAGGAATTTCCAAACACAGCTCCCTACCTTACACAACATACTTTATTCCATTTGGAAAGGGGGTGGCAATATGGAAATGAGAGTGCTTTTAAGATTTATTTATTTTATTTTATTTTTGCATATTTGGTGAGTTTATACTCCCAAAGCATAAAAACAAAAGGAAATGCCACTAACTAAATGATTACTCACCCCAGAAATGAAGGCACAAGGCTATGGGGCCTCGAAGGGAGTGAACGGGCAACAAGATCTGTAACAAGCTAACAATCCACAGGGCAAGCTTCAGTCAATGAGTTTCAGATGAAACCTGACCACAGGACATAAGTGATACCACCCTGGATCTGAACAGCTGACCAATCTGCTGACCAGTCCTTAAAGGTGTGGGGAGTGGACACCTTGTTGCTTCATCCCAAATGAAACTCTCCAGGTGAGAAGCTGTCTCCAGGCAGAACCTCCTCCATACAGGCTACACCTGTGTGCTTTTGACTGGCTGGCTTGTTTGCTTCAGCTGTGATAATGTCTCTTCCTAGCCTTGCCTAGAGATGGGTGCTTAGAAACCTCCAACTTTCGCATGGCTGGAATGTAACTATGGTAGAAGGTTAGGAGTACAGTGTAGTTGAATTTTTCAACTTTCAAATTCCAAAAATGAGAGGACTAAAAAGTTAATACGTACACCAGGGCATAATTATCCTTCTGATTTTGCACTTCTTGAATTGTGCAATATAGTTTTCCACTCAAATAATGTATCAAAATATGTATAAAAAGGTAATTTAGGACAAATACATCTTGGAAATGTGTACATTAAGATAGAATTCAAATTTAAACAATGTTTTATGATAAAATGTAGAAATAATGTATTTAAATGTAAATGTTTGCATTTTATTTTTTTACAGAACACACACATGCAGGAATGTAGCAGAATGCATTTGTGAAAGAGCATGTCTGGAATGGACATGAACTGAAGATAGAATGTTTTGTCTCTCCCTACCTTATACCCATTAATGAAGTTACATAATATATAAAGGTAAAGGGACCCCTGACCATTAGGTCCAGTTGTGGATGACTCTGGGGTTGTGGTGCTCATCTCGCTTTATTGGCCGAGGGAGCCAGTGTACAGCTTCCGGGTCATGTGGCCAGCATGACTAAGCCGCTTCTGGCGAACCAGAGCAGTGCACGGAAATGCCGTTTATCTTCCCGCCGGAGCAGTACCTACTTATCTACGTGCACTTTGACGTGCTTCCGAACTGCTAGGTTGGCAGGAGCAGGGACCAGCAGGGACCAAGCAACGGGAGCTCACCCCGTCGCAGGGATTCGAACCGCCAACCTTCTGATCAGCAAGTCCTAGGCTCTGTGGTTTAACGCACAGCGCCACCTGCGTCCATATATATATATAAGGCCACAGCTTTATGGAACTGATCATCTGCCATGACTGATCTTGCCACTTACTCAAGCTCTTATCCCTGGCTTCCCCAACCTGTTACACTCCTGATGTTTTGGAATTAAATTCTCAACATCCTAGCAAGTATGGACAGTGGTGAAGGACAATGGAAACCATAGTCCAAAACATAGGACAAAGTATTAACCAAGGTTGAAAACTAGAAATTAGAGCGTGCCAATGTAATCTTTTCCATTATGAGCTAGCTCAGGAGCTGTATCAATCTTAGAAGATTTCCACTCTCCCTTCCTGGCCAATTCATTTAAGGGAGCAAAAAGACAAAACAAAAACCCTGCTTGGCCCTATCAAGCTGGTTTCACACTGCCATAATCTGATATAGAAGGTGTGTTGCCATTAGGGATATAAGAAGGTATCATTTTTCATTCTGCCCTGTTTGTGTCTCATACTGCACTGTTTCCGTTTTGCTGCAGTTCATCTTCCACCAAAGACTGCATTCTCCAGCTCCCTGTCCTCTGTGATGAAATTACATAACTTGTGTAATTTACATATTTAATTACGTTGTCTTTATGTTATTCCACACCATTCCTTTCAAAGCAAAGGAAACACGATGCAAATGGGAGGATTATAATCAATAACTTATCATTTGCAAGTTAAAAGCAACAACAACAGCAAATATGGATTGTGTTTCTTGGGCTGATTTCTGTTCTGGACTGGGATGAATAACATTGACAATTTCCACTCCAATTTCTGTATCTGTTGGAATTATCCAGCATCCCTAGTTGCCATGTTTTGGCTGAAGTTGCCAAGAGTAGGCGGGCAAGCTCTCCTTGGGGGCTATTTCATTGGCTTCATGAATGAAACAGCCTGATGTTGCCAAGCAACCATGGTCCCATTCCCTGTCCTCATGTGCTCCAATCTCATGTGGACAGAGCTGCCCTCACCTTAACAGAAGGCAGGGAAAGGGAACTGTGTGAACAGAACACATGAAAAACTGCTGGTGCAGGCAGCCTGAATGGATACTTAACCTTTGGTGTTATAATTAATCTTCCTTTGTTTGCTGGAGAAAACAATTAGTCAATGAATTGGAATGTGTGCAGCTGCGCACCTTCCTCTCCCCAGCTATTCTTCTTTCACCAAAAGGTTATAATGTAATTGTTAGTGTTGGCAGAACTTCAGTCTTCTCGAAGTGAGACTTCCCGCTTCAGTACAGGAGGTAATGCAGACTCCTGTTAGAATTCATGTGCTCCATATGTTACATAGCCAGGCCCACAAGAGCCATACTATGGTTAATCAAGGAGAAAGTACTTTGGGATATGGCAAAAAAGCAAATTATTCCAGACATCTGCTGGATGAGGAAGGGGCAGCGTTTCTTCTCGATAAACTAGTGCAGGCTTCCTCAACCTCAGTCCTCCAGATGTTTTGAGACTACAATTCCCATCATCCCTGACCACTGGTCCTGATAGCTAGGGATCATGGGAGTTGTAGGCCAAAAACATCTGGAGGGCCAAGGTTGAGGAAGCCTGAACTAGTGGGACAGTTTCATAGTTAGGTACGGCCAGGGCTTTTTTCTTCAGCTGAAACTCACTGGAACTCAGTTCCGACACCTCTCAGGTGGGTGCCACAAGGGAGGTGTTCATGGTGAATTCCAGCACCTCTTTTTCTAGAAAATAGCACTGGGTATGGTGGACCTGAATGTCCCCCTCCCCCAAAAAACAGGGGTGAAAAGGGGGTTTCATAGAGGTGTGTAATTCCTCTTCTGAGAACACTCCATAATGTACCTTTGTCTGTTCACCACTATTCAGCCTCTGTATTCGATTATGCTTCTTCGATGCAGTTTTGGGAAAAGGAGCTTTTTGCTCCCTGAGCTCCTCTGCTGAAATGAGGTGGTGTTGGAGGAGCTTGAAAATATGTGCTAGAACATTTCCCCTTATATGAGTATCGGTTCTTATATTAGTACCCCATAAGTCCTCCTCCTTCAGTGCTAGGAATCTTATAGAGACATTGTGAACCAAACCATACAAAACCTAGATTTGCTGGTGCAAGCATTTTAAAGATTAGACTATTAGTCATGTTTTAATTAGGCCTAAATCATGACAGTCCCTCTTAATGTGGACTTGAGTTGATTCACTAGGGCTGTTGGAACACCTAACAAATGGGGCTATTTACTGAGGGACCTATATATCAGCTCGTGAGCCTGCATTTTGGCATCCATGTTTTGAAGTGCTTATGTTCAGCAGCATTAATATCAGCTGTATACTTTTTTTATTTGCGGCTCATTCTTTTGGAATTACCAGCTGTCTAAGCAGAAACAGCATAACCCTGACATAATAGAATATATCTCTGTGGAAGTTTTAAAATACACGCCGGATGCCAAAAGTTGTCAAGTTGTTTTGTATTTGAAAAATATGTTTGCACACTCAATAGTTTCCTACTTTCTGCCATATGGAAAAAAAGAGTTGTACAACGAAGAAGAATTATTAAATGTTCTAGGAAACTAAGGACTAGGGAGAAGAGTTGGGGCAAAGCTGAGAATTTTAAGCTATGCCAAGTTTCTGCTATGATGTATGGGAAGAAGAGTGCTCAAGTCTGAAACGTTCTCAGAGGAGGGAGCATTCTGAGGAGCCGAAACCCTGAGCAGAGTGGTTTGGAGACTTATTTTCCCCCTATTTATCAGATTATCCCCTTCTTGGGTAAACCTTAATTTACAGGGGGAAACATCAAGACTCATATTGCTTGAGGGTAATGGTATGTAGACTACATAAATTAAATGGGAACACAAACAGCTGTAAACTCCAGAGTAGAGAAGCCCTTGGTCTTCACCTTAATGAATCTACACTTTTGAAAATAATGAGCTATGAATTCTGTCTACAAAAATAAGTTCATCAGGAAATCAGACAATATTCATGTGACATTCATTGACAGTGGATCAGGAGCTTCTCTCCCCCCCCCCCCAAAAAAAATAACTTCGTTGGTGCCTCATTTGGCAACCATCTTTTTTTTCTTTTAAAGGTCAGGTTTGTTTTTTAAGAAAAAACTCTTAATATAAAAGAAAATCCCCGTTTAGCCCCATGTGTGAAACATTGTGACCATACGCATTGGACAAGTGGTTCTTTAAACTTATCACAATGTTGTATTTGTAAAGGGTGATTTATTTACATACTAGGATGCTGAGCAAAACTTCTCAGGTTCCACACCCACAACAGGTGTTATGCCCTGAACATTTTTAGTTGGGGCCGGAGACTGTAGTTCTACATTGACAAGAGCACATTATTGAAAACATCAGACTTTGAAACCATCCTCGCGTTCAAAAATATAGGTTAGGTTTTCCAAAAAATGTAAAGAACAAATGAAGGCCTTATTAACTGTTTCATCAGGGATGGGGGAAAAAGATTGAAGAAAGGTGTGTGTGTGTGTGTGTGTGTGTGTGTGTGTGTGTGTGTGGAAATTGCTTTACTACTCAGAGTCCAATATTAACCTTCTTCAAACCTGAAATAAAACTAATTGGAGTAGACCCAAGACTTAAGAGAATTCAAAATTATGCACTTCTATTAATTTCTTCTTAAAATAAGTTTTTCCAACCCCCATTCAGTGCCCTTTAACTCTTGAGGGATTTAGAGATATTTTAATATATGGTAAACCATTAGCATTTTGAGATTCTTTCCCTCTCTCATTTAATGTCACACAGGAGAAATGTTTCTCACCAGAGCATCGAAGAGTTGAAATGTCCTATGAAAAAAGGCCTTATTAGAGATTATGCATTTGATTCATAACTGTATGGTTTTTAGAGACCAACTAAGTGTGTTCTGGGTATAAGCTTTTGTGTGCATTCACACTTCTTCAGATATGGTTCTTAAATGCATGTAGTGTATGGGATTTTTGTTGCTGTTGCTGCAATTGGTAGGAAATACCAAATGTTCTAAATCACTGGTTCCCAATTAGTGAAAAGGGTACAATGAGATTTATTTATTTTGGGGAAAGTTTTGGAAGCCCTTGATGTGTTAGGAGAAAAGTTCTAAATCTTGAAGGGTTTAAAAATAAAACACCACATTTTTTTACTCCTAGAACACTGCATTTGAAACAACAACAACAACCCACCAAGCTTTTAAAAAGCCAATTTACAGGGTCACAGCTGGATAAAAAGCTGTATGATACATAACAGTGGTACCTCGGGTTACATACCCTTCAGGTTACATACGCTTCAGGTTACATACTCCGCTAACCCAGAAATAGTGCTTCAGGTTAAGAACTTTGCTTCAGGATGAGAACAGAAATCGTGCTCCAGTGGCTAAAGTGGTGCTTCAGGTTAAGAACAGTTTCAGGTTAAGTACAGACCTCTGGAACAAATTAAGTACTTAACCCGAGGTACCACTGTATACCAGTGGCTGCCCCATTTGCTGAGAGTGTATGTGCTCCCCTCGACAATGCAAACCTCAAAGGCAGGCAAAGTTGGAAAAGGATATTCAAGAAGAGGGGTTTGTTTATCAGGATTAACTGTGTCAGTCGCTGATGCCTGGTGGGAAATGAAACTGGGCAAACTTTTGGTAGCATTTCTTCTTTAAAAAAGTACACACCCAAGAACCATGCAACTGATGGCAACATTCTCTCTCTCTCTCTCTCTCTCTCTCTCTCTCTCTCTCTCTCTCTCTCTGTGTGTGTGTGTGTGTGTGTGTGTAGAGAAGTCAATGACTGACGGCAATTTCTGCATTCTGAGGAAGCCTAGAAAATGGCTAAAATGAAGACTTACATACAGTGGTACTACCTTGGTTCTCAAATTTAATCTTTCTGGAAGTCCGTTCCAAAACCAAAGCATTCCAAAACCAAGGCGCGCTTTCCCATAGAAAGTAATGCGAAACGGATTAACCTGTTCCAGACTTTTAAAAACAACCCTAAAGCAGCAATTTAACATGAGTTTCACCATCTAATGAGGCCATTTATGCATAAAACGAAAGCAATAATCAATGTACTGTACTATAAAATAACTAAGACAGTATTTGTAGATGATAAAAATTAAAAGTACATTTTTTTCTTACCTGCACTGATGATAGTCATTGTTTGGATGTGGGGCCTTAATCCATTTTCTCAGTCACTCAGTCACTCACTCACTCAATCAGTTAGTAGCTGAACTGGGTTCCACACTGTCACAAAAACAAATTAACCGAAAAAGCCATAAAAACACAAAATATCAAAAACAAAAGCACCAAACTTAATCCATTCCGGAAGTCTGTTTGACTTCCAAAATGTTTGAAAACCAAGGTGCAGCTTCTGATTGGTGCAGGTGCTCCAGAAACAACAGTCGCAGCGGACGTTCATTTTCTGAGAAATGTTTGAAAACTGGAACACTTACTTCTGGGTTTTCGGTGTTTGAGAACCAAGGCATTTGAGTACCAAGGCATTTGAGAACCAAGGTACCACTGTAGCATCAGGTGGTAATCTGGTTCAGAACTGATAAAAATATGCCCAATCCTGAAACATTCTTTCTCTCGCCTCCGCTTTCTTTGTGTTCCAGATCAAACTCTCTAAAGTTTTAGAAGCCTGGATCAGGGCATGACCTGCATGTGTGGCAACTTTGCTTAGTTGTGCAGGGCCTGGATTTCAGAGGGAGAGGCGGAGTTGCATCTCCACTGATGAGTTCTTGTGTGACCTTGTGGGGTGTCACCATCCCATGGGATTTCACAAGATGTAGAAGAGGCTGAGGCCTTAATTGGCCTCAACCACAAGGACTCAGGGCCATTCAGTCATGTGAGCTCCCCACAAGAGGTTAGAGCCTCACTGGGATACTTGGTCATTGGCTGACAGGGCCAGAAAATATTTTTTTCCCCTCCCAATCTAAATTGGCTACTGGGCTGGGATTTCTTTTCACCTTTCTATCAGGGAACCATGAACCCTTGCCCTACTGCCATGCCAACTCTGCTTTTCACTGTTCTCAATAAAGATTTGGCCTCATTTGACCCAACTCCAGTCTCCATCTTGGTTTCACCGTTGTCACAATCCCCCACAATGTTCCTGCCTGGGCAAGAAAAAAATTATATGCATGTCACACTTGCAGAGACAGTAATTATAACCTTGTTAAAGATCTTTTCTTTCTTTCTAGAATGCTCCACCGAACGTTGCATACCATGTTTTGTACAAGCCATTATACATTCCTCATGTTGTACGGCACAAGGAGGAAATAGAATTAGTGCTTTGAAAGTATCGTTTGCGTTAGGGTTTGTATTTGCGGCCATGTTTCAAAATCAACATGAATGCTGACAAGCTGAACACCTCCTATTCAGTTTGGAGCATTGAAATGCAGTTTATAACATTCCCCATCATGAGCGAAGGATGAGAAAAAGAGTTCGTAGATCTTTTTGGAAGCGAGGGTGATATAATGGATACAACAGAATAAACCACATGGAAAGTAATGGAGTGAGGCTGTCCACACCATTACTTTTCCATACATCCTTCCTCCTCCCACCTCTCGCAGAAGCCAAAGTCAATGTATCACTTATTCTGTCTTGTTAAAATGAAAGGAAAGAAGAACAACAACGGAAAGCCCTTCTTTCACGAAAACTTTATAAGAATATTAATGAGCAACGGCAGTAGGGAAAATACTTCTGAAATGTGTTTCTTTTCATGTGATTCTCCACCCCCGTCATTCAGCCCGGACGCTGAGGTCCAGCTCCGAGGGCCTTCTGGTGGTTCCCTCACTGCGAGAAGTGAGGTTGCAGGGAACCAGGCAGAGGGCCTTCTCGGTAGTGGCACCTGCCCTGCGTATCGCCCTCCCATCAGATGTCAAGGAAATAAACAACTATCTGACTTTTAGAAGACATCTGAAGGCAGCCCTGTTTAGGGAAGTTTTTAGTGTTTGATGTTTTATCGTTTTTTTAAATATGTGACGGGGTGAGCTCCCGTTGCTCGGTCCCTGCTCCTGCCCACCTAGCAGTTCAAAAGCACGTCAAAGTGCAAGTAGATAAATAGGTACCGCTCCGGCGGGAAGGTAAATGGCGTTTCCATGCGCTGCTCTGGTTTGCCAGAAGTGGCTTAGTCCTGCTGGCCACATGACCCGGAAGCTGTATGCCGGCTCCCTTGGCCAATAAAGAGAGATGAGCGCCGCAACTCCAGAGTCGGCCACGACTGGACCTAATGGTCAGGGGTCCCTTTACCTTTACCTTTATGGAGCCACCCAGAGTGGCTGGGGAAACCCAGCCAAATGGGCGGGGTATTATTATTATTATTATTATTATTATTATTATTATTATTAGCTCATCTTCAACATACCTAAAGAAGGGGCAAGAGAAGCATGCACCCTTATCACATTCTCCACTGTGCACCTTATGGATGGGGGGGGGGGTCACACATAAAAAGCCATGATGTTGCACAATATGGCTTAGTAACTGCATTTTGCTAGACAGAGGATGCATTTCTGCTTTGTCACAATGCATTTGCAAGAGCGCTTCATTATTACAGCTCAGCAGCTGGTCTTTAATGCAAAACCAAAGTGGGCAAAGAGGTGCGGGTGGCAGGTGGCTAGAACCATTTGAGAACCGCAAGAACCAAAGTTGTGCTGGTGCAGCTTGGCAGATAGAGAGCATGCATTTTCTCTATACGTAGTCACACTGAATAGGACCCATGGTGACTAGTGCCCATATGGGCTGGTAAGCTTGGAATGCAAGGAGACCAACAGTAAGTGGAGCCAGAGCCAATGGCACGCAACACCCAGGAATTCTAGTCTGGTTCTCATCCTCCTTCCTCCTGTGTTTCTGCACTTAGGTCACATCTGTATCATACATTGAAAGCACTTCTATACAGTTACATACGCTTCAGGTTACAGACTCCGCTAACCCAGAAATAGTACCTTGGGTTAAGAACTTTGCTTCAGGATGAGAACAGAAATTGTGCTCCGGCGGCGTGACAGCAGCGGGAGCCCCATTAGCTAAAGTGGTGCTTCAGGTTAAGAACAGTTTCAAGTTAAGAACGGACCTCCGGAACGAATTAAGTACTTAACCCGAGGTACCACTGTACCAGTTTAACAGCTGTGGCTTCTCCCCAAAGAATCTTGGGCACTGTAGTT
The DNA here is from genome assembly GCF_964270895.1 of Podarcis filfolensis. Taxonomy (NCBI): domain Eukaryota; kingdom Metazoa; phylum Chordata; class Lepidosauria; order Squamata; family Lacertidae; genus Podarcis; species Podarcis filfolensis. The sequence continues at coordinate 19,176,192 of NC_139614.1, forward strand.
CATTAAGGGTGCTGTGCTGAGACTTCTTAGGAGGCCCTTACAAACTAGAGTTCCCAGGATTCTTTGGGGCGAGTCATTACAGTTAGAGTAGTGTAAGAGCGCTTTCAGTGTGCAGTGTTCATGTGACAATAGATTAAGAAGAGAAAGCTGGCACGCAGTGCCAATCCTGGATTGGTTGTAAGTCTTCCCCAGTATCAGCCATCCTAGACCCTATGATCAACTGGCAAGGACTTATTGGTGGCGCTACCATTGGGGGCTGCCTGGTTGGCATTGACCCATGACAGGACCTTTTCAGACACTTTTACAGAGTACATTGTGAAGGAAAAAGCGCACAGGATGATGATCACTTATTTCTTAATAAGCTTTGGCATCGTTTTCATTCATAAGCTGCCTAAAGATTTTAAAATTTGTAAGCATTCAGTTTACTCACATTTTTTCTAAAACCTGTGAGGAAAAGGGGAGGGCATGTTTTCTGGTCCTATCTACTCCATCATGCCCCCCTGAATTGGAAGTGAACTTCTGTAATGGGGAGCTTCCTCCAAATCTGATGGGCACTACAGACCACAGTGTGTATTGGCCATCAGCTGATGCTGCCCTGGTTGATAATACCAGTCAGATGGACATCTGGATCTGACTTAAAACGAACTATTTCTACTAAAATTATGGAATGGTACAAGTATGCAATGCATTTGAAACTTGTATTGGGAAAGCTAGCCCCCTGCTGCTGCTAATCTCCATAAATCAATGATCACGAGAGGTTTCCAAACATTTCCCAAGGAAAATTGGTCTAGTTGAAACTGAGTGGTTGCCACTATAAGGCTGGCCAAGTGCCTATTTACCACCTCTTACCGCAATTATTTCCTGACAGTACTGGGATGAATCCAGTTATCGTTTTAATTTAGCCCAAGGGCTCTCTCTTTAAAAATATAACAATATAACTTTTAAAAAAGCTGTAATATGCTGCATTGTACACTTATGAATAGCTCTCATGTTAATTTTTTTAAGAATTATGATGATAGGGTAAGCAGGTAACTATGAGTCAAATATATTCGAACTGTGGCGCTAAATGAAAGAGAAGTGCCCACGTCCTATGGGACCTCTTCCCTTTGATTAGCCTTGTTGGCCAAGGAAGGTCATTTTTTGTTCTGCAGGAAAAACAGCTGCAAATGCCTTTATCTAGCTATAAAGAGGGAGCGGCTGCACACTGGAAGATCCTAAGGGGATAATGGTGTGTTCAGTGTTTCCCTTAAATATTGAAGCAATACTAAATAATACTTTATGTTCTCTGTGCGAGAGGAGGGCAGATTGTCTGTATTCATTGTTTATCTCTGACATAAATATCCACAGTAAAGATGTCTCTTTTGCATTCAGTTCTTTCATAGACAAGGTCCTAAAAGTAAATAATGAGCCATATCTTGACTTTTTTTGTGGTGGGGAAGGGAGGGAATGTTTCTCATGTTATCTGTAGCATTTCAGCCTTCACTGCTTTTCCTTGTGATTTTTGGTACTCTTAATTCCAAGTTGCTACGTCCTTAAATAGACTGCTATTCTTTACTGACCTATTCTCAAATGACCTTGTCATTTAAGACATACAGTAAGTGAAAGCCTGATTGTTTAAAAGTGCATCAACTTTTGTCCTTTCCGAGAGTCTTATTCAGATATTGCTATTTATAAATAGTGGAATAACTGCTTTATCTGGAGAGGGCAACCAATCTGTTAATTGTGAGAGGGTGGTAACATTCATCACATCTTTCTCAAAGGCAGGTGCCTTCAGAGCCTATAAACGCCTTCCCTGAAATTAGGTTTGAAAGAAGTATTATATTGTAACCAATAGAATAGGCTGCAGTGCATGCTTGGTTGCATTGTAGTATTGGGATACCAGTTTGCAAGGTAAGACAGTATTTTTTTATTAGTGCTAGTAGCATGGAGTTGGCGAAGGCATTGGAAGGAAGGGCAATCTCTCTTGGAGAAGTATCAAGACAGAAGAGAGGAAAAGCACTGAACTTTGTCCCAACCATTTTGCAGCTTTGGGGCATGCTTGCATTTAGACAAAGTGATATACAGTGGATGCTCAGGTTGCGAACGTGATCTGTGCAGGATGCACGTTTGCAACCCGCAGTGTTTGCAACCCGCAGCATTCACAACCGGCAGTCTGCGCACGTGCGGGTTGCGAATCAGTGCTTCTACGCATGCATGACCACCGAAACCTGGAAGTAACCCGTTCTGGTACTTCCGCTGTGGGTTAAACCACAGAGCCTAGGACTTGCCGATCAGAAGGTTGGCGGTTCAAATCCCCGCGACAGGGTGAGCTCCCGTTGCTCGGTCCCTGCTCCTGGCAACCTAGCAGTTCAAAAGCACATCAAAGTGCAAGTAGATAAATAGGTACCGCTCCAGCGGGAAGGTAAACGGTGTTTCTGTGCGCTGCTCTGGTTCGCCAAAAGCGGCTTAGTCATGACCCGGAAGCTGTACACCGGCTCCCTTGGCCAATAAAGCGAGATGAGCACCGCAACCCCAGAGTCGGCCACGACTGGACCTAATAGTCAGGGGTCCCTTTACCTTTACCTTTAATCCCCCCCCAAAAAAACAATGCAACCTGAAGCGTCTGTAACCCAAGGTATGACTGTAAAACCTTTCTCTCACACTTGGAGGGATTCGACCATTTCGCTGCTATGTCCATTATCCTATGTGGGGTGTCAGCTGTGTTTTTCAACAACAACACCACAGCCACTTTAACACTGAACGATATGCCAGGAAGCAATCATTGATTGAGAAAGCAGCATCTGTTTCAGAATGGGTTAGGCAGGTTCAGGGAAACATCAACAACGCAATGGATGGTGTGTGAAACCATACTTCTCCTTGCATCTTTTCACTGGAATAAGGTTGACAACCTTTTTTTAAAAAATGAGCTGAAGAAGTAATTTTAATAAGGCTGTTGTCACGGGCTGGACTGAGGAGGAATGAACCTTCCTAAGAACAGGAGGACAGTATAGGTTTAGAACAGTGGTTTGCCGAAGGGCATAGTTCACAGGCTGCAGAGGGCAGAAGCTGGGAAATATTGGGAGAAGAGGAAGAAGAAGAAGAAGAAGAAGAAGAAGAAGAAGAAGAAGAAGAAGAAGAAGAAGAACCGGGGGAGAGACAGCTGACAGACTCAGTGTCCGTGGAAAGCATTCCTGACCACCTTCTCCCAGGACCAGACGGGCATTGAGGGTAGGTGAACAGAGAACTCAGAGGCAGAAAACTCAGATTAGCCGACGCAGGAGTGACATCGAATAGGGGAGATGTAGTGGGGTGAGAATTGACTTGGAGCAACACCATTATTAAGGAAGGCTGCTTTCCTTCGTCGTTCTCTGTAAATTATTGAATAAATTGCTTTGTAAGAACGTTTATCATTTCTCTGATTCTGGACTGCCACCGGGGGAGGGATCTGATTCCCTGAAGCCTGTAAACTGTGGCCTCTTAGCACTTAATGTGACCTGCATGTACCATACAATCCTATACATATAACAGGTATAAGTTCAGCGATATTCAATAAGGCTTTCTCTCTCTTAAGTGTGTGATAGTAAGTGTGGGAATAACAGCAGAACTTACTTATGAGTAAGCTTGCATTGGATCGTGTTACCTGTCATCAGGCAACTGGGAGGGCCGGCGCTGTGCAAAGTGCTCACGTCACACATGCACGCTGCACAACATGCTGATGTGCCACACCCATGCCACACGGCTTGCGTGTGCGGCGCAGACATGTCATGCAGTGTGCGAGTGACGTGAGCATGTCATGCGACAGGCATGAACACATCACTGCAGGATATTGAGGGCCCCCAATCCCCTCCTTGAAAATTAATGGGGCAGAGGGAAATCAAGAACCCTCACTAGCTAGCGCCCCTGCTTGTCATCACCACAAAATAAACTTTAAAAAAAAAAAAAACAACCCTGATGATTTTCTAATACAGTCGTACCTTGGATCCCAAATGCCTTGTGAATCAAATGTTTTGTCTCCCGAACGCCACAAACTCAGAAGTGAGTGTTCCAGTTTGCGAACGTTCTTTGGAACCTGAACATCTGACATGGCTTCCACAGCTTCTGATTGGCTGCAGGAGCTTCCTGCAGCCAATTGGAAGCCGCAGCTTAGTTTCCAAACAATTTGGAAGTCAAACAGACTTCACGAAAGGATTCCGTTCGACTTCCAAGGTACCACTGTACTGGCACTCACCCACAAATTGCAGAGAAATTAGATGGTCCTCCTTTAATCTGGCTGAGTTTTTGTGGAATTTAGGATTGATGTACGAATGGCAATTATAGCAAAACGAAGACGATTGCCATTGCACAGTACCCGATTCGCCACAAACGGATATTTGACAGCCGTGTTATTTAAAAGCTCAATGGGGGGTGGGGAGTGTAGCTTTGTCAGAGAGAAGAAATTGGGCCTGCCATCTCATCTGCATTAAGCTTAAAGCTTCAGTGCAATTCCTCCAACAATTCTCATATGGGCCCAAGATATGGAGATCAACAGTTGATGTCCCCTTTGAAAAGTCCACGGCGAGATAAAGAGAATAACATCAAAGCCTTACTGAATCAGACAAAAGGCTCATCTCATCTGGCTTCCTGTTCCTACAGAGCAGCACCAGATGTCTTTGGAAGCCTGCAAGCAGGAACTGAGTGCAACTGCACTTGCAATTCCCAGTAACCAGCATTCCAAGACATAGAGCCGCTGGCAATGGAGGCAGAACATAACCACCATGGCTAGCAGCCATCGATAGCCTTATCCTTTGCAAAGTTGCCCAAACCTTTTCTGATGTCTAATCCAAACCCAGTGCTGGCAGTGGTGGGGATTAATGAAGTGGTGTAACACAAACCAGTCAGAGCGGAAGCTCCAGGGAAAAGAGGGGCAGGAATGCCTCTTTGCTACATTAGCTGCCAGAGGCCAAGACTAGGCCTCTTGCCATCACATGGTGGAAGCAGGGCTGGGTCAGGACCCAGCAGATCCTATGCCAGCCCAGCTCCACCTCCTTTTCATTCATTTTTTTGGGGGTTATTATGACTACAGACCCCCCCAAGTGTCCTTATCTTCCAGGGACAGTCCTGCTTTCTGATTTGATCCTGGAATGTCCCACTTTTCCTTAGGTTGACCCTGTTTTCATCAGAGAAATGTTGGAGGGTATGGAGTTATGCAACCCCCTGAGCCAAGGAGATCAGTCACTATACAACCTATAGAAGACATCTGAAGATAGCCCTGTATAGTGAAGTTATTGATGTTTTATTCTGTTTTTATATATGTTGGAAGCTGCCCAGAGTGCCTGGGGCAACCTAGTCAAATGGGTGGGGAAGGAATAATAAAATTTGTTGTTGAATGGGACATCCCAATTTTCATCATTGAAATGTTGGAGGGTATGTGACTACCGTTGTTGGATATTGCACAGGCAGTAGCTTCTGCCCACCATTTGGGAAGATCTCCTCATTGGTGGGGTTCACCCACTAGCAGAGGCCAAGTAGGAATACCTTGACCTCATCCAAGGGATCTCCAGTGAATGGTCTGGTTGGGTTTAGATGGGTGTATAAGCTCCATACTTCAGTGGAGGCTGGTCTATTAGAGTGAATAGGATACTGCCCAACCAACCTCAGTCAGCTCTCAGCCAGTGAGGGGCTGACTTTTCCATTGGCTCTGGCTCCACATATTGTTGATCCCCCTGCCCTACCAGTCCCAATTGGCACCAGCCACAACTGCTATCCTCAAAGCTATTCCTGCCACACTGGGTGCAGATCTTGTGGGTGCAGATCTGAGTTCTGTATTCTCATGCTGGCATTTGTGCATTGCAGCTGGATGATAGCGGTACATTTGTGTTCATTAGGAAAGCGTTTGTGAGAACAAATCACATTCACATCCTCAGCTAATTGGACATCTCAGTACAAACTGGAAATGCCAACTGTTTGGACCATGTATGTACATGCACACAAATTTATCAAAGCTCGATTAAAGGAAGTTCTCAAGACTGTGGGGGAAAATTACTCTTCTAAATTTCTTCACATCTGTTTCATCAAACAGAACACATTCTTGAAAGCTGCTTCCATGATTTAACATCTTTTGTCCTCGGTAAGACAGTTCACGCATTGAGATTCCAAGCCACGTCAACTCAATCACTGAAGGGACATGATCAGATCTTCACTTTTTACTAATGTCGTTGTATCTGTGGAGTACAGGTGATTGCCATTATGCACTTCATTGTGGCATTTACACTGAAGGAAATTCACTGAGCCATCGTTGGATAGTTTGGTCCAATCTGGCGATTTAGTTAAAATAATTAACCTCCTATGTAAGCGAGGACTCAGCTACATTTGTAAAGATAATGCGTTTTAACACTGTCATACCAGATGATGCTGGGGAGTCCCGTTTTTAGCCAACAGGATTTCTCTGTATGAAGTTGACAACGTGTTTAACTGAATCACTTCTTTGATGTGTCTAGATCCAGCCCAAGGGTGCATTCTGGCATGGGGTTTGCTGTGTTAGTTTTCCTGCTTATAATGTTGGCACTTTTGTCCTTATTTCTACCTGTTGCATTATGGAATAGTGGCTTTACGACTGATGTACTAGCATGTCATGCTAAATTTTAAACATCAGGAAAGATACTGCCCCACATTTTGTCATGTGAGCAACACTGCATTATCATGAAAACTATGGGGAAATTACAATGCAAAACTCCCATAATTTTCCAAGTTAATGGGGTTGCAAATGCATTTTTCCTGGAAACAATTTACATGAAAAGGAGTGCTAAATTTTCACTAGGTTCCAGTAGATTTCCAGAAGTGGTTTTTACATCGTATGAAGGATCACATAAAATGAGAAAATTAACAGACAAGGATATGTTGGAGAGATGGATAAGGTGCTGTCTGAATGCAGCCCAAAAGAAATGCATCACATTTAGAGCTTCTATATTTCCTGTAATTCAGCATTTTAGTGTGAATTTCTTCTCGCAATGACATTTTCTATGCATTTTGGCTTAATATACAATTTTTTTTTGCAAAGCTACTTCCCCTAATGCAATGCCTTTTTGGGGTACGTTATTTTCCCTAATGTGTGCATGGATATGCACATTTGATCTTAGCACCTGCATTTTCGTACACATTACTTGATTGGAGATCTGCACTGCAAAATTTGGAGAAGCACAATTTTTCAAAGGACACCTGGGCTACGGCTTGTATCTTGTTTTGGAAAGTGGTGAGTTTACCTTTATATGCATACTGGATTGAATTTCTCTTCTATCTCTACAAACTGGTACCATCAAGTGTTCACAGAGTACCACTGCTAAATAACCTTATAAAACTGCACATAGAAAATGTTCAGAATATTTGAAAACACAGCCAAAGGAAGATTCCATTCTCTAAGCCCAAGTTAAGGTGGTTTCATAAGATGATGCTGAGAAGCTCTGGATAACATTGATTTTGGAAGTCATCTATCTTTCATACTGACAGTAGCTTTTCTATGATGTGTATGACTTACTTTCTGTATATAATGAGACCATACTGCATCCTAGGGAAATCTTTCGATGGGAAGAAAAGCATGTGAAAGAGAAAGGAGAAACTCATTTATCAACAAAGTTGCCACGCTCCTAAACCCTAATTAGAATTAATCTTCATTTCAGACTGACTTTCAAGTTCAAGAATCTCTCTTCTCCTTCAACCTGATGAAGAAAAATCTATTTGATGTAGTTTCAAATTAAATGTTTAGCCCATCCTTCTAGCTTATTTTGGTGTCATTTTAAATTTTGGGAAGAAAGCAATTTCTTGGCATCAGACCAGTTCCTACCTGCTTTGCAATAAATAAGTAAAATAAAAGTCAGTAGCATCACTCATTTGGAGAGGAGAGAGAGAGAGCACTGGAAGAGGTTGATGAGGAAATGGCAACTTGATTCGTCCACAAGAGACCTGCAAAAATCCTGCATCCTAAAGAAAATACAGAAGGTTGTATCCAAGGCTGTCGCAATGCTCATGGAGCAGACTTCTGCATTGAGCAATGAAACTTCCCCCAGCTCCTCTTCTTTCCACTGTAGGCTCCTGTGTACCATCTAGAAGACTTGGCAAGTTCCTCTAGAGGAAGTGGAATCTTGCTGTGCAATTGCAGCCTTGTATACAAACTGTAATCTTCCTCATATAGTCACTGCACCACTGTCTAGAATCTGATCGTTATGGTTAGTAAACAGAATAGCACTGTGGGGAGGGGACCTGTCCCCGTCCCCCCAACCATTCTATATCAATTAGTGAGAAAAGAAATTGCATCAGAAAATTGTCAAATGTCATGGACTGGTTGGGTGCAGAGGAACGGGAGGAGGAACCAGATGGGGAACCACCAAGGGAAGAAGGCTTAGAGCCCAGGGTGTGGTGGTGGGACAATGATGAGTGGTCACAGGGAGAAGAGGGAGAAGACTGGGAAAAGGCGGTGTCGGAAGCCGAAGAGGACTTAGTGAGCTGGGACAGAGTCTGTGGCAGAGATCAGTTCAGAATCAGAGGCGGAAGCGGAAGCAGGAAAGGAAGGAGATCAAGAGGCAGAGATGAGTCAGGTTGGTGTCTCCCCCTCCTGCTGTGACAAGCTCCCTTCCCCCCTTGTCTTTCAGGACCAGAAGAGGCATGAAAAGGGTGGAGGAGAGATTGGCAACGCCAGGTCTGATTGCTGGGAAGAAAGCCTTGTGAGAAGGGGACTTAGGCAGCTGGGGGCAGGTCAGTCTCAGCAACTGCTTCATGGGGGTAAGACCTACTGGACATTAGTTGCTGTGCTCATTAGGCCTGACACTCTTGTGCACACCATGTTTTTGCTAATAAAGGGTTAACTCCAACTTGCACAATGTGATTTACTGCTGGCTCGCTCCTGACATCAAAGGGTAGAGAAAATTCCAGTAAAATTCTCGTGGGTGTGAGAATATTTTGTCACTGTTACTTTACTTCAGAGTTGGCTGATGGGTATTCATGAATGCCTTTTATTTCATTCTTCAAATAATATCACCAGTATGCACTATGCTGGCGATTCCCAAGTGATCTGGGCTTCGATTATAACCCAAATCATTAAGGGCAAGTGTGCTGCAGAATGCTAGAGAAACGTTGGTTGGATATGAAAAATATACAACCGTCACCCACCCTATAACGATAAGGCAAGCTCAAAACTCTGCATTCACTGAAACTCTGAAGAAATTCTTTTAAAAAAGCTCTGAGAATAAAACAGAAAAAATGGTAGCCTCTTTCACAGGGGAGGAAAACGTTTCAGAAACTGGAGGGCAGATTTGGCTCAGCATTAAAACATAATATTCAGGTGGCAATCAAGATGTCATTTGCATTCTCTTCACCTGAGCCGGCCCATTTCATATCTGTTTACTTAGAACTGAACTGCCTAGAGCAACAAAGAACTTTGCAGAAGAAGAGGAAGGCTGCTTTTGTATATGGGTCTGTTTGTTCTTTAAAACCATTTCTGAGGCCGAATACTGAGCACATTTAATTGGAAGTAAATGCTATTGAAATCTGTATGTCTCATTTCCAAGTAAATACACCACTGAAATGTTAGGATTGTGTATCATGGCCAAATAAAACAAGGCTAATGTATAAACATGATGATTTAACACCTGGAATCCAGTAATCATGCAAAAATGCCACATTCCGCTATAATCGTATTCACGTTGGGCAGGATCCAGGCGATCAGTTAATTGGGCCCCATGGAAGTCTATGTGAAGAATTAGCAATGTCTTCCACTGCACTGATTTCAGTGGGAACTAAGTTGCAACTAACTTAATCAGGGTCTGACTCATTATAAAGATTAAAATATTTACTTTTGTATGGTACGTTCAGATGGAAACTGTGTTTTCCTCGCCCTTCTCCTTCCTTTCCTGAAATGAAATTGTCATTGCTGAGGGACAGAGTGAAAAGAGAAGATAACACTTGTTTTGAGGGGTACTATAGAAAATAGAAGTAGGAGTTAAGATATTTGGGGGAGTCGTAGAAAGATATGTGTGGCGCAAACAAAAATACTGATCTTAGTGTGGAATAACCAGCCTCATAAGTCTAATTAATGCACAAAGGCATTAATAACATGTAGTGTAAGCTGTCCTGTCAGGACTCTTGGCTCCAGGGTTCTGCTTATGGTTTAATTTTGGGTTAATAGTTTACCCAGTCAAGCAGCACAATATTTGCACAAGCACTACTGCATGCACAAGGCCATCCCCATTCATATCTATGGAAGAGGGAACAAAGCTGCTACACACGGTGGGATTTCTTTCTACTTTAAAATCTGTGGATTTGTGGGAGCTCTGTGTGGGATTGGCTCTTTTGCAGAGCTCTAGATCACGGCAATGATTCTATATGGAATCTAAGGCAAGTGGTTGCATAAGAAAATTAGGTTCTGTGTTACAGAGTGAGATTAGGTCTTGATTCACAAAAAGGCATAAAAGCTATGTTTTAATATGCATAACACAAGCAGTATACTGTGGATTAAAATTCCTGTGGTGGGTTTTTTTTTTAAAAAAAATGCAAAACTGCACTATACAACTTGCAATATGTCTTGAAATAACCCAGTTTTCTGGATTTTATGATAACTTTTTTAAAAAAGTTAAACTTGAAAGGGTAAATCCATAAAATCGGGTAGAACTGGGAAGTTTTTTTCGATAAGTGGGTGCCAAGAGGTCTGAAGGAAGACAATTCTGCTTAGAAGAAATCTAGCTGTAGAACAGATCTTAGTTTGGATCCAACTACTTTTAGAAGCCCAGTGTCATGTACGGGAGATTGTTTCAAAATGTCTAACTTGGGGATGATGAATTCGTGGCCCTCCAGATATTGCTGGACTACAACCCCCATCGCCCATAGCAAATGATTGGGTATGGTAGGAGTTGTAGTTCAATATCTGGAGGGTCAGAGGTCCCCAATTCCTGCTCTAGCATCTCCAATCACAGACTGCACAAAAGATGGTAACTTTACTTCTTTCATGGTCCTTCTTATTCCAGAATGAAAGAAAATCTTAGTTCAGAATGCACCGGGCACTGAAATTTTATAATGAAAGATTATTTATACCCACTTACTCAAAAAAAATTAGTCATTGCCATTTTTATATAAGCCAGTCATCATCATTTCCCGTTGATCCAGCTACAACAAAAGCACAGTTTGATCGTTAAAATGAAGAGACAAACAGAAAAGACATGATTCATTCCTCCCGTGTTAATATTTGCTTTGAGAAGTCCTGCACTTGCACTTTCAAAAATCTTATTTTTTTGTCCCTGAATGAAATATTAATGCCATGAAAACGATGTTTAACAAAATCAGCTATAGTTCATCTTCCTTCTACCTAAAATCTTAGAGCTTTAACTACTCTGTTTGGTGCCTATTAGGATTAAAAGTGGTATGTCCCCTCCCCCTCTCTTTGGTCTTGCCCTATAAAATTTGATCTTGAGTTTGTATAGGGAAGACATACTATGCCAAAAAAAGCAAGTCATCAACTTTCAAACATAATCCCAGCATGATTTATGGGTTTTGACCCCTATTTGGCTTTTCATCGCTCTTAAGTATTCATAGTTAAAGGACAAAAACCTTAATTCCTACTGAAAGACTTTAAAGCTCATATCCAGGTTTCTGGCTGGGTTGTTACAGCTCAGGAGAGAAACTTTTTTTATAGCTTTCAGTGGATAAATGGGAAGCCAGGGAAGAGATAACAAGGGACGAACTTCTTGTTATTCTGTTATAAATGTGGAGCTGAGAGTTTGACTCGAATCCAATGTGGTCGATGAAGAGGAAATCGACAATGGTGTTTTGCTACCTAAAGCTATCATAATCTCTTTCTGGGTTTGATCCAGATGCACCTCACTCCTAAAGTAGTTACATAACAAACCATGACACCAACAGCAGTTGCATCCTGTGATGTGACAGCGGCTGCAGTTGGCATGTTTTGTGTTCAGTTCTGGGACTCAGCTGCAAATATAACATTTTAAGTGCGTTTTAAGTGCATTATACAAATCTAACAGTAGAAGGTGATGGTGAGCTTATGATAAATTCAATATATGTTTTTAAAACTTTATTTTAAAAAGCATTTTCACAGCGTTTTTTATGTGTTTGGATTCCGCCTTGGTTGCTGGACCTCAGGAAGGAAGGATATCAGTGAGCTATGTTTCAAGAAGTGGCAAAAAGATATATCTAAATTTGTCTGGCAGGGCAAGAAGCCCAGAATTAAATTTAAGATATTAACGGATTCAAAGGAAAGAGGGGGGTTTGCCCTGCCAGATTTTAAACTCTACTATGAAGCGGCAGCTTTCTGCTGGCTGAAAGAATGGCTGCTTCTTGAAAACACAGACATTTTGGATTTGGAAGGTTTTAATAACATTTTTGGGTGGCATGCATATTTGTGGTATGACAAGGTTAAAGCACACAAAAGTTTCAAAAACCATATTGTCAGAAAGGCACTATTAAATGTTTGGATCAGATATAAAGATTTGCTGGAAAATAAAACTCCAAGGTGGCTGTCGCCAATGGAAGCTAAGGCAGTTAAAAAGTTAAATATGGAGTCGAAGTGGCCAAGATACTGGGAAATTTTGGAAAAGGAAGGGGACAAACAGAGATTGCAGAGTTTTGAGAATTTAAAAGGGAAGGTGAGAGATTGGTTGCACTATCATCAAATAAATGAAGCGTTTAAATTGGACAGTAAAATTGGCTTCCAGGTGGAAAAATCAAAATTGGAAACAGAATTGTTAGAACCCAGTACTAAGAATTTGTCAAAAATGTACAATTTGCTGCTGAAATGGAATACACAAGATGAAACGGTTAAATCAGCTATGATTAAATGGGCTCAGGACATTGGTCATAATATTTTGTTTGCTGATTGGGAAAAGTTGTGGACCACCGGGATAAAATTTACGGCATGTAACGCCTTAAGAGAAAATATTATGAAAATGATATATAGGTGGTACATAACCCCAGTCAAGCTTGCAAAGATTTACCACTTGCCTGATAATAAATGTTGGAAATGTAAAGAAAAGGAAGGTACATTTTTTCACCTTTGGTGGACGTGCCCGAAGATTAAGGCATTCTGGGAAATGATCTATAATGAACTTAAAAAGGTATTTAAATATACTTTCCCTAAGAAACCAGAGGCCTTTCTCTTGGGTATTGTCGGACAGGGGGTGTTAAAGATGGATATAACTTTCTTTTTGTACGCCACAACAGCAGCTAGAATACTTATTGCGAAGTACTGGAAGACGCAAGAATTACCCACACTGGAAGAATGGCAGACGAAGGTGATAGACTACATGGGTTTGGCAGAAATGACGAGCAGAATCCGAAACCAGGGAAGAGAAGCAGCGCAAGAAGAATGGAAAAAGTTTAAGGACTACCTAAAGAAATATTATAAAATTAATGAAAGTTAGAATGATGTTGGACTGGAAAGTAAATGGTTACTATTAGCAATGGTTAAGACAAGGAGAATAAGGAAGATTAGATTAAATTTAAATTAAAATAAGGGAAGATTTGCTGAGTAATTGATAAGAATTTGGAATACAGAAAAGGGAGGCATGAGGAAGTCGGGGAAGAAAGGTATAAGAAATTAAGATATGAAATGGTACATGTTTTTTGTTTTGTTTTTGTTTTTTGTCTGTTTATGTATTTGTTATATGTTTGTTGTCGTTATAAAAACCTTTAATAAAAAATTATTTTTTTAAAAAAAAGGATATCAGTGAGCTGGGAAAGATAACCAAAAAGGTATCGATTGAAGGTGAGTGAGCAGCAGTTTGATAGATGCGTGATAGGGAGAAAGTGGATAGATGATAGATGATAGATAGATAGATAGATGATAGATAGATAGATAGATAGATGATAGATAGATAGATAGATAGATAGATGATAGATGATAGATGATAGATGATAGATGATAGATGATAGATGATAGATGATAGATGATAGATGATAGATGATAGATAGACAGATATAGATAGATAGATAGATAGATAGATAGATAGATAGAGATAGATAGATAGATAGATAGATAGATAGATGATAGATAGATATAGATAGATGATAGATAGATAGATGTTCTTCTTCCTCTCCTGCAATACTAGAATTTAGGGTCATTTGATGAACTTGAGTGACGGACAGACTCAGGACAGCCAGAAACAAGTATTTCATCACATGATGAAGTGATGACCACCAGCTTGGACATCTTTGGAAGGGGATAAGGATTCTCCTCTATTAATTTGTCTGTTTCCAGATATGATGGCCTCATTACCTCCTGCACCAAAGGCAGTGTACTTTTGAATACGAGTTGCTAGGGATTACAATCAAGAGAATGCCATTGCAGTCCTGCTTTGCTTGCAGGGTTCCTTCAGGCAATTCAAGTTTGAGCCCTATTTTCCTAGCCCAGGTGGGCAGTTTTTCCTGGAAAATTCACTGCCCTGCTAAATGCCGACCAGCAGCCATTGTGTGCCTGAATGGTTTCAGGGTTAATAAGTGCTTTAATTGAAAGCCCCCAAGATTTGGGGGCATGTGATTTCATATAGATGTGCAAATAATCTTGCTGGTTTTCCCCCCTAGCAAAACAGAATGTGCTATATCAGGGGTAGGCAACCTAGGGCCCGTGGGCTGGATGCGGCCCAATCGCCTTCTCAATCCGGCCCGCGGACAGTCCGTGTTTTTACATAAGTAGAATGTGTGCTCTTATTTAAAATGCGTCTCTGTGTTATTTGTGGGGCCTGCCTGGTGGTTTTTTTTACATGAGTAGAATGTGTGCTTTTATTTAAAATGCATCTCTGGGTTATTTGTGGGGCATAGGAATTCGTTCATTTATTTTTTTTTCAAAATATAGTCCGGCCCCCCACAAGGTCTGAGGGACAGTGGACTGGCCCCCTGCTGAAAAAGTTTGCTGACCCCTGTGCTATATGCATGTCCGCAGGGATGTCTGCTTATGGTCTTTGGGTCTATTCATGGGCCTTTATTATTTTTGCTGTTGAAGTGTTACCAAAAGAAGAAATTTGTTTATGTCCCCCCCCCCCCCCGCTGCCCATCTTTTCATTCTACCGTTTTGCAAATGTCTGTCTAATTGGCCCCAGCTGTGCAGTGGGGCAAAACCTCCTGAGAAATGGGACTTGCGATCATTTCCCCTTTCCAAAGCACCACTTAAATGGCTCCTGTGAAAACTCCATCTGTAATACCTTTAGAGTTTAATGGCATGGGACTAGATTTATCATGCTGAGCTGTCTCCTGGAGGCATTGAGAACAATCTCCTATCAAGAAATGTCGACGAGAATGCCATTACCCGCAACTTCTCTGAAACATAAACGAAATGCACAGGATTAGTGATGAACTTAAGAAAGAACAACAGCACTAGGGGCTTTATAGTCTTCTTTGCCAATGATTTAAAATAAAAAAAAATCCAAAACAAGTATTCTCTGCTTCAGCTGTTGGGGCCAGTGGAATTATATACATCCATCTGCAGTACTTCTGAAGTACTTCATTACGGGCTATTTTTTTGTCAACATTTCCTTGGCAATTTTCAGTACTTTTTTATGAGCCAATATCTCCATTATACTCTTTGGGGAAAATCTCCAGGTTGCATAAATTTGATGATGTCATCCCTAAATATGACTTCTTTTCCTCCGACTTCTTAAAAGATTTGCGTAAAATCTTCCTGAGGTCACATTGTTGGAGATGGTTTCCAAAAGAACCATATCCTTTTTCTGATCTGCTCCTAATATAAGGCTGCCCTTTTGAAACACTTGCCAATCTTTGCTCCCGTGTTGCTGGACAGCTGCACGAAGCTCAGCGCTTGCAGACTGTAAGGGCATGTAACAACCGCAAGCACATCTTCTTCTAGTCACTAAGTTTGCAGAAGGTGGAATTTTTTAAAAAATCAAATACAAATATTAAATAAAAAATTTTTTATTAAAGTTTTCTTTGTTTACAAAGGTATGTGCAACGTCTCTTTTTTCAAGTTACATTTTCCATATGTCAGTTTCATTTGTTGAGACATTAGGGTTACATTAGGAAGAAAAAAGGGGGGAAGGGGTGGAGGGGGCCATGGTGGGTGGGGGTGGGGTCGGGAGGCGATATTTCTATTTTGCTTAATGTATGTGTGGGTTTTTGTGTCAGCGTCATTTGTGCAGGTTCTCTTTGCTATTCGCTTGTGTTCCTTTGGTGGTGAGAGAGATTGGGGTTTGCCTTGGGTGCAGTTGCTTGTTTGTGGTTGGCTGTGGTGAACTTTGTTTTTGTGTGTGAGTGGGGTGGGTGGGTGTTTTTGAATCAGGTTAGCCATATTGATTCATATGCTGTTGGTGGATTCTTGTCGTTGTCTTGTTGGGCTGTGTATGTGATAAAGGGGAGCCATACTGGGGTGAAGGTGTCTTCTTCTATTTGTTCCCGTGTCAGTTTCAGTTTATCGGTTATTTTTTCTAGTAGGGCTTTTCCCCATACTATTTGGTACCATTGGTCCATGCTTACTCCTGACAGGTCTCTCCAGTGTCTGGCTATGATGTTTCTGGTTGCTGAGAGTAGGTGGGTTATGAGTTCTTTGTGATGTGAGTGGGCATTGTTGTCTTGGAATATGTTTAATAGGGCCAGTTCTGGGGTGAATACTTGCTTAGTTATTTTACGTATTTCTTGTATGGCTGTTGTCCAGAATAGTTGGATTTTGGGGCATTCCCACCACATGTGGAGGTATGTGCCTGTGGAGGTGCACCCTCTCCAGCATTTTGGTGAGGTTCCTTGGCGTATTAGCGCTAGTTCCTTGGTGTTAGGTACCACCTGTAGGTGAGTTTCAGAGTGAGTTGAAGCTTTGAGTTTGCTAATGCAAACCTCGTTATAAAGTAGATTGTATATGTTAAAGTAGCACTACCTTCTGCGTGCTTCAGTACTCAGTACGTTAAATTGTAGTTGTTTACCCACTCGTTAAGGCTCAGTGCTGCATGAATTCACACCCTCATTAGGGTTATAGTTTTCATACACACATTGTAAAATTGCTTATTTTGAATTGGAAACTCAAAGGCAGCAAACCTGACAGCAGTGGTGGTGTAGTGGTTAGAGTGCTGCCCCAGGACCTGGGAGACCAGTATTCAGGAAAAAGGTAAAGGGCCCCTGAACAGTTAAGTCCAGTCAAAGGCGACTACAGGGTTGCGGCGCTCATCTTGCTTTCAGGCCAAGGAAGCTGGTGTTTGTCCACAAGCAGTTTTCTGGGTCATGTGACCAGCATGACTAAACCGCTTCTGGCACAACAGGACACTGTGACGGAAACCAGAGCGCACGGAAACGCTGTTTACCTTCCCACTGCAGTGGTACCTATTTACTTGCACTGGCGTGCTTTTGAACTGCTAGGTTGGCAGGAGCTGGGACAAAGCAATGGGAGCTCACCCCATCGCGGGGATTTGAACTGCCGACCTTCTGATCGGCAAGCCCAAGAGGCTCAGTGGTTTAGACCACAGTGCCACCCACATCAAATGCCCACTTGGCCATGAAGCTCACTGGTTGGCCACTCAGCCTAACCTATCTCACAGGCTTGTTGTGGGGATTAAATGTGAGGAGATGGAGAACCATGCACGCTACCCTGAGCTCCTTAGAGGTAAAAAAATCGGGATATAAATGCAGTAGACAAAATGAATACTTCAAAACTTCACAGACTAGGCATATGCAATTATCAATATTTGCATTTGCTTCTGAACAACTCATATATTGGGGCAACACTGCAACAAGGTCTCAATTGACAGCCGCTTCTTGTTGACTTTGGGGTTCCATCGTGCTCCTGAATCACTTTGCCAGTGTTTTGAGACACAGAGCTACCATCTGCAGCTGGAAAAAATGAGAAAGTACACACACACAAGCTCCAGTCTGTGCAACACAGCACACACTGAGCACTGGATTAAGGCAATTGTCCATAGAATACCACCAACATGGTCTGTTTTCCTCTAACACTGATGTCCACTTACTTCTAAGAAATAAGATTACGATGTTGTTTTTAATAAACACATAAGGTCTTTATCTAATTTGTATGCTTTTCGTACATGCTCCAGCTGTTTTCATAAAGTCCGATCTAACAGGCACTGTGGAGCAGCATATTGCTTTTGTGATCTATTTGAAAATGTACTTCATTCCAACAATTCTACAGAGTCCATGTTTTGTTGTATTTCAGAAGGAAAGCCCTCCCCCTCCCCAAACCTAACTGTCCTCTCTCAAAGGTTTAGAGATTTTTTTACCATGGCCTCTGAAAGTCTATGCATATTACTTCCAGGAAATAATTCCCATGATTTTTCTTTTCTTTTTAACAGAATAGATGGTTTCAAATGATACAAAATGCATATGCCATTTCTAACATCATTACCCGTCTTCATAGATGATAATCACTTTTACATATGTTGAATAGTGTGGGACCAGGCAGAATTATTTTTTGCTACTTATAGAAGGATGGAAATATGGAGCTGTTTTGCAGGCTTTCTCAACATGGAGGGAAATGCATTTAGCCAAGCTGAGCTGGTCAAGTTTGAAGCAGTAAATATTTGCAGTCTGGAGATGCACTGACCTGTTGGAGTTAAATATTTAGATGGGGATGAATTGCTACTTTGGCCATAGAGCTGGAAGATGAAACAAAAGCACCTACTTCGACCTGTAGCTACCAGTCCTCCACAGGTCCACCCACACAATGCAGACTGAGCATGCTCAGAGATTTACACAGCAGATAACTAGAAAGTTTCAGTTTTAGTGCCATAGCTTGGCTATCATTTTTCCTTCTCTAGCCTCAAAATTTGGTAAGTTTGTCAGAGTGTGGGAAATGGGGAGAGAAGGGAAACTGGCTCATGGTAGAGATGGAGGAAAAATGGGACTCAGTTCACATTTAAAGGAAATCTACCTTATTCACACTTTCCTAAACAATCCACAAACTGAAACACAGCCAGCCTTCTAAATCTGTAAACCTCTGAATTTTGCAGCGCAGCTCTTCAGCCAAGAAAAGCACACAGAAATGCATATACAGTACTGGGTTAAGGTATGCATAACATTTTGTATGTTAGTGAAAATAATGTACAAAAATGCACTATATCGGGGGGAAATGCTTTAAGGTGTATATATTAGGGAGAATTGCATACAAAACATGTGGATGTCAGGAGAAATTCTCACAAAAATGCTGATGAATTTTCAGGAAGCTTTGTTTGTTTGTTTGAAAAAACACAAATAGAAATGTGGAGAACCAAACTTAAGATTGGAAAAATGAGAAAATGAGTGAAACTGAAATGGACAGATTCATCCAACCTCAGCTGGTGGTGACTGGAGTTTTGAAAACCTCTTGGAAGAAGCCCAGTCTTTGCTGCAAGAATTCCCAAGAAAAGCTTGGAAAAGTCCAGTCCTTTCCAGTTGAAGACAGGTGAGTTTTGCCCCATCACTAATTCTTGGACTCCAGGTTGAGATCCAAAACCCTGATTAGATTCACAAAAAGAGCTGCGTAGAAGCTCAGAACACCACTGAGCTGAAATGGTCCTGCAAAATGAATCGACCTTTTAAAAGCAATTCTACATACCCCTTGACAAGATGACAAGAATCTATTCACAATAGGGCAAGTATCACTTGCCAAAAGTGCATCCCATGGAGTGCAGTGCAAACGAGTGGCATACACACTGCAATGTGCATCTGAGCATGGACATGAGAATTTGGGTGCATACCCTGATGCAAGAAAAAGTTGACTTAGTTGCCTAAGGACTGAGAAGGTCTACCCTACCACCGCAACCACCCAGAAGCAAAATAATGGAAGGCAGAGTATTGTAGACACTTTTGCACTTCCCACTTCTCCTGAAACAGCAACTTTTGTACTTGGAAATTGTCTATACACACAAGTCACTCCACTGAATTCAATGGGGCGTTCTCCCAAGTAAGTCTGCATAGTAGGGGTAGCCAACATTGCTTCATCTGAATGTTGTTGCACTCCAACTTCCAGTAGCTCCGTCCAGCACAGCCACTGTTCAGGGATGATGGTAGTTGTGGTCCAGCAACTTTGGGAAGCTATCCTTCCTGTATAGAATTGCAGCCTTACCCTGCAACCTTATGGGCCATAGGGTAGGATGTATCTCATAAGTCTGACCTCAGTAGTTCCCTCCCTGCCATTGCAGAGATCTCTATAGCCCCAACCTAACAGCCATTGGCATTTTAAATCTGTTTGAGGCAAAAAGAGGGTGGATCAATGGATGGGGTGCCAGAGGTAGCTCATGGTAGGAAGGAAAGGTGTGGATCTGAAGGATTCAGACTTTCTTGTACCCCAGCACATACCCAAGCCATGGAGGAAACTATGGTAGCCCTGGAGCTGGTACAGCAAATGGCTACCTGCCATGATGGCCATTTTCCACCTCTGCTGTTACACACACTATACCTCTGCATGCTAGTTTCCTTGAATCATGTGTAGGGAGAGTGCTGCTGTGCTCAGGCCCTGCTTTCAGGCTCCCCAGAGGCATCTGTCTGACCACTATGAGAGCAGGATGTTGGACTAAATGGGTCACCGGCTACCAGGCTATTTGTATTTTTAAATTATCCCTCCCATCATTCTGAATTGGAGAGGAAATGGCAAAGGAAAAAAAGGAGTAGCTGCCTTCAATTCTCCGCTGTTGGCCATAGCTGGATATAATGGTTCACACAGAGACACCCATACAGAGAGCCTTTAAGCTTGCAGCCTAAATGTCTATAATCCTAGACTTTACAGAGTTAGTTACATATATACAGAGCCTGGAATTTTATATACAGGGCAGGAATAGGAGAAGCGCTGAGGAACACGCAAGATTATTCATATCCTCGGTAATAAGCTTGAACTGTGCTTCTTTCATCTTTCCTCCACAGGCTCTTCAACAGAAGGAATTTAACATCTGAAAATAGAAGCAGATTAATATAATTTATATCATCTTTTCTTTCCTAAAAGCAATAAGCTATGTCTGAGGTCTAAAGTTCATTAACCATTCTGCGCTGTGCCGCTATTTTATTGAGTTGATGGCAGAAATCTCATTTCATTTTCTTTCGCTGCCTTCCTTTTTATCAGATGGCATTTTCCAGGCAGCTTGCAACGTTCTCGCATGAAGTTTCCTCTCTGACCTCCAGTGGGCTGGCTTTGTGAACAGGATAATGGGGAGATAATTTCTGTTTGCAGAATAAATTACAGTTGCGTTTTTATCTGCTTTCGAATGATAGCGACTGACAAATTCCTGGATGATCTTGATTCAGATTAAGTCTCTTGAAAGACCTTCAGCAGAACCTCCTGGCAATGGGTGGAAAGCCTGTGTTGGTGTTCTTGTTTCAGATTAGGCCTCCCCCCTATCTGCAAGTGCACCTTAAAACATATTTTTGTTGATGCAGCAAAATCTTAACATAAGTAAATAGTTCCTCGGTTATCTTAAGCTTCCTGCAATGATCTTGAAAGACTCTTAACATCTGATTCCAAGGACTCCTTGATGTTCACTAAGCAGGGCCAACTGAAAAGGGTGGCAAGGTTGGGCATACACCCGCCACCCTAACAATGCCACCGATTCTAGTTTGTATAGAACAGAGTGTTCCAGAAGATGAGAATTCTTAGATTGTATGATCTACCTCTTGTAGGCTGTTGTGGAGAGGGGGAGTTCACTGATTGTCTCATGTCGTTGGGGCCTCAAATCCCGCAGAACTGTCATCCAAACTTAAAAAGCAAGGGAATATTGATTAGCTATGTTCTGTCTCTACTGCTTGTCTCTGAATGCCACCAGGTGCTGAGGACCACAAGCAGGAACTATTTCACTCAGGTCCTGTTTGCAAACTTTCCACAGGCATATGGTTGGCCACCATGAGAATGCTGGACTAGGTTTTTGCCTAGTCTTATGGCTCAGAAAAAAAACTTTCTAAAATTCAAACTTAGGCAATGCCTTTACTAGGTATTGTCAGGCTTGGGGGACTCTGCTTCCTCCCCGCTTTGGCCGTAGAGAAGCAGGGCAAAGCCAAAAGAGTTGCTTACCATTTAAAGAGTCTTTAATGATCACAGCAAAAGAACAAAGCAGCCATTCTCGGAATGACGGTGTTCCCAATTAAGGTTTCCACCCACTTCCTCCCTAGTCACTTCCGCATCTAGCAACCTGATCTCGCAACCACTGTGCTTTTTGTGCAGCCACCTTATCTGCTCTATGTGACCTTGGACGGATAGGTTGGACACTTTCCAGTGAGAGAGAGTCTGTTAGCTTTCTCTTCTCCAGTTCTCCTTCACTTTGCTGTTCACTCCCCAGTTCATCCCAACTTTTGTCTCCAGAACTGTGCCCCTCTGCAAACCACTGTTCCAAATCTATACTGCTCCACTGCTCCTGGGCAGCTTCAGGATCCTGGTCAGGAGCAGGGGGAGGGGGAGGCTCCCACCATTCCTCATCAGAACAGTACTCCTCAGCCTGATCTCTGACAGGTATTGTCACAAAACAGCGAGCAAGTTCTCCAGAACGCCTTATCAGACTGGAAGGCAGGGGGATGTGACTTAAGGTGGCATGTCTATATTTAGTCACATTCCTAAAATGGAGATACCAAATGGGTGGAGTTAGGCTTTGCTGGGTGCTATGAGGTTTCAGATTGCACCTTGTGCTGCTGGGTCAGAGAAACACATAACTGATCCCCCTTTTTCTAATCCAGCAATTATCAGGATCTGTCTCAAGCCTAACTCTGCTTTTGTCATATATATATTTTCCACTCTTACAGTCATGTGTAGTTGTCTTTCAGTAGTCCTTACTTAATTTGACACTGTGGATACTGTCCATTCAGAAGCATAGACTAAGACGATTTACTTGACTCTGTGATTTAGAATCAAGGTTAATACCATCGCTTTGTGAAGTATGTTAACATTAATTCCAGGCTGTACTTTTGGAAGTTTCTAGTAGACATGTGCCAATCAAAACAAATTGGGGTGATGCCACTCCCTACGTGTATAGCTTTCTCCTGAAATTTATGCAAAGAAGGAGATAATGTCTGGACCAAGGTCAGAAAAAAATCTAAATCTCACCAGGAGAAGCTGTGTGCAGGCAGCTGAGGAAATAATTATGTATGAATTTTGTTTTAAAAAAGCATGGCTGAGGTCAATAACTATTCCAGTTCTTTAACCCTGGAGAATTATAGCAGTTCCAGATAATTCTGGAAACTCATTAAGAGCCTAAAGGATTTTTCTCTCTCAGCTGAATTTCTGTACAGAAATTATACACCAACAAAGTGAAATGCGGTAAAACTTGCCACAGCCCACCAATTACATATTCTCGGTTAGAAGACTTTGTAATCTAGTGCAGGAGGTGAAAGTACTCTTAGCATAGGCCTGAATTCATGTGTTGTCCGGGGATTTAAAGATATGTGTGGGTCAAAAAATACCGCGTAATAAATTGCACAATTGCCCTAATCATATATAACAATCTTCCAAGCTGCTGCACAGATACAGAGGCTAACACAGGGATTAGGAAACATCTGGTCCTCTTTCTCATGCAGCAAATTTCATCATCAATACTCCCCAGCCTTTCCTTCCACATCAGAGGCAAGTTCTGGTCTTGTGGTGAAGGGGGGAACGTTGAAATGAGCAGTGACTTCTTGCACACTCGTACAAGGGCAGCTGGAGCAGCTCACAGTTTTTGCATAAACTAGGGGTGAGGAAACTGTTTTGGCCCAAAGGATGTCAGGAGATAGGAAGCTACCTTATACTGAGTTGGTCCATCCATTCAGTATAATTCGTCACAGCCTGTGGTGTGACTATGGAAGAATACTGGAGAGGAGGGAAAGGTGCTGAAACAGGCAAAGCCCTTCTGGTTCCTATGAGATGGAGAATGCTCAGTCCAGTCCAGCTTCTGTATGTGGAATGGGAGAAGGGAACAATCTTGTCCTCTACTTCAGGCAGCAAAATGCTTTGGGCTAGCTAGTTAAGCAAGTAAGGAATAAAACATGCCAGGCTTATCTTCTCTTTCCCCTCCTCCCAATTTGTGTACCTGCGTTTTCCAACAAACTAATGAATTCACTTCCTTCTTTCATCCCACCAAGCTTTGATCTGAAAGCATGAAAGAAAAGCACCACTTCTACACAGACACCCACCCACACACCCCTTTTCTTTTCTTTTCTTTTCTTTACTTTACTTTTTAGCAGTCACTTGAAAATGTCAAATTGCCCTGGTGTGCCCAAAATGCATTGTTATTACTACTGCAGTTATTGTTATTATTGCCCCTGTTAAAATAACCAGTTAAACATCCTAAAGATGTGTGAATGCACTTAGGAAAGTGCCTAAGTCTAGCATTTGACAACAGCGTGTCATTACAGTAACTTAGACAGATGCTGCCTGCGGTTTCGGCACAGCAGCAATCAGGTTTTGAT
The DNA here is from genome assembly GCF_964270895.1 of Podarcis filfolensis. Classification (NCBI taxonomy): domain Eukaryota; kingdom Metazoa; phylum Chordata; class Lepidosauria; order Squamata; family Lacertidae; genus Podarcis; species Podarcis filfolensis. Next base: position 19,200,489 of record NC_139614.1, read on the forward strand.
GCTATTAACTTATTTGAAAGCATTAGAGAAAAAGGCATTTCTCTTGCTGAAAAATGAGTACATGCTATTAGCCTGGAAACGTATAATAACATGATATAAAGCAGAGCATCTGCAGTAAATTAAAGAGGCTTCAGTGTGGCAAGTCCACAAGCTCCAGTTTCCAGAACCAAAGCCCCACGCCCTACCTTCATTTCTGGCAAATGTCCTACTCTTGTCATCTCAGGTCATCAGGGCTTGGGGCAGCTGCTCTACGCTTCCTTTGTGGGGGGAAGATGTGGCTATGAAAGTGGTGGGCATTGAAGCATCCATGAGTGTTTAGTGCACACTTGCTTGCACAAAAGTTTGGTTCTCCTGTCTGTGCGGTTGCCTGGAGTGCAGTTAAAGGATGAAGCCTAGTTGAGTCAACAGTTAATCCCTAAAGCAGACTTTTAATCAAGACCCCAACCACAGAATCTACCTCAGATTCTGAAGCTCCAGAACAGCAGCATATCTTAATTTAGGTGTTTCAGCATAACAGGAGACTGAAGCACATGATTAAATATGTGGAATTACAATGGAGACTTCAATGCATGTTCTAAACCAAGGTAGGAAATGTGCTGCCCTTCATGTGCCTGGCCACATCTCCCATCTGATCCAGTCAGCTGCGGGTGGTGCTGTGGTCTAAACCACTGAGCCTCTTGGGCTTGCCAATTGGAAGGTTGGTGGTTCAAATCCATGCAACGGGGTGAGCTGCCGTTGCTCTTTCCCAGCTTCTGCCAACTTAGCAGTTTGAAAGCACGCCAGTGCAAGCAGATAAACAGGTACCGCTGCAGCAGGAAGGTAAGTGGTGTTTCCATGCGCTCTGAGCTTACGTCATGTTGCGCCAGAAGCGGTTTAGTCATGCTGGCCACATGACCCGAAAAAATGTCTGTGGACAAACGCCGCCTCCCTCGGCCTGAAAGCAAGATGAGTGCCGCAACCTCATAGTCACCTTTGACTGGACATAACCGTCCAGGGGTCCTTTACCTGATCCAGTCAGTATGGTAAATGGTATGGGGTGGAAGGATCTCTAATCCAACAACATCTAGATGTTGATAAAACTAGAGGTAGATATGCTAATGTCAATTTTTAAGGACAAATTGTATGTCACTTCATAGAATCATAGAGTTGGGATGGATCAATTTTTGGTTCAGATTAAGCTGTACATAAATTGCAAGACATCAGAAGGTCAAGGAAAGCATAGTAGTGTGGGATGGAAAAGATCAACAATATTGCTGTTTCTCATAATGCTTCCATTTCTAACGAATGGGAACAATCTACTATCAGTATAATTGAATTATAGAATTGTAGAGTTGAAAAGGACCATGAGGCTCATCTTGTCCAACCCCTTGCAATGCAGGAATCTTTTGCCCAATGTGGGGCTCAAACCCACGACCTAGAGATTAAGGGTTTCATGCTCTACCGACTGAGCCTTCTCTGAAATAAGATTGTCTTAAATCTGCGCATTTCAGCTTAGCTGGGTTTCTGCCTGTGAATCGGGAACAGCAAAAAATGCATTTTTCTATTGGAGGTTACCCAGACATACCTCTATACCAGCCTTCTTCAACTATGGGCCCCCATATGTTGTTGGACTACATCTTCTATCATCCCTGACTGCTGGCCCTTCTCACAAGGGTGACGGAAGTTGTAATCCAACAACATCTGGGGAGCTAAGATTGAGAAGGACTGTTCTGTACAGTTGGAGATAGGGGCATTTCAGTGATGGCCCCATATTTCTGGAACTCTGTTCAAAGGGATATTCATTTAGACCCTTCAGTGCTGGCTGTTAAATGGGACTTGAACCCCCATTTATTCCAAGCTGCTTTTAATTATGGTGATGAAATTCTTAATGTTATCCACTAGTTTAAAACAGTTAGCTTTACTTGTTCTGGCTGGCTGTGTAAATTAATTTTATGTGAGTGTGGTGCTGACTCTTTAATGTTCTTTCTTGTTGCCCTGAGAAGGACATTGAGCTGAATGTTGGTCTAGATTTGAATCTTTAAACCAGATAGATAAATAGCATAGTCCAACTGGAATGATGATATTGGGTATGTGAAAACAGCAGCACAAGTTAATTCTTCTTCCAGTGACTCATCTGTTTATTGTTACAATTCACTGGGAAAATCTCAGAGCAGAAAATGGGAGAGTTAACAAGCACACCATAACCATGCAATGCTTGTAGTTCCTGGTCTGCCTAGGCGCAGAATTTGTTCAGGGACAGGCCTGGAAAGTGAAAATGTTCTACCCAAACTCTTTCTCGTAGTTTACTCATGCTGGGGCCACCCGAGCTTCGCTGAGGATGTGCACAACACATGGAATCATTTTCTGTGATACACGTTCATTCTTTCCTAAAATAGAGAAAGTGACCTAGATGATATCATCCAGAATCCAGCCAGATCTGACCAGAACGCACTAGACAGGTTCCTACCACGGAAAGTCTTACTTCGGCCACAGACAATCTTCCTGGTTCTGCCCAGTCTAACAGCAAGTAGAAAGAATTAGAGCTCACAGGATGGCAAGGGTGGCGTTTGGCAATGCCATCAGAAGGTGTTTGCAGTCAAGACTGTATGCTGGCATCTCCCATTGGAATCAGACATTTCACTTAGTCATTTCTACAGTAACCTCAAAAAACCTCAACGAAGTTCCATTTATGGGAGAGCTGTGATAACAGCACTGCAAACCGAAACCAGTACAATGAAATGCAGGTTTTAAGAAGCAGATATTTAGCTTCCATGCCCCTTGGTAGAGAAAGTGAAATCTAATGGTGATAAATAATTATTAAGGTGTTTGTTTTTTTAAGCAATTCCAGCAGGAAGAATACCTTTGTTTTAAATCCATGCCTCCCAGCCATGTTCCCTTCCAAGACATTTCATTCAATTCCTTCTTCCCCCTTCATTTTCTTCATATTTTTTCTCTCAACAGACCCTTGACATTCTGTGTCTACTGAGCATGCTCAGATCACATTGGTCTGAGTTTGTGTGTGTGCCTGTGTATTTGGGGGGGGGGTGTGCCCCTTAAGTCCTCTCTAATTTTTTTTGTGCTTCTGCAAACCTTTGTGTTCTTCTGAAAATCTTGCCTCTCAGTGACTCTGTTTGGGCTGCAAACCTGTAGTTACTCAGAGTTTGCTGTTAGAGGGAGTGATTATTTCTCTCACAGTAAGCATCATCATCATCATCATCATCATCATAATGTTTCCTTTGTTACTGTAGTTGCTGTTATTGTAGCTCACATAGATGTTATATACTGCTTTGTAGGCCATACATAAATGGCTGCAGTGCAAAAATAATTTGGTCTGGCAGGAAGCAACCATCTCAGTGAAAAAGAAATATATGCACTGATACCAGATAAAATATAGTTTAAAAGTAAGAGATGAGTGGCTTGTCAGACACGGTAGATACAACACCTTATTCCATATGTATGCTCTTAAAGATGTCTGCGCCTCCCCTTTTATCTCATGTAGTTTTAGTTTGCATTACAGTTCCCAGACCTTGTTTTAAGAGAAAGGGAAACATTATTTGAAATTATTTTAGGATATTGGCACATGATTCAGGAGAAGTCCAGATTCAGAGATTAAATAAGCTTTCCATTTATAAGGAGGAAGCATCAGCTGCTCCAGACATCTTGTAAGGACATCTTGTCGTAGTCCCCAACCCATAAGATCGAACCCTGTTTCTTTATTCATTTGAATCTCCTGCTTTTATTTGTTTGTATATGCTTTTACTGATTGTGTGTTGTTGTTGCATTTGTTTTAATGATATTATTTGCTGTTTTTAGATTGCGCACCGCTTGCCCCCCCGCCGGATATTAAGTGGTTTATCAACAAATATCAAGTGTTTTATAAATGTTTATAAATGTAGAAAGAAATCAGTGGCCAACCAGATGCTCCTGGGAACTTCACAAGAAAAGCATAATTGAGATACTCATCTCTTGCTGCTGATGCAGTTGCTATCCCTGAACACGGTCATTCTGTTCGAAGCTGCTGTGCCACCAATAGACCTTTGTGAGTATACGTAATTAAAAAGCCACCAGAGCTAATGGAAATTAGAGCTTCCTAGACTCAATGAATTGCTTGTGTTAATTATGTGTTGCATAAAGGAAGCATTCCTTTTGACAATTAGTTTCATTTGATGACCCATTTTCTAGCAAAGAGAAGAGGAGTCTTCTTCCTTAGCCAAATATCCCAACTTCTTGAAGTCTTTATTAATGGATAATATGCTTTACCCAGGAATAGATGAATCAGTTTATTTCCAGTCCAAGTCTGCGCACTTTCTTCCTTTTAATCAAAAAGCAAATCCCACATTTGCTACATTTCCTTAATGTATGATAGGATTCTATCAACATGTTTCAGATCCAAGTATGTAAACTACTTAATCTTTGAATCACCCATCTATCTACATGGCAGTTGACATCAACAAAGAATTTTAACAGGTCTTTAAGGCCAAATTTCCCTTTGCAAAAATTTTGCTGATTCTTCCACAGCAAGGCTTGTTCTTCTACGCATTCAATAATAGTAGTACAGTGGTAACTGATAAATTAGCAAACTTATTGTGGCAAACATATGGTTTCATAGACAAAAGCCTACTTGATCTGACATATCTGCTCTGTAATGCCCCTTTTTTTATTTCAAGTGTCAGCAATCTGCTTCAGCAATCAAGCAAAGTCCATTTCTTAGAACCAGACTCCCCTTCTTCCCAATTTTCCCCCAGTACCCAACACATCTAAACCATTCTCATTTGCTACATTAAACACTGCTGACCATTCAGACTAATGGTGTTCCTCTGTGAAAGAAGGACCGTTGAAAATGATAT